>NC_080166.1:71464537-71815025 GCF_950295315.1 Erinaceus europaeus
TATCAGTAGGTCTGTTAAAGAATCAAGAACAGATATTAACTTACCAGGAGAGAGTGGTCCCTCGAAAATTAAATGTTCAAGTGTTTCCAAAAAAATATTTTTGAAACATGATATATACTTGGGCAATAGTGGGATCAAAACTGAGATGCTCTTTGGATTCTGCCTGTAGCCATAAAGGCTTTACCCATGAGAACTTCCAAAGACTTTTGTCCATTAAGTCCATAAATGGCTCTTTCTCCTTGTGAACTGAAGTCTGCAGTGAACTCTTAGCTGCCACTGGCCTCCACTTTCAGCTCTTCTATCTTCCAAGCCAGCAGAAGTCATAATGGTTCCAACTCTTCCCTCCACTCTTTACTGCCAACTATATACTGGTACTGTTACAATGAATTCCTCCCAAAAAATCACAATTACAGGCAATTGACTTGAGCTATAAAGTGAAACTTGTTCAAGTAAAGATGGATTTAGTAGCTTGAGATTGAACTTGATATGAAACAGGTATTCTTTCCCTGGACACTGGGGAATCCAAAATAGCTTTAGACCTTGTGGTCAGCAGAAGTGAGTCTCTAAGATATACAATAACAAGATTGCTCCTGGTGGGCTGTTTGTGCTTTTCATGCATGCTTTGGTAGTTTCTTTCACCTTTTCTGGACTCATATTAGTCCAACTCTTTCAGCTATTTAAAAGGAAATTAACCCTGATAACAATGAAATCAGGGGCTGGGCTAGGGTGCACCTAGTTAAAAGCAAACGTTGCCATGAGCAAAGACCAGGGTTTACAGGCCAAGAGTCCATTAAGTAAGTATGTAAGTAAGTAAGTAAGTAAGTAAGTAAGTAAGTAAGTAAGTAAGTAAGTAAGTAAGTAAGTAAAGTAGGTAAATAATGAAATCATTGCACCTTTTCAGGAGAGATCTTTCAGGAATTTGTTAGTTTGATATCATGGAGGAGGAGGCAACTTACCATATCTAAGTTGTTCCAAGTATCTATTTCTTTCAGTTCTAGAGATATAATGAACCTACTATACAGTGCATGTTGATCTGACAGATATGCAAGTGTCCACAATATGACAGAAATAATCTCCATAATAACTGGAGTTCTGATACATAATGTGTTAAGATTATATTATTTAGGGGTTTAACTCACTAACATTTTGTTAGAATATGTTTTCAATTGTATAAGAAGTACTGGTCTACCCATGTCCCTTCTTTCCATCAGTTTTAGTATTAGGGTAATACTTGTCTTATTGGATGATACAAGATGAGATCTCTGCTTTAATTTTATGGGACTTACTGAGAAGAATCACTTCTTTCCAGGTTTAATAGAATTCACCAATTATACTATCTGGGCATGATACTTTGCTTTCTTGAAAGACTACTGTTTATTCAATTTCTTTAACAGATATAGGCAGTCAAAGTAAATAATGGGTTGTCAGAAAATTCATGATGTATTTTTACATTAAACATACACTCTGACTTTTGGAACAACCCAGAATTTTTCTGTATGCAGATTTTTATAATTCCTGTCATGTATGAAACTAAATAGTTACCAAACTTGAAGGTAGATTTGTTATTATAATCCTTTTATATGATTCAAGGTCATATATATATATATATATATATATATATATATATATACTGAGCATGATGCCAACTTCCTTAGCAAATGTTCTATGTCAAAATACTCATACAAGCCAGGGACACTACTCACTAGTAGAATGAAAGGCCTGTATGCCTTACACATCCTGTTCAGTACACAACACTGCATATATGAGAGTGGTGCACTGCTTTCTTTCTCTCCTTCTTTCTCCCTCTTCCTTATATGAAATAAAATAAATCCTAAAAGATATTAAATAATTCTGCTCCTATCAATTAAAAATGGCCTTTAGTTTCTGA
This sequence comes from Erinaceus europaeus, assembly GCF_950295315.1. Classification (NCBI taxonomy): domain Eukaryota; kingdom Metazoa; phylum Chordata; class Mammalia; order Eulipotyphla; family Erinaceidae; genus Erinaceus; species Erinaceus europaeus. The sequence goes on from NC_080166.1 coordinate 71,466,426, forward strand.
AAGGTCAAACACCATATTCTACTGTATAATTTGTAGTGAACATTGTCACTTTTAGTGAAATAGTCACTTTTAGAAACATAACAGAAACAAAATAATACTGTTCAGGCAAATAAAATAGAAACGTGTCCATGAAAGTAAGGTAAAGATTGGGAACAGTATTAGTTGAGAAATAGTTATACAAGATAGTGATATAGAGAAGATTCATAGTTTAGTAATAAAATATTTTACAAACTTTTTTATTGGGGGATTAATGGTGTACAGTAAACATAACTGTTGGTACATGTGTAAAATTTCTCAGTTTTATGCAAAATATTCTCACTCCTCAGCCAAGGTCCTTCTTTGCCTAAATACACCAGGACATGAAAGCCTCCACTCCACACCCCCATTCCTTTACCTTAGTGCAGCATATCATACCCAGTCTAAGTTCTGATTTATGTTTCCCTTTCTGTTCTTTCTCAATTTCTGCCCATGAATGAAATCATCTCATATGAATCTTTCTCTTTCTGGTTTATATCACTTAACTCTAAACTTGCAGATCAATATTCGTATACCCACATACCATAAAATTACTAAGGAAAGTTTACTATTTAACTTTGAATAAAGTTAAATGAATGTAAATTTTAAAAATATACAAAAAGAAAAAAACAAAGTTCTACTATTTATAAAAGTATTTTATATATGTGGAAACACACTGCTTACTAAGGAGGGAATTCAACTACAAAAATACTTACAAAATTATCATATGACCAGGTCAGTGAAAAATTAAATACCTGCTATTGCATAGTAAAACTGAAAAAATTACAAGAAAACTTACTAATAATATGATCCTTTCATCATCATCTACTGCATTTGACAAAAGCTAACCTATTAAATATTTTACTATTTGACACATTTATTCAGCTTAATTATCCCATATATCAGTGTGCTATAAATAACTTCAGTTTATATTTCGTTAAACTACTGTCTTCTTCATCTTTTGATTGTGTCATGTTTCAGACACCCCAAGATAGTATGCAAATGAAAAAGCACAGCCTACTTTTTTGGAGGAAATGTAAGATTTCTGTTCAAAAGTTCAACACTATTTGATGACTACTTTCCAATAAAATTATTTGGGGAATAGCAAAATATACCTTGGGTAATAGTATACTAAAAAAAGGGGGGGGGAAATGGCTAGAAGATAAACATAGTCCAACAAAAATCCAAGACTTTGGGGAGTCGGGCTGTAGCGCAGCGGGTTAAGCGCAGGTGGCGCAAAGCACAAGGACCGGCATAAGGATCCCGGTTCGAACCCCGGCTCCCCACCTGCAGGGGAGTCGCTTCACAGGCGGTGAAGCAGGTCTGCAGGTGTCTATCATTCTCTCCCCTCTCTGTCTTCACCTCTTCTCTCCATTTCTCTCTGTCCTATCCAACAACGACAACAACAATAATAACTACAACAATAAAACAAGGACAACAAAAGGGAATAAATAAATAAAATAAATACTTAAAAAAAAGTCTTTAAATAAAAAAAAAATCCAAGACTTTGATCATCAAAAACCATCATAAGGGAGTCAGGCGGTAGCACAGTGGGTTAAGCACATGTGGCGCAAAGCACAAGGACCAGCGTAAGGATCCCGGTTCGAGCCCCTGGCTCCCCACCTGCAAGGGAGTCGCTTCACAGGCGGTGAAGCAGGTATGCAGGTGTTTATCTTTCTCTCCCCCTCTCTATCTTCCCTTCCTCTCTCCATTTCTCTCTGTCTTATCCAACAACGATGACATCAATAATAACTACAACAATAAAACAACAAGGATAACAAAAGGGAATACATAAATATTTTTAAAAAAGTAAAAAAAAAACATCATAAAATTTAAAGAGATTGATTCAAAGATTTGAGTAGTTATATGTCTTCCATTATGAGGCAAAGTACATTATATAATAGGTATTTGTTTATAAAGTATTGAATGTTTTGCAGGAAAACTTTCATTTTGTAGGAAGTTCTGTTCTAGGTATCTAAAATTAGCTCCAAAATATTTGAACTTCGTAACAAAAATATATAACTACAGAATTTTTAAAGATAAAATTTGTTTAATAAAGTTTAACATTTTAGCACACAATGTAACTAAGTTTAGATAATGTTTATGAAATTCAGTCAAAGTAAGAAAATGGTTTACAGGAAAATACATTAGAAAAGTTTGTAATTTCCGAGTGAAATTTTAATATAATTTAAAAATTTGATGTCTTATGCTTTATAACAAAACCGAATATTTCTGACTGGTTAAAATGATATTTATGGAAAAAATCTGACCTGGGAGAAAAACTTGAGATTGAACATGAAGGCTTCATCCTTTTTAAACAAGTTTTACAACAGTTCTAAGAGGGACAGGTGAATGAGTAAGTGTTATTGTTAAAAGTAGATATTTTTCTCTCTGTTTTCAAGACAAGAGTAAGTGGAGATTTATTGAAAAAGCTTCATAGAATACTGTTTTGCTGCATTACCATCTACTAAATGAGCACTTCATCTATTTTACTACATCAACCCTTTTAGCTATACTCAAACCTTATGGGGAGTGATGGGGGTGAATTTCTTCCCTTGAAGTTTCTCAAAGAAGTCTTCATATGAAATCTCTAAAATCAAATAGAATCCCCAATAGAATAACAGGAATTTTAAGACAGTGGTGTCACACTTTACAGGAACTTTTTCAAATACTGTAAGATTTGACCAGAGTAAAAGACATAAAGAATACATATGTTCTAGACATCACCCAGGTTTGAGCCCAGGCCCCACAATAATGGAGGAGACTTTGGTGTTGTGCTGTCTTTCTCTCTGTCTCATTATCTCTATCTTTTTTTCTCTCTAAAAAAGTCATCCTGGTGCAATAAAGCTCCAATGACGATATTTTTAAAAGATGCGTCCTGGGAAGTGGCACAGTGGATATGGCATTGGACTGTCCAGCATGGGGTCTCAAGTTTTTGCACCAGAGTGATACTCTAGTTCTATTCATTCTCTCTCTGTCTCTCTCTCTTGTGTACACACACACACACACACACACACACACACACACACACGCACACACAAATATGCACATGATAAATAAATATTAAAAATAGGACAGAATTTCTTTTAAAAAAGAGGTAAAATGGGGTGGGTGTGTGAGGCAGAGCACTTAACCCACTGCACTCCCACCCGACTCCCAAGATACTTTTAAAATTATTTTAAAAAACCAAAATGAAGAAGGAGGAGGAAGAAAAAGAAGAAGGCTAGGAGTGATCTACCCTATGACCCTGCAATTCTTCTCCTGGGTATATATCTTAAGGAACCCAGCACACCTATCCAAAAAGGCTTGTGTTTACCTATGTTCTTAGCAGCACAATGTGTAATAGCCAAAACTTGGAAGCAACCCAGGTGTCTAGCAACAGGTGAGTGGCTGAGCAAGTTGTGGTTTATATACACAAAGGAATACTAGTCATCTATAAAAAAAATGGTGAATTCATCTTCTTCACCTTATCTTGAATGAATCATGTTAAATGAGATCAACCAGAAAGAGAAGAATGACTATTGGATGAACTCACTCATAGACAGAAGTTGAAAAATAATAACAGGAAAAACACAAAGCAGAACTTGGAGTGAAATTGATGTGTTGCACTAAAATAAAAAAGCTCTAGGATGGGGGAGAGGGTTCAGATCCTGGAACATGATGGCAGAGGAGGACATGGTGGGGCTTGAATTGTTATATGGAAAACTGGGAAGTGTTACACATATACAAACTATGATTTTTTACTGTTGACTGTAAACCATTAATCCATATGTATTAAATATATTACCAGTAGGAAAATTTTAGTTTTATATTCACTTTTCACCACTGCCTCTGACAGTCCACATCTGAGCCACCTGGGGAGCACTGCTCTAAGTAATGACAAAGACTCAATGGGCTGGCTAGTTCAAAGTCCAACACTTCTCATTTAAACTAGCTGTGAGATTAGATATGTGGGGGTCTTCTTTCCTATATTGTTAGGGTCCGGTAATCCACAGAAATCACCAAGAGACCAGAGTGATGTAAAATCAACAGAGTCTTTATTAGCTGGCACCAGGGACGAACACACTGAGCCACCAACGCAGTGCTGGTCAGAAATGCTCAACCCCCTCTATAGTTTCTATTGAGATTATATAGGGTTTAGGACAAGGGGGCTATGTGACAAGCATCATGTTAGTTTAGTTAAAAAAAAGTTTCCCCAAGCCATAGCAGGAGGAAGCGGGGGGGGGGGGGGTTGGGGGGGGTGGGTGGAGGGGGTTGGGGTTGCAACCTTTGGTTATCTCCCATTCTGCCTGGTCAGCAGGATGTAGCAGGTTGGGGAGTTGCCTTTGTTAATTGTCTCTCCTCAGCAGGAAATGTTGCCTTAACTGATTTTTGTCAAATAAGTAGTTTACTGGCCTTTCCAGGGGGCCCATTTCCTTGAATTTTACTTTTTTTAACCCTTTTATTTCTGGAACAATGTTTTACCTTCTAACCTTTCCTCCCCCTTTTCTATATTTCATAGATAATCCTAGCTATGTTTCAGCTTCATCCTGTCTTACTCCCTGGTATTGGTGTAGCTGGTGCTGTCTGAGGACCAGGAGTTGAATGGTCTCTATTCTGCCTTTGATGAATGTCACAAGCTTATTTAACAGGCAAGGACCAAACGTGACCACCTGGAGGAGCAGCACAATAGGTCCTATCAGGGAGCTGAGTAAGGTGGTTAACCACGGGGAGGAGTTAAACCGGTACTCAAACCAACTCTGTTTTTGGAGCCTCTCTCGTTTTCTCTTTTCAAGCCCTTCTTTCAGTTTCTCATGGAATCTCTTACCACCCCTGTGTGGTTGGCATAGAAGCAGCATTCTTCCTCTAATGCCACACAAAGGCCTCCCTGCTAAAAATAAAGAAGGTCTAACCCTCGTCTGTTCTGTAAGACTACCTCTGACAGGGAGGTGAGAGATTGTTCAAGGCTAGAGATCAACTGTTCAGTCTGCTTGTGGTCAGGATCTACTGCCTCTCTCAGGGACGCAAGATGTCTTTCCTGGGTTCCCCAGGCCACTCCTCCTAGCACTGCTTCTGCAGCCCCCAAGAGGGTGGCTACTGTGACAATTACCACACCAACGGTTCTTTTTTTTTCGGAGCCATACCACAGGTTGGGACTCTTCTTCTAGGAAATCTCAGCTGGAGTGATACATAATCTTAGGTAGGATCATGACCAAGAGGCAGTAATCTCCGGTGGGGTCAAGCATCTGTTTCAGGATACACCTTCTCAGTCCTAGCTGTTTGCATGTCCACCACATTCCTTCCGGGGCTTTGTAATAACCCTGGTCACCCCGCTTTACTATAAAGGTGGAGCTGCCATTACAGGGGTAATCTATCTGCACTCTCAGTGTGCCACTGACAACACATGTCCCGTTTCCCTTGATATCAAGGGGAGAGATTTTTTCTCCCGGTCTCTGGTTGTCTGGACATCTCTGTAGTGAGGAAGAGCTTCCAAGGAGAACAGATGGCAAGCTAGGGCCTGGGTCTGTTACCACTACTACCTCATAGAAGGGGGGCAGAATATCAAAGTATAACCAACAGGGCTGTGTTAGTTCAGGGCGTATCCTATTTAGGACTTGAAAAGTCCCTTTAATCAGCAGCCACAACAGGGAGGCCGGCAAGGGAGTTAGAGGGTGCTGTTCCTTGCAGGGGGAAGCAGGCAGCTCAGTCCGCTTAGGGTCGGTGTCTGAGGGATTAGTTGGCCCCTCAGACAGCTGGATCTCAGGTGCAGACCCGACATATTCTTCAAGAGCCTTGAAGAATCCCCCGTCTCCTAATCTCTTAAAGTCAAATACCACCCCTGTTAAGGGCGGGCCAGGATGTGCTGGGGTCGCTCCAAAGCTGGCATCTCCTTGAGGCTGAATCTGGGGCGCCGTGTGGGGGGCAAGGGGAGACCCCACCACTGTGCCTCTTCTGTCATGGGACGCTGCTGCTGGTAAGGGTTACAAAGTACCTCATTCCCAGTTGGCAATACAATCCAGATGAAGGCCCCCAGGAGTACACAGTTTTTCAGTCTCATGGTTTCTTCTTTAGGTGGACATGTAATGGTTTCTCAGGATCCTGCTCCACCGTCCAGCCAGGAACATGCTCCAGACTGGCCCTTTTAGCGTGGCTGTAGTGAACCCAGGGAGTTAGTCCATCAGCCTTTAAAGCAGTGGGGATAACAAAAATAACTTGATATGGGCCTTTCCATTTGGCCTCCAATGTTCTCACTTGGTGCCTCTTTAACCAGACCCAATCTCCTGGATTGAGCTTATGTCCCAAACTAAGCGGGCCCCAGGTTTCCTTTTCTTTATCATATATTTGCTTGACCATTTTCCAAATGCTTGCATGCACCATTGCCAGGGCCTTTAGGGCTCTGGTCAAATCTTCTCCCTCAGTATTTGCAACTTTGGGATATAGTGGCATTACAGGAGGAGGCTTCCCATACAGTATTTCATAGTGAGTGTACCCTACAGCATAGGGAGTATTCCTGACCCTAAACAGAGCGAAGGGAAGGAGGGTGGACCCAGGAGGGGACTTTCAATCTCCATGTGGTTCAGAGAGTACGAGATGTTATTCTCAATTCTGGTCCAAGCGGGCATCTGGACCAGGTACCATATATTATCACCTGGCAAAGCCTAGTGGAAGACCCCCCCCCACACATGGATCAAGGTTTTGGTTCCCTCACAGGTTCCTCCACAAGTATTGGTGAAAGAGGCTAAGCAGTTGAGTTCCAAGAAGCCGATGGTGCTTTCAGACTCTGTTCCTTGTTCTGATCTCATTGATCTCCTAGGGCCAGAACTACCCCCACCTTATTCCACAGGTACCAGAGGACAGAACAACCATCCTCCCTGTGGACAGCCAACAGCTCCTCCGCCTCCAGCCGAGGGACATCAGCATGCCTCAGGACCTGCATTTGGCCTCAAGCCCTGGCAGGGGCAGAGGGAGCCCACATTGTCAGAACCCACTTTAGTCCCTAAGGCACTCCCGCTGCGAGCAGTGGGTTCCTTAGATGAGGAAGGGAACCAAACACTCTATTATTGGCCATTCCCTACCTCTGACTTGTATAATTGGAAAACTCAGAACCCCCCCTTCTCTGAAGAACCTAAGGCATTGATTAACTTGTTAGATTCTGTTATCTTTACACATCAGCCTACCTGGGACAACTGCCAGCAGCTCTTACAGGTCTTGTTTACCACAGAAGAGAGAGGGTCCACTCTACTCCGAAGGTAGGCCATTCTGAAACACAAAAGGTTTTTAGTTTAGATTTCCTGACTTCTACCCCTAGGTTATAAGTCCTCTCCTTAATCTCAGACATGTGACTGAGGACTAGGTCCAGGGGTGTGGATGTCGCCTGACCCATACCTGCAAAATAAAAGTAAATGAACACAAAACACAGGCTCACAAACAGACAAACAAGTGCGCTACAACAAAAGGTTCCCTGACCTGTTTTCAAAATTTGTCTGGACTTTCTCAAAACTGACTCTGGTTTCCACGTCAGAGCCTCCTGACGGACCCGTGGTTCTGCGTCTATCAACAGTTCATTGACCTTGGGGACTTCCAGCAGACTGAACGGCGTCCAACACCGTATGAGTCCCAGAGGGTAGAGGGGAACGTCTTCCGTCTCTACCCTCTAGCGGCAGTCATAAGCAGGGCATCCCCCTAGACTCTTGCTGCCTTTACAAAATGGATCCTTTCTGACTGACCCTGGGTTCCTTGTCAGGGTGGTAGCCTAGCTTCTTTCTGGAGGTTAATTAGTGGAAAGACTCCTCACCCAGTCTAGTTGATGAGATCTGAGGATACCAAACGAGCCCCCATTTGTTAGGGTCCAGTAATCCACAGAAATCACCAAGAGACCAGAGTGATGTAAAATCAACAGTCTTTATTAGCTGGCACCAGGGACGAACACACTGAGCCACCAACGCAGTGCTGGTCAGAAATGCTCAACCCCCTCTATAGTTTCTATTGAGATTATATAGGGTTTAGGACAAGGGGGCTATGTGACAAGCATCATGTTAGTTTAGTTAAAAAAAAGTTTCCCCAAGCCATAGCAGGAGGAGGGGGGGGGGGGTTGAGACCTTTGGTTATCTCCCCTTTTGCCTGGTCAGCAGGATGTAGCAGGTTGGGGAGTTGCCTTTGTTAATTGTCTCTCCTCAGCAGGAAATGTTTCCTTAACTGATTCTTGTCAAAAAAGTAGTTTACTGTCATTTCCAGGGGGCCCATTTTCTTGAATTTTACTTTTTTTTAACCCTTTTATTTCTGGAACAACGTTTTACCTTCTAACAATATAATAAACTATTATATAAAATGCTGGATACTTGAGAGTGGAAGTCTTGGACTGAGAATATCTGATTGGAAATCGTGCTTTTTAAAAAGTAACTTTATATTTCTGTGATAAAGGTCCCTTAACAATCAAATAGGTAAATACAGAGAAAAGAATTACATGTATAAAGTATGTTTATATATGCAAAGTAATAAAAAGTGTGCCTTGTTTCTAGTAAGTGTTCAGTGAGTATAAATTTTTAGGAATTTATCAATAGCACAGCAACAATTTTTCAGTTTCTTTACCATATGATCTGAAACATCTATGTGCTTTGATAGTACCCTGGAGGTTAGACTATATGGGTGAATTAGCAATACCTTAAAATGGGAAGTTGCAGGGCTGCAACTATGTCTCCAAATAGGAAGACGTTTATCCATGTATAGGTGCTGGTCTGTTCTACATAGCACAAACCATTTCTGTCTGCTTCCCTCAGAAAGGACCATAACAGCAAAGGCATTGTTTATTAGTTTTACAGTGAAATACTAGCCCTTGAAAAAAATCTGCATAAGGACTTGAATCTAAACTGAGGCTCAGTTTTCAAGAATTAGTAGTATATTCTGAGTCAGTAACTTTTTTTTTAGTAACTGATTTTTTTTTTTTCAAGGGCTACATTCACATATCCATGGGGCACATATCTTTGACTAAATAATACAATGAATAAATCATTTCATTTCTTTTTTGCTTAAAGAGATCTTTTTGATCAGGCTTGTTTTGATCTTAGAGAACTGTGAGAAATTCAGGACCACCCACTAGTTATTAAATTTTTTTAGTGTTTGTTTTCTTCTTTCTGGAGGGGCCTAAGACTCTCTGGTGAGGGTGGTGGTTTGATGAAGGCTGAAATTAACTGACCCCTGTCTCAGAAGTGCAGAAATATACATTGGTGATAACAGGCATCCTATAAATCAGTATTCCTGCAGCAAAGTGATACTGAAGTTGAAAAAATAAATTTTAATATTATAATAACTGTACATTGAGCCAGAATAGCAATTACACCAACTTTGACCTCTTTAAAGGGCAAATGTTTCACAGCTATGGTAACAAATTCATGTGTAAGATTACAAACATCAGATACTGGAGAAGGCACACTAATCAAGCCTCTCTAAATCAGTTGAGATGGTGTATAATGAAATTTCTTATCATTATTTATGCTTTGTTAAGAATGTGCTTAGCATGATAAATTATTTTTCATATATAATACCAAATCTCATCAGGACACTCATAGTGTTCTATAGAAGAAGATTAACCTACTGCTACTTAAAAGTAAAAGGTAATTATGTAAATATTTAATTGTATTTTTAATTGTCTGCAACTTACTGACACATTTAAAAAGACCTAAATTTTGTGCTTTTTTAAATATAGCCCTGGGCAATAAAACATTTATAAAATCTGACCTAAATCTTTGCCTATCCTCCACTATTTTTAATTTCAAAAAAGTCTTTTTAAATATCTAACATGCATGAGTGTGTGAGCACACACTCACTATTAGATTCTTAGGAAAAGATAATCTATCACATAAATCACTTGACTTACGACGTGTAATAGATTTTCAGCCAATTGGATTTAGGCTATTGTCTATTCTCTCTCTCACATATCCTCTCTCTCTCTCTTTCTCTCCCTCTCTCTGTCTCTCTCACCACCAGGGTTATTGTTGTGGCCTGATGCCTGCACTACAAATTCACCACTCCCAGTGGTCATTTTTTCATATATATGTCAGGATAGGGAGAAATTGAGAGGGGATGGAGATATAAAGTGTGGGGGGTGGGGAGGGAAGGTAGACACCTGTAGACCTGCTTCAACCTCATCAAGCATTCGCCCTGCAGTTGGGGAGGAGGGGCTCAAATCCCATCTTGTTATATGGTAATATATACAGTAAACAGGGAACATCACCACCCAGTCCCCTTATTTATTCTCTTTACCCTTCTCTGAGTTTTCCTTCCACATATAAGTACTCATAGACTAGTTTGAACAGTCTCTACTTTTATCAATTTACACTTTATTCTCTCACTACCTACACATTTGAACTTCCTCTCCCTTTGCATTGCTGTAGTTCACTATATTCTCTTTACTCATTTCAGTTGCACACATTAATAATTCCGTATTTTCCTTACCCTACTGATGCTAGAATTCATGATATTGCTGATTCTCTGTAACTATTATAATGCCTAAAAACTCATTTGTACTTAACTGTATTTTAGAGCTCTAACTGATCACAGGGAGTTAGTGAATATTATAAAGAATATAAATATAGAAATGAGTTGAATATAGAATGTGCCCACTATTTTCTCACAACCTCTGCTTTGTAGAGAGTCAGAGAGGCAAAGAAAGATACCACGGTACTAAATCTTTCTTGTGGTAGGGGCCAGGCTTGAATCTGAGTTTCACACATGGCAAACTGAGCAATGAACAGTCCTTCAGGTATCCCTCTCCCTATCTCTCTCTATCTTTATTAGAAAGAAGGAAAAAATAAACACTGGGAGTAGTGCACATAACACAAAGGTGTTAAGTCCCAGTGAAAACCTTGGCAGCAATAATAAACACATTATAATAAAATAAAAACAAAAGTGGGGTAAGGTGGGCAGTCTAGTCTTTCTTTTCTATGAACGTTAGCTATGGTAGGGATTTATTTTTACTTCAATGTAGTATCTATCAGAGTAACTTAAAACCTCAATAAGTAAAGTTTCAAACTAAACATCTATATCCATATACTAGTATTTTCCCTAAAAATATTGCAATTGATTATTCTTTTCAATTTCAATTTTGAATGTCACAATGTTGGAATTAAATGCTCTTTCAGGGTCTTAAAGAAAATTAGGATGATTACAGGTATGAAACAAATTACAGTGTCAAAGGAGAGGTTTTAGTCTGACAGTTCTTTTCCCCTAGGTCAGCACAGTGCTGTATGGGATAGCTCTGAATTAATGTGGATTTCTGCCAAGGGCACCTTTAGAACAGGTGCACAGCCTGGAACCTCACCTAGACAGGGGTGATTATAGAGCCTGCCTCTGGCTATTCAAGTGTTTCCACCTTTCCATGGAGCAAAATCTATGACCCTGATCAATCAGAGATGACCACACTGACTAATAAGAAGTCTCACTCAAAAAATGAATAATCAATGGACATGACCATTAAAGAAGCCAAGATATATAGTCCAGTTTGTGGCACTTTGTAATCAGATCACACCGAACTGGATATTATGGAAGTAAATATTGCCTGCCATAGATGGACCCACAGACTCACACAGAATCCTGAGGTAAACTGATAGGGGAAGGCCATCTGACACAAACCTGAAAGTGTTGAAATAAAAAACTACTTTCTCTAAGCTGCAGATACAATGTTAATAGAGAACCAAGTAGAAATAACATTTTCATAGGAAAGTAACAAATCTGCAATAGCTTATTCTAAATAAACACATGCTAAGAAACTGTCAGAGAAAGAATTCAAAATAATCTTAAAATTAAGTTTTGCAAACTATAGAAAATATAAAGACATGACTAAAATTTGGAAAGCAATGAATTAATAAAAAATAATTCATCAGCGAGACTTCCAGAGGTGGGGCTACGAGCAGCAGCAGATCTGTTTCTCTCATCTCCTCTCCTCTCCTCTCCCGGATCAACTAGGAATACCAAGGGAGACCACCTGGGACTGAAACAAGACAGGACTAGAACGACTACAGGAACCCACCAAATCACCAGTTTGTGCAAACACACATGGCTGGTGACAGAGAGGAGCCTAGGGAGAGACTAAAGGCTGGTAACAGTCTGGTGGTTTATCAGTTGAGACACCACCTCCAGTCTGTTCTACCAACAAGGGGACAACTGAAGGGAGGAGAGGACTCCCTGGAGACTCACCAAGTGCAACTCCGAGTCGCCATTTCTACTGCACTCAGTAGCAGCGGCAGGGAGGGACACTGGGGGACAGAGATCTAACTAGGAAACTCAGGAGAAGACCTATACCTTGATGGCATAGCTGTGGGGCTGTGAAAGTCTCTTTGCATAACCACTGGACTATCTCTGCCACACCCTGCCTTATCTCTTGGTCAGGAGTCAGTGATTAAGCTAAGAAGCCTACTTACAGTTTAGAATCCCTCAGGCTCCCATAGCCTACAGAGAAAAAAAAAAAAAAAAAAAAGAGGCTTTTAAATCACTGAGCTCCAAATCAGGGATTAAAACACTATTGAAACAACTGTTAACTTCCACCACTGTGAATCCTTTAATTACCTTACTTAGACACAAGTCAATCCAGGAAATAGTGATCGGTAATTTGAAAAGTACTAAGAGAGGGAACTCAGAACATAATATATAAAATGGGTAAACCAACAAGAAGAAATATTGGAGAAACGAACCAGGACAACAGTCCAGCTAAAAGCCCCCCAAAGGGTGAAGCACAAAATAACGAGTTCAGAATCCAAACATTAGCTAAGGAAATAATCACAGGAGTGAGTAAAGAGTTTGAAAGAATTGTAATCAGAAATACAGGAACAACAAATGAGACTCTGGAAGAAAACACTAACTATCTCAAGGTTATTAGAGAGCTGAAAGCTAAAATAGTTGAGCTAAGAACACAACTAGCTGAACAAGCTAAAACAATATCAGAACAGGATAACAAAATAGATGAACTCCAGAAAACAGTAGAGGGCAGAGAGAATAGAATCGATGAGGCTGAAGACAGAATTAGCCAGATCAAGGACAAATTAGAGATAACTAAAAAAGAAGTAAGAGATCTCAAAAAGAGATTAAGAGATGCTGAAAACAACAACAGAGACCTATGGGATGACTTCAAAAGAAACAATATACGCATTATTGGCTTACCAGAGGAAGAAAGAGAGGGAGAGGAAGAAAGCATTCTTCAGGCTATAATAGCTGAAAACTTCTCTAGTCTAGACAACATCAAAGACATAAAGATTCAAGAATCCCAGAGGGTCCCAAACAGAATTAACCCAAACTTAAAGACACCAAGACACATCATACTTAGAATGGAAAGGAATAAGGATAAAGAAAGGATCCTGAAGGCTTCAAGAAAAAAACAGAGTCACCTACAGAGGAAAACCCATAAGATTAGCAGCAGACTTCTCCACACAAACACTACAGGCCAGAAGAGAATGGCAAGATGTCTATCGAGTATTCAATGAGAAAGGCTTTCAAACAAGAATACTATATCCTGCTAGACTATCATTCAGACTAGATGGAGGCATCAAAACCTTCTCAGACAAGCAACAGTCGAAGGAATCAACTATCACTAAGCCTGCCCTGAAAGAAGTTCTGAAAGGTCCTTTATAAACAGTCAGATCATCATAAATAGGACATATACCAGAACACTCTAAAACTCTACAAGAATGGCGTTAAAATATCTTCAATCTTTGATATCAAAAATGTCAATGGCCTGAATTCACCTATTAAAAGACACAGAGTAGGAAGACGGATAAGAAAATACAACCCAACAGTATGCTGTCTACAGGAAACACACCTAACTCAACAAGATACAGACTTAAAGTGAAAGGATGGAAAACTATCATACAAGCCAATGGCCCACAAAAAAGGGCAGGGGCAGCTATTCTCATATCTGACACGAATGACTTTAAAACAGATAAGATTAAAAAAGATAGGAATGGACACTACTTAATGCTCAGAGGATCAGTCAATAAAGAGGACTTAACAATTATTAACATCTATGCACCCAATGAGAAGTCATCTAAATACATCAAACATCTACTGAAAGAGCTACAGCAATATATTAACAGCAACACAGTCATAGTAGCGGACTTCAACACCCCACTCTCTCAACTTGACAGATCATCCAGGCAGAAAATCAATAAAGATATAAGGGAGCTGAATGAAGAGGTAAACTAGAACTATTGGATATTTTCAGAGTCATTCATCCCAAGAAACTGGAATACACATCTTACTCAAATCCACATGGGTCATTATCAAAGATAGACCATATGTTAGGCCACAAAGACAGCATCAGCAAATTCAAGAGCATTGAAATCATCCCAAGCATCTTCTCAGACCATGGTGGAACTAAACTTACACTTAACAACCAACAAAAGATTAGTAATAGTCCCAAAATGTGGAAGCTCAACAGTACACTTCTTAACAACTTCTGGGTCAAAGAGGAAATCAAGGAAGAAATCAAAATGTTTTGATACTTCAATGAAAATGAAGACACAAGCTATCAAAATATTTGGGACACAGCTAAGGCAGTACTGAGAGGGAAGTTCATAGCTATACAAGCACACATTAGGAAACAAGAAAAAGTACAAATAAACAGCCTGATTGCACATCTTCAAGACCTAGAAGAAGAAGAACAAAGGAACCCTAAAGCAACCAGAAGGACAGAAATCACTAAAGTTAGGGCAGAAATAAATAACATTGAGAATAAGAAACCATACAAAAGATCAAAGATCAATGAAAGTAAATGTTGGCTCTTCAAAAGAGGGAACAAAATCAACAAACCTTTAGACAGACTCACAAAACTAAAAAGGGAGAAGACCCAAATAAATCAAATAGTAAATGAAAGATGAGATATCAGAACAGACACTGCAGGAACGCAACATATCATGGGAGGCTTCTATGAACAACTATATGTCACCAAGCTAGAGAACCTGGACAAAATGGATGATTTCCTAGATACCTACGAACTTTCAAAACTAAGTAAAGAGTAACTAGATAACATGAACAGGCCCATTACAGCTAATGAATTTGAAACAGTTATAAAAAATATTCACCAAAATAAAAGAACTGGATCAGATGGTTTTACAAATAAATTCTACAAAACCTTCAATGAAGAGTTAATTCCTCTACTTTTAAAAGTCTTCCAGAAGATAGAAGACACTGGAATACTCCCTTACAATTCTACCAGCTTCTTTGATACCAACATCAGACATGGACACAGCCAAAAAAGAAAACTACAGACCAATATCTCTGATGAACATAGATGCTAAAATACTGAACAAAATTCTAGCCAACCAGATACAGCAGTACATCAAAAAGATTGTCCATCATGACCAAGTGGGATTTATCCCAGCCATGAAATGCTGGTTTAATATATGTAAATCAATCAATGTGATCCACCACATCAACAAAGGCAAGACCAAAAACCACATGGTCATATCAATAGATGCAGAGAAAGCCTTTGACAAAATACAACATCCCTTTATGATCAAAACACTACAAAAAATGGGAATAGATGGAAAATTCCTGAAGAATGTGGAGTCTATATATAGCAAACCTACAGCCAACATCATACTCAATGGTGAAAATCTGGAAGCATTTCCACTCAGATCAGGTACTAGACAGGGCTGCCCACTATCACCATTACTATTCAACATAGTGTTGGAAGTTCTTGCCATAGCAATCAGGCAGAAGCAAGGAATTAAAGGCATACAGATTGGAAGAGAAGAAGTCAAACTCTCCTTATTTGCAGATGACATGATAGTATACACAGCAAAACCTAAGGAATCCATCAAGAACCTTTTGGAAATGATCAGGAAATACAGTAAGGTGTCAGGCTACAAAATTAACATTCAAAAGTCAGTGGCATTCCTCTATGCAAACACTAAGCTAGAAGAAACTGAAATCCAGAAATCAATTCCTTTTACTATAGCAACAAAAACAATAAAATATCTAGGAGTAAACCTAACCAAAGAAGTGGAAGACTTGTATACTGAAAATTACAAGTCACTACTCAAGGAAATTGAAAAAGACACAAAGAAGTGGAAAGATATTCCATGTTCATCGGTTGGTAGAATTAATATCATCAAAATGAATATACTACCCAGAGCCATATACAGATTTAATGCTATCCCCATCAAGATCCCAAGCACTTATTTTAGGAGAATAGAACAAATATTACAAATGTTTACCTGGAACCAGAAAAGACCTAGAATTACCAAAAAAATCTTGAGAAAAAAGAACAGAACTGGAGGCATCACACTCCCAGATCTCACATTGTATTATAGGGCCATTGTCATCAAAACTACTTGGTACTTGAACATGAATAGACACACTAACCAGTGGAATAGAATTGAGATCCCAGAAGTCAGCCCCCACACCTATGGACATCTAATCTTTGACAAAGGGGCTCAGACTATTAAATGGGGAAATCAGAGTCTCTTCAACAAATGGTGTTAGAAACAATGGGTTGAAGGGGTTCCCAGAAGATGGCGGACTGAGAAGCTGCTAGTGGCTTGAGCTCTGACCACATCTCCTGGAAACGGTAGGATTTTCTGCCTTTAGTAGGTCAGTCAACAAGGGGTCCTAGCAGTAACACCAAGGAGATGACTATAACTTAATTTGGGTTAAGAATTAAAGTAGGAAAACAGGGGAAAAATTTGTTTTCCTTTTAATTTTTAAGCATACCTCCCCCCCCCAACCAGTCCCTGGGGACCAGCTCCTAGCAGGCTCTCCTGCTGGAGTTTCTTTCTTTACCAAATTCCTGTCCCACCAGGGAGTATCATTCATTCTAAGTCTATACCTTTCTGAAACCTCTAGCCTTTTTTCTTTCTAAATAGCCAACCCCTGCACCTCACCACCCATAGCTAATTAAATAATTAAAAATAAATAAATTTAAAAAAAACTTTCCTTTCACTGCTCTTTTATGACTGTTCTTTTTCTTTTTTCTCTCTCTCTCTTTCTTTTTTTTTTCTCATTCTTGTCATTCCTTCTTCCTTAATCCTACAGCTTCCAAAGCCACAGGCCCCAGCCCCCGCACCACCAAACAGTGTGCTTTTTTGTATACAGTGATACACATTTGGGAATTATTTTAGGGAAGAATTCTGACTCAGTGTGGACTCTCACTGCGAGTGTCTCTGCTCAACTTCCCTTCCTCCTTTAGCTACCCCTAGAATATACAGTGGATAGTAGATTTGCATAACTGTCTATTTGAGCTATCCCTGTCTAGTCCTGAGGTTTTTGTTTTTTTTTCTCATTCTAACAATCAGCTGCCTGTGATCACAAGGTTTGAGGTAATCCAGGACAGGGTTTTTATTTTATTTTATTTTACCCTGCTCTATTTTACTATTAAAATTATATAAAGGCATATATCTTCCTATGTTCCTCCCCTTTAGGTTGATCAGAATTAACTCTTAGCATATATTTCAGTGCTAGGGTAGTGGGCATCTTATCTATTCTGGGAGGAACTTGTCTCCTTAATCCTACCTCCTCTACAGACTCGCCACTCCCTCACCCTCCTAGCTAATCAAAAAAATTAAATTAAAAATAAAGTAATGAAAAAAACCTTTCCTTTCACTGCTCTTTAATTACAGCTCTTTTTTCTTATCTTTTCCCTTTTTTCTCTCTGTCTCTTCTTTCTTTTTCTTTTTTTTTATCTTGTCATACACTTCTTCCTTCTTCTTTGCCTTTCTGAATTTGTGAATTATTTTGGGGAAGAAATCTGACTCAGAGTGGACTCTCTATGTGTGTATCTATGCTCTAGTTCCCTTTCCCCTCTTGTTACCCCTAGAATATACAGTGGATAGTAGATTTGCATAACTGTCTATTCTTGCTATCCCTTATTTATTTTCTCTTTTTCACTGGGATTCAGTTACTATTTTTTCACGGACTGGAGAAATTGCTTGGCTAAGTCGTAACGATTAAACTGCTTCAATACTTGCTACAGTTGCTACTGTAATTCCTGAGGTTGGTGAGTGCAATTGTCATAAAGGTATTTCGTACAGTGTTGCTTATACTCAAGAAACAACAACTGAGGAACAACAGAGCATAAAAAAAGAAAAACATAAATAAAAAAATGGGTAGATCAAAAACAAATAAAACTGCTACTCCAATGAATGAAGACAAGAGCCCAAACTACAAATCAGCCAGAAGTAACCATAGATAAGAAAAGTATGCAAGCAATAATAAACTTATTAATCACAGAAATGAAAACAATATTGGAGGAAAGGAGTGGTAGTATTAAGGAAACAATAGTTGAGACCCCCAAGGAAAATACTGATTATCTTGAGGCAATTAGAGAACTGAAAGATGAAATAGCTTTAATGAAGAAATAATCTGAGGCAAGGGAAAGCAGACTAACAGAAGCAGAAAACAGAATTAGTCAGACACAGGATTAGTTAGAGAAAATGAAGAAAGAGGTGAAAGAGCTTAAAAAGAGATTGAGAGACACTGAAAACAACAAGAGAGACATATGGGATGATCTCAAAAGAAGTAACATTCATATAATTGGCCTGCCAGAGGAAGAAAGAGAGGAAGGGGAAGCAAACATTCTAGAGGAAATAATAGAAGAAAACTTCCCAGACCTGAATAACAGAAAGGACATCAAGATTCAAGAGGCCAGAGAGTACTAAACAGAATCAACCCAGATCTGAAGACACCAAGACACATCATAGTTACAATGAGAAGAAGTAAGAATAAAGAAAGGGTCTTAAAGGCTGCAAGAGAGAAATAAAAAGTCACATACAAGGGAAAACCCATAAGATTATCTGCAGACTTCTCCACTCAAATTCTAAAAGCCAGAAGGGAATGGCAAGATATCTATCGAGCCCTGAATGAAAAGGGTTTCAACCAAGGATAACATATCCTACTAGACTTTCATTCAAACTAGATGGAGGGATCAAAACCTTCTTAGACAAACAACAGTTAAAGGAGGCAACCATCACCAAGCCGGACCTGAAAGAGGTTCTAAAAGACCTCTTATAAACAAGAACACCACTATAATACTGGCAATATATCAGAGCAAACAAAAAAATTTTTTTTTGAACAATGGCACTACAATACGTTAAATCCATAATATCAATAAACGTCAATGGCTTAAACTCACCCATCAAAAGGCACAGGGTGGGGGGATGGATCAGAAAAAATAACCCAACCATATGCTGCTTGCAAGAATCCCATCTGTCACAACAAGATAAACACAGACTTAAAGTGAAAGGATGGAAAACTATCAAACAGGCTAACGGACCACAAAAAAGGGCAGGAACAGCCATTCTCATCTCAGACATGATAGATTTTAAATTAAATAAAGTAATAAAAGATAGGCAAGGACATTACTTAATGATTAGAGGATCAATCAGCCAAGAAGACTTAAAAATGATTAATATCCATGCACCCAATGAGGGACCATCTAAATACATTAAGCACCTACTGAAAGAATTTCAAAAATACATCAATAGTAATATAATAATAGTGGGAGACTTCAATACCCCACTCTCACACTTAGACAGATCAACAAAGCAGAGAACCAATAAAGATACAAGAGAATTGAATGAAGAGATTGACTGACTAGACCTCTTGGACATTTTCAGAGTCCTTCCCCCCCAAAAAATGGAATACACCTTCTTTTCAATTCCACATAACACATACTCAAGGATAGACCACATGTTAGGCCACAAAGACAGCATCAATAAATTCAAGAGCATTGAAATCATCCCACGTATCTTCTCAGACCACAGTGAAGTAAAACTAACATTAACAACAAAGAAACAATTATTAAAAGTCAAATGAAAATGAAGACACAACCTATCAAAATATTTGGGACACAGCTAAAGCAGTACTGAGAGGGAAACTCATAGCTATACAAACACATATTAAACACCAAGAAGAAGCTCAAATATATATTTTACCAGAGCACTGTTCAGCTCTTGTTTATGGAGGTATAGGGGATTGATCCTGGGACTTTGCAGCCTCAGGCATGAGAGTCTCTTTGCATAACCATTATGCTATCTACCCCTGCGACAATATTCTTTACTAAAAGTTCACCATGTAAATATTATCTAAAAATATACTCACAGAAAGAGACATTGCCTGTAATTAAGCACCACACTGGGAAATCACATAGTAATAGAAACACATGGGAAACTATACAAACCTTTGTTTGGTTTAGTCTAAGAATTATCGTATCATTTATGCCGTACTTATGAAATGAAGTAAATTATAAAACCAAACAGAGATTAAGGAATGGCAGATGAGGCCCCAACATTTAAGTGTGAAAAACTATAAATGCATATGGCAAAGTATGTGATACAGAAAGGGATAAAAGTTGAAAACATCACGACAATCAGTGTAAACATTGCCTTAACATCTTTGGCATCATTTTAATAAAAGCATTTTCATTGTCTAAATTTACTATAGAATTATATATATATATATATATATATATATATATATATATATATATAATTCATAATGGTTTACTTCTAATATTTTATTGGGACAATGTCGCATCAAAGCACTTTTGTTGTCTCAGTGATTTAGTTTCACACACACACCCTTCCTTTTACCAAAGGGCACTGTGCCATAACCCTCTGTCAGTCTCCCACCTTATCCTTTAGTATCATTACATCTGTTGATATCAACCAAGGATTTTGCAATAATTCCAGAAAAGAGTAAAATTTGTATGTGAAAATATCAGTTCTTGCTTGAAAAATGATGAAATGTCATAATAGTGAAGTTGAATATTTAATCATTAAAACAAATAAATAAATCATGTGTTTATTTATATATCCACAAGTGTGTGACTTATCATGAATGGTTAAGAAAGTTGTGGAACATAAACACAATAGAGTACAATGCAGCTATCAAAAACAATGAGGTCATCTCCTTTTCAATAGCGTGGTCGGAACTTGAAGGCATTACATTGAGTGAGACAAGCCAGAAAGACAAATACTAATAATACTGAATGATCTCACTTATAGGGGGAACTTAAGGAAAAGAAAAATAAGGGAGAAAATAAGGAAAAACATGGACTAGGAGTGACACATTGCACTAAAACAAAGGACTGTGGAGGAGACCATTTTTCCTTTATTTATTTATTTGATAAGGCATATAGAAATTGAGAGAGGAGCGAGAGGTACAGAAGGATAGAGTAAAAGTGATACCTGCAGACCTGTTTCACCACTCCTGTTTCACCACTCCTGAAGCTTCCCTCTATAGGTAGAAAGCTGGAGCCCAAGCCTGGATCCTCAGGCATGGTAATATGTATGCTTACCATGGTGCACATCACCATCTCCCATATCTTAGCTAGTCCTCAAGAAATCTGCTTCCCAATGCTATCACATAAGAAAGTAGTGGGCTTTTTAAAGTAATTTTTATTTTTTATATTTATTTATTTGATAATAACAGAAATCAAGAGGGAAGAAATACAGAGAGATAAAGGCACCTGCAGCACTGCTTTATGACTTGTAAAGCTTTCCCCATGCAGGTGGAGACTGGAGATTTGAACCAATGTCCTTGTACACTGTTAATGTGTGCACTCAATCAGGTGCCCCTCCAACCCAGCCTCATGAGGTAGAGATTTTTATTTTTTTATGTTACCAAGTTTTGTTTATCTTCATCTGTGCCTTTCTTCCTTTCTCTCCCTTTTTCTTTCCTTCTTTTCTTTCTTTCTTTCTTTCTTATTGATTTAACAATGATTAGCAAGATTGTGAGATAAAAGGGTTCTATTCCACAGAATGCAATTCCCCCCACCAGAGTTCCATATCCCCTCCCTTCCATTAGAAGTTTCCCTATTTTTATCCCTCTGGGAGTATGGATCAAAGATCTTTATGGAGAGCAGAGTATGGGGGTTCTGGCTTCTGTAACTGCTTCTCTGCTGAACATGGACATTAACAGGTCTATCCATACCCCCCAGCCTGTTTCTTTCTTTCCCTGGGGAGGTAAGGTTCCAGGACACGTTGGTGAGGTCAACTGCTTAGGGAAGTGAGGTTGGCATCATGATAGCATCTGCAATTTTGTGATTGAAAAGCATTAAGATATAAAGCACAACAAATTATTTAATCACAAGGAACCTAAAGGTAAGAGTATAGCAGATGGAATTTGAGATCTTCATGTTGAAAGAAGCTAGAAAGTCTATTTTAGGTATATTCCAAGGGGCCATGACTTTATTGATTTTTTTTCCTTAGCCTGACAGCTAACATGCAGGTGAGGTGATAGTATGGTCTGAGAAGATAGTGTCAGAGTTGGACATAGGACTAGAAAGCTGGATCAGGGCAGATAGCTCCCAAATATGGGAAGAGTATACAAATACCATTAACTATAAATCCCATTGATCTGACTTGAGGAGGTAGGGTTTTAATAAGTGAATTACTTTTGTTTAACAATATTGTTTTCATTTACTTCTCACAATTTACTACAAGAAATATGATGGGAGGACCCATGTTGTTTTCTCAATACTTCCTTTTCAAATATCTCCATCTGTGTTATATGAAAGAAAAGAAGGTTAGCACTCTCCTTACCAATATCTCCAACTAATATCCAATTTTGTAAGTTATATACTCTACCTCACTAAACACCGGATATTATTCAGTTATTATGAAAATAATCCCTTTCCCTCTAGTCAATGACCACAGTTATTGCTTGGGCTAGATGCCTGTAAGATTCCACCACTGCTTCCATCAGCCTTTTTGCCCCTTTCAGATAGAGAGTATATAGAATGTGTTAGATGAGGGGGGGGGTTACTATAGCAATGCTCCACCCCTTGTGAAACTTACCCCTGCAGGGGTAAGTGTATCCCATGTAGTATTCTTGAGCAGAGCAGATTTCTGGTGCACAGTAAAGTGTGCACTCTACCAGATGAGCCATCTACTGGCCCCAAAGTGTGTTAGTTTTCAAATGGTTTATTTTGCAGCACAGATGTCAGTTATTAAAAGATGCATGCACATCACTATATGCATAGGTGGTGAAATACACACACACAGAGTCACACACACACTGGGTCTCTCTCTCTCTCTCTCTCTCTCTCTCTCTCTCTCACACACACACACACACACACACACACACACACACACACACACACACACACACACACACACTTTTAGCTGAGGAAACATTGTTCTCTAGGACTTGTTGTCAAAACATATAATTTAATGTCTCCCCATGGGTATTACAGGCCTCATCCATAACCAAACTGCAGTGTCCCTCAAACATGGGAGGGGCCCCCTTTCAACTAAGTCCCCTCACACCTTTCTATGCTCCCTTTATTGCAACCTTTGATTTTGCCGAAATAGACCGTAGTTTATAATTGATCCTGTACTGATGTGTTTCTTTCATCCCACCTATGTATGAACACTAAAACACTGGTTGAAATAGATTTATGAATACCTGTGCTCATGGTAGTGCTATATGTAACAGCTAAGGTTTAAAAACAATTTAAGCAATATATATATGATGCTCCACTACTCAGCTGGAAGAATAGATGAAGCCATCTCTTTTGCTACAGCATGGTTGAAACTGGAGGGAATCATGCTAAATGAAATAAGATAAAATAATAAACACCAAGATAAATATAGTGATATAGAAACATAGAAACATACCCTTATTGGCATGTCAACTAGGAGCTGGTCACTTATGTCCAAGTAGTAGAAATCCTAATTCTCACCATTGCCCTTACACAAGTTTCATGCTGAAAGGACACTATGACTGTGAACCTGCCCTAGTTACCACAGAGACTTGGTACCACTTAAAAAAGCTTTGAAGGTTAGAGGGCTGGATGGTGGCACAGTGGGTTAAGTGCACAATGGCACAAAGCTCAAGGACCCGCTTAAGGATCCCAGTTTGAGCCCCAGGCTCCCCACTTGCAGGGGGGTTGCCTCACAGACAGTGAAACAGGTCTGCAGGTGTCTATCTTTCTCTACCTCTTTCTGTCTTCCCATCCTCTCTCGATTTCTCTCTGTCCTATCCAACAATGACAGCAATAACAACAACAACAATAAACAATAAGGACAACTAAATGGAAAAAATAGCCTCCAGGAGCAGTGGATGCATAGTGCAGGCACCGAGTTCCAGCTATAAGCCTGGAGGCACAAAAAAAAAAAAAAAAGAAAGAAAGAAAGAAAAGAGAAAAAAGCTTTAAAGTTTAAATGAGTTTCTTGTAATTAGTCATAAGGCATCACATAAACCCACCTAACCTTACATTGCTTGTCCAAAGTAATCTGGGCCCACAGCTATAGTTTACTAGTATCATTTTTTTCCCCCTGGTGCAACCATCTGGTTGGCCTTGCCAGGGTCTTCTATCTTTTGGAATGATCTCATCTATCAAAGTGCAGCATAATATTTTTTACCATCCACAAATTCCTTAAGTCTTATGAAATAGTCCCTTTAAAATTGCTGAGTAGGACCATATTATACAGCATTAAGCATAATATATCTGTTTACCTTTTAATTAATTTTCCAATACATTTTATGTTTTTTTTTTAATGATTTAAAAATGATCAAGAAGACCATAGGATTAGAGGGGTACAATTCCCACCACCAGATCTCCGTATCCCATCCACTCCATTGGAAGCTTTCCTATTCTTTATACCTCTGGGAGTATGGACCCAGGATCATTATGGGATGTAGAAAGTGGAAGGTCTGGCTCCTGTAGTTGCTTCTCTGCTGGACAGGGGTGTTGGCATCCATACTCCCAGCCTGTTTCTCTCTTTCCCTGGTGGGGCAGGGCTCTGGATAAGTGGGGTTCCAGGACACATTGGTGAGGTCTTCTGTCTAGGGAAGTTATATTTTCTTTCCTGCAAAGCAATCCTGCTGTCTACCAATTTCCCAATTTTTCTTTAATAAATTATATTTCTCCTTCTTTTTAAATAAGATTAATTATTATTAGAGATGGAACGAAAGAAAGACACACACACACACACACACACACACACACACACACACACAGAGGGGGTTGGTATAAGAGAATGACAGAGGAGAACAGAGCATGATTCACCTCTGGCATAAGTTGATGTCAGGGATTGAACCTGGATCAATTATGAAGCTTCTGTAGTTCAGTTTCAGTATAGAATTTTAGGTGGGTTTTCTGTTTTTTCTTTCAACACTTAGTATTTCCAACTATTTTCTTTGTGCTGGCAGAGTATCTGAAGAGAAATCAGATATAGTCCTTAGCTCTGTTCCTTCATAGTTAAAATCTCTCCTCCCTTAAACTTTAAGATTTTTTAAAATTTTCTTTGGTTTTATCTGTCTATCTGCCATTTTCTCTGACAATTACTCTTTCTTATCTTGAGTATCTCTTTTTGCTACTTTACATCTCTCTACTTACATTCTCCATATATTCTATTTATGGTGTCTGCCTTATAAATTAAAGTCCTTAGCATATAAATTGTAGGAGTTTAAATAGTCATGGAGGTGGTGGATTCAATGTAAAAAATATATCATATGGTCACTCCCCTTATCAACAGCACTCATGTGCATATGATTTAAGACATATCTGACATTTCAGCAACTACCTAAGTCTAGACATTAAAGCATATTTTCACATGACTGTGGATGAATATGTGATATCTTTAAGTCCTTAAATTTAGCTATTGGGGGAGTTGGGCTGTTGTGAGCAGGTTAAGCACAGGTGGTGCAAGGCACAAGGACTGGCATAAGGATCCAGGCTTGAGACCCCAGCTATCCACCTGCAGGGGAGTTGCTTCACAGGTGGTGATGCAAGTCTGCAGGTGTCTATCTTTCTCTCCCTCTCTCTGTTTTCCCCTCCTCTCTCCATTTCTCTCTGTCCTACCCAACACTGACGACATCAACAATAATAACTACAACAATAAAACAAGGGCAACAAATGGGAATAAATATTTTAAAAAAATAAAGAAAGAAATTCATATATTGAAGTTATTTAAACTTATTCTACTAATACTTTGATGTAAATATTAGATAGTCTTTTATCCCTTAACTGTTTAGTATTCAGTATGTTCAGTATATAGTATTCAGGCACAGTTTTCTAATATTTAAAACAATTCTAATTTACTTTAAAATTGTAGCTTATAAATTGCTTTTAATTGAGATTTTGTTATAAGAAATGTTTTGGCATTTTCACTTATCAGAAGTTAAATAATTTCATTATCAGGAAAAAAACTACTCATATTTTGGGTTATGTTCTCTCAGAAATAATTCCATGTACAATGACACTTCTTCTTTTCTCCACCCCACCTCCATACTCATAGAAATATAATTCATATCTTCAGATTTGTAATATTTTAATCTTAGTAACAAAATTTGGAACTTTATCACCAGATGGTAGAAGTAGCATATTACAGACACTCATCTCTCAATAATAATTGAAATGCATGAAGAATGCCAAAAAATATGTTAAAAAGCAGCCAAATAGACAAAACCAAAACAGCATTATTTGAAACTTGAAAAAAAATTGCAACTGAAAAAATATTCTGGCATTGACCGGGAAGGCTCCTAAGCTATGCACCAAACATGAGATGAAGTGTTGAATGAGAAATGAAAATAAGTAGAGAAGCTCTCAGAATTGTCCAGAAACCCCTCAACACTTAAAACTTAGCAGAATTAGGGGCCAAGGGTGACACACCTGGTAGAGTGTAGATGTTACAATGCACAGGGATCTAGGTTCAAGCCCCTGGTCCTTGCCTGCATGGGGAGTGCTTCATGAGCAGTGAAGTAGTGCTGCAGGCATCTTTCTTTCTCTGTATCTCCCTCTTCAGTCTCAGTGTCTCTCTATCTCTACTCAAAATTAATACATAATTAAAAAAAAACTAAGTAGAATGGAGGTCAGAGAATGAACATAATGAAAAAGTATACCTCTCTCAGGTAGATGTTTTTGTTGTGAGTTCTAATTAAAACTCTTCGTGGAGATATCCTAGTGGAAATATCTACTGTCAAGAACAAAATCTGTAATTGCTTCTCTGCTGGACACGGACCTTGGTAGGTCAATTCATATTCCCAGCCTGTTTCTATCTTTCCCTAGTGGGGTAGGGCTCTGGAGAGGTCACATTCCAGGACAGATTGGTGAGCTACAGATTCTGTATATATTTCTAACACAGATAACAAGTCTAAAGAAAAAAAAGGTAACTTCTTTCCATATAAAACCTAGCAACAGTTATTAAAAATAGGCTAATAAAAGCTGACTGTTGATGCACCTTGCTGAGCATATATTGTGTACAAGGACATGGGCTCAGGTTACTAAGTTACTCTTCTCTCACTCCAGTATTCACCTGTAAGGGGGGAACATTACAAAGGGTGAAGCAAATGTTGCAGGCATATCTCTCTCCCTCTCTCTCTTTGTCTCTTTATCTTTCCCTTTCCTCTGAATTTAATCTGTTTCTACCCAAAATAAACAAAAGATTTGTTTATTTATTTGAGAAAATAACCAGAGCATCATTATTACGTATGTAATACTGGGAACTGAAACCATGACCTTATGTTTGTTTATTTGTTTCTTTTTTTTTTTTTTTTTTTCTTTTTTTTTTTTTATTTAAATTTTTAATTTAAGAAAGGATTAGTGAACAAAAGCATAAGGTAGGAGGGGTACAACTCCACACAATTCCCACCACCCAATCCCCATAACCCACCCTCTCCCATGATAGCCTTCCCATTCTCTAGCCCTCTGGGAGCATGGACCCAGGGTCGTTGAGGGTTGCAGAAGGTAGAGGGTCTGGCTTCTGTAATTGCTTCCCCGCTGAACATGGGCGTTGACTGGTCGGTCCATACTCCCAGTCTGCCTCTCTCTTTCCCTAGTAAGGTGTGTCTCTGGGGAAGCTGAGCTCCAGGACACATTGGTGGGGTCTTCAATCCAGGGAAGCCTAGCCAGCATCCTGGTGGCATCTGGAACCTGGTGATTGAAAAGAGAGTTAACATACAAAGCCAAACAATTTGTTGAGCAAACATGGATCCCAAGATTGGAATAGTGGAGAGGAAGTGTTGGGGAGGTACTCACTGCAAACTAGTGTAATCCTGCTTTCAGGTATATATTTTGCAGTAGTTTATGGATACGTGTGCGCATACGCTCTCTCTCACAGAAACTGGTGTATGTCTAGGTTATGGGACTTTGTTAGAAAGTGAACTACCTGAGATGAAATTAGAGTGTACTATAAAAGGAAAGGTCTCACCCGAGTAATGAAGCTGAAGGGTTGTCATTCCACACGTGAAGTCTCTGGATACACTCTGAGGTGAAGCATGTTGAGATGGCAATCGTTGCTTTGGTTAGGTTGTGATCGGCGGATGCAATATTATTTGGTATGGATTGGGAGAAGCATACGGGAAAGTGAGCCCTATCCATGGGTGCCAGGACTGGGGGAAGTAGGGGCTCTATAGTGAAGATGTGAGGTTCCTGCTGTCTTAGGGTTCAAAAAGACAATCAATAGTTAATATTATCATCACATTATTTGTTAATTGGGTTAACTTTGAAAAGTCCCTTTGTTATGGTTTGCTGTACAGTACCCAGTATCTTGTATATAGCTGTGCTATTGGAAGCCTCCAATCTACTTGGTCTAGGCTTTTGAGAGAGTCCGCATATCAAATACGTAGCCTATCTATTAAAAAGATTCAGTTTGTCTCCTGAGAACCTTTGAGACATACAATTGATTTCCCCCTCTCATATTAATTAACTACTGATTTATATGTCTACATTTTGCTAGGAGTGTACATAAACACCATTCCCATCACCAAAGGACCGTGACCCATCCCTCCCGCCCATTCCCACCCCCCACTGGCCCAGAAAGCTACATGTCTACCCCTCACCACTGGGTTTTTTCTTTGGTGCCCTACTTACAATTTGATCAGGTCCTGCTTTTAGTTTCCCTTTCAGATCTTCTAAGTCAGCTTCTGTTGATGAGTGGGATCATCCCATACTCATCTTTAACTTTCTGACTCAGTTCACTTAACATAATTCCTTCTAGCTCTGTCCAAGATGGGTCAGAGAAGGTGGGTTCATTGTTCTTGATAGCTGCATAGTATTCCATTGTGTATATATACCACAGCTTTCTCAGCCATTCATCTGTTGTTGGGCACCTGGGTTGCTTCCAGGTTTTAGCTATTATGAATTGTGCTGCTATGAACATAGGAGTACACACCTCTTTTTGGTTGGGTGTTATGGAGTCCTTGGGGTATAACCCCAGGAGAGGAATTATTGGGTCATATGGAAGGTCCATGTCTAGCCTTCTGAGGGTTTTCCAGACTGCTCTCCACAGAGGCTGTACCAATTTACATTCCCACCAGCAATGTAAAAGGGTTCCTCTGTCCCCACATCCTCTCCAGCATTTGTTGCTGCTGTCCTTTTTGATGTATGCCATTCTTACAGGAGTGAGGTGGTATCTTAGTGTTGTCTTAATTTGCATTTCTCTGACAATCAGTGACCTAGAGCAGTTTTTCATATGTTTGTTAGCCTTTTGGATCTCCTCTGTGGTGAGTGTTTTGTTCATTTCCTCTGCCCATTTTTGGATGGGGTCATTTGCTTTTTTGGTGCTAAGTTTGCTGAGCTCTTTATATATTTTGGTGATTAGTTTCTTGTCTGATGTCTGGCATGTGAAGATCTTCTCCCATTCTGTGAGGGGTCTCTCTGTTTGTTTAATTGTTTCTTTGGATGTGCAGAAGCTTTTCAATTTGATGTAGTCCCATTGGTTTGTTTCTACTTTGGTCTTCCTTGCAATTGGGTTTGATTCATCAAAGATATCCTTGAGGTGTAGATGGGAAAGTGTTTTACCAATGTTTTCCTCTAAGTATTTGATTGTTTCTGGTCTGACATCTAGGTCTTTGATCCATTTGGAGTTGATTTTTGTTTCTGGTGAGATAAAGTGGTTCAATTTCATTCTTCTGCATGTTTCAACCCAGTTTTCCCAGCACCATTTATTGAAGAGAGCCTCCTTCTTCCATTTAATCCTTTGGGCCCCCTTATCAAAGATTAGATGCCCATAGGTGTTGGGATTTACTTCTGGGCTTTCAATTCTGTTCCACTGGTCTGTGTGCCTATTTTTGTTCCAGTACCATGCTGTTTTGATGATGATGGCTTTATAATATAGTTTAAGGTCTGGGAGTGTGATGCCTCCATTTCTGTTTCTTTTCCTCAAGATGGTTTTGGCAATTCTAGGTGTTTTCAGGTTCCAGATAAATGATTGTAGTGTTTGTTCTATTCTCTTAAAGAAGCTTGGTGGAACTTTGATGGGTATTGCATTAAATTTGTATATGGCTCTGGGGAGAATGTTCATTTTGATGATATTTATTCTTCCAATCCATGAGCATGGGATATCTTTCCATTTCTTGGTATCAGTTTCTATCTCCTTGAGTAGCGACTCATAGTTTTCAGCATACAAGTCTTTCACTTCTTTGGTCAACTTTATTCCTAGGTATTTGATTGATTTTGCTGAAACAGTGAATGGGAGTGATTTCTGGATGTCTTCTTCTTCAGATTTAGTGTTTGCATAAAGAAATGCCACTGATTTTTGTACATTGATTTTGTAGCCTGATACCTTGCTATATTGCCTAACAACTTCCAGTAATTTTCTACTGGATTCTTTAGGTCTTTCTATGTATACTATCATATCATCTGCAAATAGTGAGAGCTTGACTTCTTCCCTTCCAATCTGTATCCCTTTGATTTCTTTCTCTTGCCTGATTGCTATGGCAAGAACTTCCAATACTATGTTGAAGAGTAACGGTGACAGTGGGCAGCCCTGTCTAGTCCCTGATCTGAGGGGGAATGCTTTCAGCTTCTCTCCATTGAGTATGATGTTGGCTGTAGGTTTGCTATATATAGACTCCACTATCTTGAGGAATTTCCCATCTATTCCCATTTTTTGTAGAGTTTTGAGCATGAATGGGTGTTGGATTTTGTCAAAGGCTTTCTCTGCATCTATTGAGATAATCATGTGGTTTTTGGCTTTGCTTTTATTGATGTGATGAATGACATTGATTGATTTACGGATGTTGAACCAGCCTTGCATTCCTGGGATGAATCCCACTTGGTCATGATGAACAATCTTTTTGATGTGTTGCTGTATCCGGTTGGCCAAGATCTTGTTTAATATTTTGGCATCTATGTTCATCAGAGATATTGGTCTGTAGTTTTCCTTTTTTGTTCTGTCCCTATCAGCTTTTGGTATCAGGGTGATGTTGGCTTCATAAAAGGTGGAAGGGAGTATTCCTGTTTCTTCAATCTTATGGAATAGCTTAAGAAGTATGGGTATTAACTGTTTCCTGAAAGTTTTGTAGAATTCGTTTGTGAAGCCATCTGGTCCAGGACTTTTGTTGTTGGGGAGATTCTTAATAACGGTTTCAATTTCTTTGTCTGTGATTGGTGCATTTAGATTTTGTAGTTCTTCTTGGTTCAGTTTTGGAAGTGCATAGGTTTCTAGGAATTGTTCCATTTCTTCCAGATTCTCTAGCTTGGTGGCATATAGTTCTTTATAGAAGTTTCGCAGAATTCTCTGGATTTCTGTGGTGTCAGTTGTGATATCTCCTGTATCGTTGACAATTCTATTAATTTGAGTCTTCTCTCTTTTTTGTTTGGTGAGTCTGGCTAGGGGTTTGTCAATTTTGTTTAATCTTTCAAAGAACCAACATTTGGCTTCATTGATCTTTTGTATGGTTCTTTTATTTTCGATGTTGTTTATTTCTGCTCTAACTTTAGTGATTTCTGTCCTTCTGGTTGCTTTAGGGTTCCTTTGTTCCTCTTCCTCTAAGTCCTTGAGGTGTGTAGTAAGTTCGTTCATTTGGGCTTCTTCTTGGTGTTTAATATGTGATTGTATAGCTATAAGTTTCCCTCTCAGTACTGCTTTAGCTGTGTCCCAAATATTTTGATAGGTTGTGTCTTCATTTTCATTAGTTTCCAGGAACATTTGAATTTCCTGTTTGAGTGAGTGTCTGACCCAGTGGTTCTTAAGGAGCATGTTGTTTAGTTTCCAAATTCTATGTCTTTTAATAATTTTCTGTTTGTTGTTAAAAGTTAGTTTTACTCCACTGTGGTCTGAGAAGATACTTGGGATGATTTCAATGCTCTTGAATTTATTGATGCTGTCTTTGTGACCTAACATGTGGTCTATCCTTGAGTATGTGTTGTGTGGATTTGAAAAGAAGGTGTATTCCAGTTTTTTGGGGTGGAGGAGTCTGAAAATGTCCAAGAGGTCTAGTCTGTCAATCTCTTCATTCAATTCTCTTATATCTTTATTGGTTCTCTTCTTTGTTGATCTGTCTAAGTGTGAGAGTGGGGTATTGAAGTCTCCCACTATTATTGTATTACTATTGATGTATTTTTGAAATTCTTTCAATAGGTGTTTAATGTATTTAGATGGTCCCTCGTTGGGTGCATAGATGTTAATAATTGTTAAGTCTTCTTGGCTGATTGATCCTCTTATCATTATGTAATGTCCTTGCCTATCTTTTATTACTTTATTTAATTTAAAATCTATCGTGTCTGAGATGAGAATGGCTGTTCCTGCCCTTTTTTGTGGACCATTAGCCTGTATGATAGTTTTCCATCCTTTCACTTTAAGTCTGTGTTTATCTTGTTGTGACAGATGGGATTCTTGCAAGCAGCATATGGTTGGGTTATGTTTTCTGATCCATCCCCCCACCCTGTGCCTTTTGATGGGTGAGTTTAAGCCATTGACATTTATTGATATTATGGATTTAATGTATTGTAGTGCCATTGTTCTAAAAAACAATTTGTTTGCTCTGATATATTACAAGTATTATAGTGATGTTCTTGTTTATAAGAGGTCTTTTAATACCTCTTTCAGGGCCGGCTTGGTGATAGTTGCCTCCTTTAACTGTTGTTTGTCTAAGAAGGTTTTGATCCCTCCATCTAGCTTGAATGAAAGTCTAGCAGGATATATAATCCTTGGTTGAAACCCTTTTTCATTCAGGGCTCGATAGATATCTTGCCACTCCCTTCTGGCTTTTAGAGTTTGAGTTGAAAAATCTGCAGAAAGTCTTATGGGTTTTCCCCTGTATGTGACTTTTTGTTTCTCTCTTGCAGCCTTTAGGATCCTTTCTTTATCCTTACTTCTTCTCATTGTGACTATGATGTGTCTTGGTGTTTTCAGGTCTGGGTTGATTCTGTTTGGTACTCTCTGGGCCTCTTGCACCTTGATATCCTTTCTGTTATTCAGGTCTGGGAAATTTTCTTGTATTATTTCCTCTAGGATGTTTGCTTCCCCTTCCTCTCTTTCTTCCTCTGGCAGGCCAATTATACGAATGTTACTTCTTTTGAGATCATCCCATATGTCTCTGTTGTTGTTTTCAGTGTCTCTCAATCTCTTTTTAAGCTCTTTCACCTCTTTCTTAGTTTTCTCTAACTCATCCTCTGTCTGACTAATTCTGTTTTCTGCTTCTGTTAGTCTGCTTTCCCTTGCCTCAGCTTCTTTCTTCATTACAGCTATTTCAGCTTTCAGTTCTCTAATTGTCTCAAGATAATCAGTATTTTCCTTGGGGGTCTCAACTGTTGTTTCCCTAATACTGCCATTTCTTTCCTCCAATGTTGTTTTCATTTCTGTGATTAATAAGTTTATTATTGCTTGCATACTTTTCTTATCTATGGTTACTTCTGACTGATTTGTGGTTTCTTCTGGGCTCTTGTCTTCATTCATTGGGGTAGCAGTTTTATTTGTTTTTAATCTACCCATTTTTTTTTAATTTATGTGTTTCTCTCTTTTTTTTTTTTTTAATGTTCTGTTGTTCCTCAGTTGTTGTGTTTTGAGCACAAGTAACACTGTACTAAATACCTTTATGACAATTGCACTCACCAACCTCCGGAATAACCGTAGCAACTGAAGTAAGTATTGAAGGAGTTTAATCGTTACCAGTTAGCCAAACAATTTCTCCAGTCCGTGAAAAAATAGTAACCAAATCCCAGTGAAGAAAGAGAAAAGGAAGAGAGGATAGCAAGAATAGACAGTTATGCAAATTTACTATCCAGTGTATATTCTAAGGGTGACAAGAGTGTAAAGGGAACTAGAGCAGAGATACACACATAGAGAGTCCACTCTGGGTCAGATTTCTTCCCCAAAGTAATTCACAAATTCAGAAAGTCAAAGAAGAAAGACGTGTATGACAAGATTAAAAAAAAAAAAAAAAAAAAAGAGAGAGAGATTGAGAGAGATAAGAGAGAGAAAAGGGAGAAGATAGGAAGAAGAGTTGTAATTAAAGAGCAGTGCGAGGAACTTCCCAAATGTGTATCAGTGAATTAACAAAAAAAAAAAAAAAAAAAAAAAAAAACCCTGTTTGGTGGTATGGGGTATCCTGCTAGTAGCTGGTCCCAGGCACTGCTTATGGGGGGAGGGGGGGCGGGCGGCGGGAAGGATGTATGCTTGAAAATTAAAAGGAAGAAAAAAGAATTTTTTCCCCCTACTCTAATTCTTAACCCAAATTAAGTTATAGAAACATCCTTGGTATGACCGTTATGGCCCCTTATTGGATGGCCTGCTAAAGGCAGAAAATCCTATTGTTTACACGAGATGTGTCCGGAGCTCAAAGGCTGGCCGCTTCTGCTTCTCCGGGCGCCATTTTCCGGGAAACCCCGCCCTCCAGACTTTTTTAAAGGATTTCTCAAAAATGAAAACTAGCTCCAAGTCCTTTGATCCAATGAGAGCTATACTCAAGAAGTCTTTGGATCCACCCTCAGGGTCGCGGTGGACCCTGGCAACTCCCAAGAGGCAGCCCCCGAGCTAAAGTGCTCTCTCCGGGTCCTCTGCCCGCCGCGCTCTGCAACTGGCGGAGGAGCCGCCTTCCCGGGCGGGCGGAGGACAATGCCCGGCGCACTCGCCTTGCCTGGCGCCGCCTGGGAATTCTGGCGCCCCGCTAGTCCGTGTCACCTTTGCTCTAATTGTTAACCCAAATTAAACTGTAATAACTTCTTTGGTGCCCCCCCCCCTTATTGACTGGCCTGCTAAAGGCAGAAAATCCTACCTTTGCCGACGATGCTATCAGAGCAGTCGCTGTTAGCGACTTCTCAGGCCGTCGCCATATTACCTCCAGGTATTTGTTTCTTTTTAATATATATTTATTTATTCCCTTTTGTTGCCCTTGTTGTTTTATTGTTGTGGTTATTATTATTGTTGTTGTCGTTGGAAAGGACAGAGAGAAATGGAGAAAGGAGAGGAAGACAGAGAGGGGGAGAGAAATACAGAAAGGGGGAGAGAAAGATAGACACCCGCAGACCTGCTTCACAGCCTGTGAAGCGACTCCCCTGCAGGTGGGGAGCTGGGGGCTCAAACCGGTATCCTTACACCGGTCCCTGAGCTTTGCTCCACATGCGCTTAACCCAATGCGCCACTGCCCAACCCCCTTTTTTCAGATATCTATAGAACAAACACTCTTAGCCCCAACGTGGACCTTTCCCACAACCTTGAACCAGAACCCCCAAATCCACTCCATTTCATTACTTCTCCGGTTTCCCCAGAGTTATTTGCTTTGGTGAAATGCATCATACGCAATCCAAATACATCTTTATGCTGTCCATTTCTGTCCTTGTTTCATAAGTTCCACTTATAAGTGAGATCTTCTAGTATTTGTCTATCACTTTTTGGCTTATTTCACTTAACATGATTTCTTTAAGTTCCATGCAAGATGAGGTAAAGGAGACAACTTCATTATTTTTAATAGCTGCATGGTATACATGGTATACATGTATATTCAAATATATGAAAATATGAAAAAAGTATATATCTTACAACTTTCTAAGCAACTCACCTGTCATTGAGCATCTAGATTGCCTCCAGGTTTGGCTATTATGAATTATGCTGCTATAAATATAGGAATACATAGGCCTCTCTCTTTCTCTGTCTCTCTCTTCTTATCTCTCTGTCTCTCTATCTCTGTCTCTCTATGTCTCTCTTTCTCTCTGTGTGCACAGGTATCTTTATTTCCCGTGGAATTCCCAGAAGAAAAATTTCTAGGTCTTAGGGTAGGTCCATTTATTTATAGGATAGTGATGAGTCTCCAGACTGTTTCCCATAGGGGTTGGACCAATTTAGATTTCCACCATTAGAGCAAATGAGTTATTTTCCTCCACAACCTGTTGATATTTCTTTTGATATTTGATATTTCTTTCTTTGGCTGTTATTGATCGATTCAGGTTTTGCAGTTATTCCTATTGATGTATTTTTGAAATTCTTTCAGTAGGTGCTTAATGTATTTAGATGGTCCCTCGTTGGGTGCATAGATGTTAATAATTGTTAAGTCCTCTTGGCTGATTGATCCTCTAATCATTATGTATTGTCCTTGCCTATCTTTTATTACTTTATTTAATTTAAAATCTATCGTGTCTGAGATGAGAATGGCTGTTCCTGCCCTTTTTTGTGGTCCGTTAGCCTGTTTGATAGTTTTCCATCCTTTCACTTTAAGTCTGTGTTTATCTTGTTGTGTCAGATGGGATTCTTGCAAGCAGCATATGGTTGGGTTATGTTTTCTGATCCATCCCCCAACCCTGTGCCTTTTGATGGGTGAGTTTAAGCCATTGACATTTATTGATATTATGGATTTAACGTATTGTAGTGCCATTGTTCAAAAAAAATTTTGTTTGCTCTGATATATTGCCAGTATTATAGTGATGTTCTTGTTTATAAGAGGTCTTTTAGAACCTCTTTCAGGGCCGGCTTGGTGATGGTTGCCTCCTTTAACTGTTGTTTATCTAAGAAGGTTTTGATCCCTCCATCTAGTTTGAATGAAAGTCTAGCAGGATATATTATCCTTGGTTGAAACCCTTTTTCATTCAGGGCTCGATAAATATCTTTCCACTCCTTTCTGGCTTTTAGAGTTTGAGTGGAGAAGTCTACAGATAATCTGATGGGTTTTCCCTTGTATGTGACTTTTTGTTTCTCTCTTGCAGCCTTTAGGATCCTTTCTTTATCCTTACTTCTTCTCATTGTGACTATGATGTGTCTTGGTGTCTTCAGGTCTGGGTTGATTCTGTTTGGTACTCTCTGGGCCTCTTGAATCTTGATGTCCTTTCTGTTATTCAGGTCTGGGAAGTTTTCTTCTGTTATTTCCTCTAGAATGTTTGCTTCCCCTTCCTCTCTTTCTTCCTCTGGCAGGTCAATTATACGAATGTTACTTCTTTTGAGATCATCCCATATGTCTCTGTTGTTGTTTTCAGTGTCTCTCAATCTCTTTTTAAGTTCTTTCACCTCTTTCTTAGTTTTCTCTAACTCATCCTCTGTCTGACTAATTCTGTTTTCTGCTTCTGTTAGTCTGCTTTCCCTTGCCTCAGTTTCTTTCTTCATTACAGCTATTTCAGCTTTCAGTTCTCTAATTGCCTCAAGATAATCAGTATTTTCCTTGGGGGTCTCAACTGTTGTTTCCCTAATACTGCCATTCCTTTCTTCCAATGTTGTTTTCATTTCTGTGATTAATAAGTTTATTATTGCTTGCATACTTTTCTTATCTATGGTTACTTCTGGCTGATTTGTAGTTTCTTCTGGGCTTCTGTCTTCATTCATTGGAGTAGCAGTTTTATTTGTTTTTGATCTACCCATTTTTTTTTATTTATGTGTTTCTTTTTCTTTTTTTAATGCTCTGTTGTTCCTCAGTTGTTGTGTCTTGAGTACAAGTAACATTGTACTAAATACCTTTATGATAATTGCACTCATCAACCTCAGGAATTACAATAGCAACTGAAGCAAGTATTGAAGTAGTTTAATCATTACCAGTTAGCCAAACAATTTGTCCAATCGTGAAAAAATAGTAACCAAATCCCAGTGAAGAAAGAGAAAAGAAAGAAATGATTGCAAGAATAGACAGTTATTCAAATCTACTATCCACTGTATATTCTAGGGGTAACAAGAGGGCAAAGGGAACTAGAGCAGAGATACACACATAGAGAGTCCACTCTGAGTCAGATTTCTTCCCTAAAATAATTCACAAATTCAAAAAGGCAAAGAAGAAGGAAGAAGTGTATGACAAGATTAAAAAAAAGAGAGAGAGAGAGAGATGAGAGAGAGAAAGGGAAAAGATAAGAAAAAGAGCTGTAATTAAAGAGCAGTGAAATGAAATTCCCAAATGTGTATCAGTGAATTCAAAAACGCACACTGTGGTGGGCTGGGGGCTCTGACTTTGGAAGCTGTAGGATTAAGGAAGAAGGGATGACAAGAATGAGAAAAAAAGAGAGAGAGAAAAGAAAAAGATAAGAAAAAGAACAGTCATAAAAGGGCAGTGAAAGGAAAGGGTTTTTTTTGGTATTTATTTTTAATTATTTAATTAGCTATGCTGGGTGAGGTGGGGGGGTTGGCTACTTAGAAAGAAAAAGGGCCAGAGGTTTCAGAAGGGAATAGACTTAGAATTAATGATACTCCTTGGTGGGGCAGGAATTTGGTAAGAAAAGGAGCTCCCCTCCCCTGCTAGGAGCTGGTCCCCAGGGACTGGTTATGGGGGGTGGGGGGGACGGGAAGGAGGTATGCTTGAAAATTAAAAGGAAGAGAAAAAAAAATTTTCCCCTTTTTTCCCTACTCTAATTCTTAACCCATGTTAAGTTATAGTCACCTCCTTGGTGTCACCACTAGGACCCTTTATTGGCTGGCCTGCTAAAGGCAGAAAATCCTACTGTTTCCAGGAGATGTGGTCAGAGCTCAGCCACTAGCAGCTTCTCAGTCTGCCATCTTCTGGGAAGCCCCCCCCCCAAAAAAAAAAAGCTTTTTTAAAGGATTTCTCGAAAATGAAAACTAGCTCTAAGTCCTTTTGATCCAATGAGAGCTGTACTCAAGGATGTCCTCGGATCCACCCTCAGGGTCGCAGTGGTCCCCGGAGACTCCCAAGAGAAAGCCCCCGAGCTGCAGTGCTCCCTCCTGGTCCTCTGTCGGCTGCCCAGCAGTGCTCTGCAACTGGCTGAGGAGCCGCCTTCCCAGGCCGAGGAGAGTGCGGGCGCACCTGCCTTGCCCTCCGCCGCTTGGGAAGTCTGGAGCAGCCCGCCCGCTAGTCCGCGCCACCTCTACTCTAATTCTTGACCCAAATTAAGTTATAGTCACCTCCTTGGTGTTACCACTAGGACCCCTTATTGACTGCCCTACTAAAGGCAGAAAATCCTACCGTTTGCAGAAGATGTGATCAGAGCTCAAGCCACTAGCAGCTTCTCAGTCCACCATCTTCCGGAAACCCCCCACAGTTATTCCTTGCTTAGAGTTAAATACATTCAGATCAGAAATCAAGAAGTTAACACCTCCTGGAAATTAATGAAAAATATGGTAAAGTACCAGGCTACAAAGCAATATACAGAAATTAGTGGCATTCCTCTAGTTCTTTTATGCAAACACTAAATTAGAAGAAGACATCCAGAAAGCTATCCCCTTTACTTTAGCATCAAAAGCCATCAAATATTTATGAATAAAATTAGCAAAGGATGAGACAGGGCTTGTACACTGCAAACTATAGGCCTTTCTCCAATGAAATGCAAAGTGATACAAAGAAATTGAAAGATATCCCATGCTCTTTGACAGGAAGAATCAACATCATTAAAATGACTATTCTTCTCAGAGCCATTAATGCTATCCCCATCAAGATATCACCTAATTTTTCAAAGAGATAGAAAAAAAAAGCTACAAAAGTGTACTGGAACCAAAAATCTTTAGGATTGCCAAGTCAATCTTGAGAAAAAAAAGAAGACAGGAAGCATTCTACTTTCTAACTCACATTCTATAACAGAACTACTGTAATCAAAATGTCCTGGTACTGAAACCAAAACAGACACACAGATTAGTGGGAAGAATTCAGAATTCAAAGTCCAGACTTAAGCCCCCACATCTATGGGCAACTTATTTTAGACAAAGTGGCCCAGAACACTAAATGAAGAAAGGAATCTTTGGGGTTGGCTAGTGGCACACTTTGGCATACATGTAACAAGGAATAAGGACACAGATTCAAGCCCCCAACCCCCACT
Organism: Erinaceus europaeus; assembly: GCF_950295315.1. Lineage (NCBI taxonomy): Eukaryota > Metazoa > Chordata > Mammalia > Eulipotyphla > Erinaceidae > Erinaceus > Erinaceus europaeus. The sequence continues at coordinate 71,506,312 of NC_080166.1, forward strand.
TGCAGAAGGAAATCTTCATGAGTGTTGAAGCGATGCTGCAGTTATCTCTTAGAAAGCAAATGCTGGGGAGAATGTGGAGAAAAAGGGACACTCCTGCACTGCTGGTGTGAAACCCTTGCAGAAGACAGTCTGGAGATTTTGCAAAACATAGAACTGCCATATGAACCATCAATTTATCTCCTAGGAATTTATCCAAAGTAAACATCTATTTGAAGAGATCCATGTATGCACATGTTCATAGCAGCACAATTTGTAATCACCAAAATTTGGAAGTAACCCAGATATCCAATGACAAATGAGTGGCTAATCAAAACTGTAGTAGTCATCACTGGTCATTTCCATCAGGAATGTCACCATAAGCCCTCTTGTGGGCCTCCCGAGGCCTTTTTCCTTACCATAAAGCAGAGATGTAGGGACTTCTCCAGTCTCTAAAGGGAGGGTGGGGTATCCTGCCCTGCCTCTCATGAAGTCTGGTCCTGAAATGAGTGCAGCCTGCAATGTTCCCAGGTGTGACTATGAGCTGTGCTCAAACTAATAGGGACTTAAATGTTATATAGGCTCTTATGCTATATATATATATATATATATATATATATATATATATATATATATATATACATACATTTCCTGGGGGTAAATAATTTTGGTTATTGATATTTTTTCAAGAGTGTATTTTCCTCTCTGGCCTAATGCAACTTTCTAGCCTTTTTCTACACTCTGACACCATTTTTTCAGACAATTTTATCCAACTTCATGTTAGTTATCAAACTCAAGCAAAAACCAGGATATCCATCGGTCCTTAGAAACACGTCTAAAATGGACTTTCTGACTGCCTTCCCCCATAAGATCACTATTCTCATCTGTTCTGTTCTTCCTATTTGGTTCATGTTTATTAACCATTTTGTCCCACTTTATATCTTGCAGGCAACCTCATTAATGTGTCCAGGAGCATCGCTTCCCCAGACCTCTACCCCACTAGGGAAAGATAGTAAAGGACTGGGAGTATGGATTGACTTGCCAGTGTCCAACAGAGAAGCAATTACAGAAGCCAGAACTCCTACCTTCTGGACCCTAAAAATAATTTTGATCCATATTCCCAGTAGGGTAGTAGTAGTAAGAGGATAAGAAGGCTCTGAACTCCAACTGCTGCTTTAAGATCTTAACTTTAACTTAGTATGAAATAAACAAAGAAAATAAACTATGCTAAAATACTAGGCTTAGCACGGAAGATTTTATATGTTAAACTATACTAAAATATAAAGTCTTAGAAACTTCAGGACAAAAAGGAAAAAAAAAGACTCAAATACTGAAACTGTGATGTAATGAGTAACAAAATATAATTAAAAATTTTCTCTTTAATGATAGTTTAAGAGTTTCAAGGCTACACCAATAAGAATAAGCTGCTATGATCTACAAACTATATGCACTACACTATTCCTTCAAAATAATTTCAGTTCACTATACATTGTATCTTCAAAATCTGAAATCTGCTAATGATGTACATATTGAAATTATAGACATTAAAAATGAAGCCTGAAAAAGATTTATGTACCGAGAACCTTGAGAACTTAACGGCACTCCAGAATATCCAAGTAACATAACTTATAAATCAGGTAAAAGACAATTATTTTATCCATATACAGTTATCTACATAGTTGAAAGAGTTTTAGAAAGCTGTCAAAAAAATCTTCAAAGTGCAGTACTTTCCAAGCTCCTTCTTGCTCTTTGTAGAAGAGTATAATTTTGTGTAATTTTTTCCCTCTAATAGTTACTAAGAAGAGACTATTAAACATAAAATCTGAATAGCATGAGCACTAAGACAATTATCAAGCACAGAAGACAACCATACTGAAATATTTTACACATTTTAGATGCTTTTTAGGAGTTAATATCATAAAATTTACTCCAAAATTATGTTAGCTACATATCTATTCACCTAGCATATACACATGTGAATATACATATAAATAATTGTGCTTCAACACAGAGAAAATACACATACTGAAACACATTAAAGGACTGGTAGGATTCATATTATTTTCTCTGTCATTGTTCTGGGTGGAAAATCAATTCAGATCTGTAGGAAGAACTCAACTCTTGGCAATATTCTGTGCCTCCCTGAGGTTGTACAGAGCTGAGTCACATTGTACTTTGTGGGACCATGTGAACTTGAGCATGAAATGCTTCCATATGATTATCCTGAATTGACGACTTGTGACTTGAACTTTGTTTTCTTGGTCTCAGCCTTAAGATAGATAGATTGTATTAAAAAGACTCAGTCTGTGATTTAAAAAGTTAGAGACAGTCAATCAATTTTACCCTCTCATATTAATTAAATAGTGATTTATATGACTACAAATTAATAGGAGTGTACATAAACACCATCTAACCTTCTGCATCCCATAATGACCTTGAGTTCATACTCCCAGAGGAGTAAAGAATAGGAAAGCTATCAGGGGAAGGGATGGGATACAGAATTCTGGTGGTGGGAATTGTGTGGAGTTGTACCCCTCTTATCCTATGGTTTAGTCGATGTTTCCTTTTTGTAAATAAAAAATTAAAAAATATATTTTACTTAATCTTTATTTATGTATTACCTTTTGTTGCCCTTGTTTTTTATTGTCGTAGTTATTACTGTTACTGCTGTTGTCATTGTTGGTTAGGACAGAGAGAAATAGAGAGAGGAGGGGAAGACAGAGAGGAGGAGAGACAGACACCTGCAGACCTGCTTCACCGCCTGTGAAGCGACTCCCCTGCAGGTGGGGAGCCAGGGGCTCGAACTGGCATCCGTAGGCCAGTCCTTGCACTTTGCACCATGTGTACCATGTGTACCCACTGCACTACCACCTGACTCCTAAAAATTCTTTTTAAATAAATATTATATTTTGAAAAAAAAAAGATTGATGTGAAACTTAAGGCATATGGGTCTAGTATCAGGAAGTGTCAAAGTTGGGGTGCAATCTAAATTAAATAAACATATAATAATAAATGCAAATAGTACATTTGAATCTAACTACAGAAACATTTTCTATGCCAAATGTCACACTGACATATTTTCTATTGTCAAAAAAAATTAAAGTATTGTCTTAAAATCAGTGAAATCTAGTAACTGAATTATTTCCACTAAGATTCAAGCAAAAGTTTATATGGAAGTGTAAACGTAGAAAAGTTTTATTATCAGTTAAAATTCAAGATACCTGAACATAAGAATTTTCCTTTAAATACTTCATGATAACAAAGGTCAGCCAAAAGTATTCAGTATCTGTTATATAACACACATTGTAGTCTTGTTTTTAAGTATGTGTGTATTTATATAGGACACAGAAAAATCAAAAGGAAGGGTGATAAATCGAGAGAGAGAGAGAGAGAGAGACAGAGAGAGACAGAGAGAGACTGGCAGCATTGCTTGACCAGTCTTGAAACTACCTTCTTGCAGGTAGGGACAGGGTCTTGAACCCAGGTCCTTAAGCATGGTAATGTGTGTGCACAGCCAGGTGTGACACCAACTTGGCTCATTTTATATGATAAAATTTTATCTCATCTTGAGAAATGTAGAAGCTGGTGTCTGGGTAGATAGCATAATGGTTACGAAAGTGGCGTTCATGCCTGAGGCACCACTGGCCCCCGGTTCAATTCCTTCCATCACCAAAGCCAGAGCTGAGCAGTGCTATGGTAGTAAATAAACAAACAAACAAACAAATAAATACAAATGTAGAAATTTTCCTTATAATAGTTCAAGTACATTTAATCAGTGAGAGTACTACTTTAAGAGAAGGTACTATATCTATGTTATTAATTACCAATGCAAAAATAAGCTATTTTCAGCTATATAATCTTGTTAGTGAAGTCAAAGTAATATGAGTACAAATCAGAAACTTTTTATTCTGATAATAGAAAGTTATATGACAAGCTAATGCGTCTTATGGCTAACATAATGAAATAAAAAGGTTGAACTGCATATAAATTCCTATTATGCATTTTGTCTCTTTGAAGGAAAAGGAACAAACAAATCAGCATTATTTATATAACTAACTTTAAAAAAATTTCATTTGTAGTTACGTGATCTTTTAACAAATATATGACTATTATGTAGCGGAATAATTTGGCAGTGGAAATAGAAATTCTGTTATGTCTGAGGAATTTATATTTTGTATGTGAGGCAAAAATCTATAAAATGTTAGTACACAGGCAGATAAAAAGTACTCTTAAGGTGAGTCTGAAGTCCTAAAATGTTATAATTTCCCAATAGTCATTTAGGAGAAGCAGTGTTTTGGCTATTTGGAAAAGGTTAGCCCTTCCTATTCCAACACAATATATTACTTCATGTTTATTTTTATTCATCACTGTAAGAAATCAGTGTTTACTTGAGTGAATTGGACACATGGCTTTCTACAGGTGAATTCTAATGCACATATATGATTTCTATAATCTTATATATCCACATGATAGGCATATAATAGGTAAATGATAGAAGAGGAGGTTTAACAATGAAAACCATCAAATAATATATGATAGGAAAAAATTAAAAATAAATGTAAGAAAATAAATTATAATTGGATAGATCTACTAGCCTGATATAGATAATTATAGTAGAATTAGTAGTAGTGATAGTAATGTTTTGTTTTATCTTTTTAACAACACATTTAGTTTATCTTAATGAAAGAATGAAAGAGGTTGAGAGAGAAAGAAACACTGAGAGATGAAGAGAGAGAGGGAGAGGGAGAGGGAGAGGGAGAGGGAGAGGGAGAGGGAGAGGGAGAGGGAGAGGGAGAGGGAGAGGGAGAGGGAGAGGGAGAGAAACCAGAGCACTGATTAGCTCTAGTTTATGGCAGTGCAGGGGATTGAACCTGGGTCTTGGAAGCCTCAGCATGAAAATCCTCGCATAACCATCATGCTGTCAGCCCCTCCTCTACTATACCCTTGCCCCAGCTCCTGCTACCAGTGGAGGTTGCCTTCTTTATTATTTTTATTTACCAGAGCATTGCTGAGCCCTGGTTTATGGTGATGAAGGGCACTGAACCTGGGACTTTGGAACTTTAAGCAAGAGAATATTTTTGCATAACTATTATGCTATCTCCTCAATCCTGCTTTTCTTTTTCTTTTTTTTTTCTGCCTTTCCACCGCCCCCCGCCCCAATATTGAATATGCAGTGACTATGCCAAATCTAACTTTATGGTTATAGAAGTCATTTATTCAGAAGCCTAATGCAATGCTTCTTCTGAGTATCATTGTGGTTTCTACAGAAATCAGAAAAAATAGAGAAAAGCTATATATGTGTGTCCATTTATAGTACATTAAACCTTTCTTATTTTACAACCCTAATCTATCACCAGATCTTAATGTGAGAACGGCTCTTCTGCCTCATCACCCGAGAGACAGCCAGTCTTTTCTTTTCTTTTCTTTCTTTTTTCTATTAAGGATGTTTTTTCAGATCTCAAGGATTTTAGTTCTTCAGTACTTTATATACTAGAGAAGGCTCCCCCTTTTTTTTCAGTAACAACACATTGCCCTCAGTCAAGTCAACTTAATATATATGTTTTATGTATTTAAAAGTAACAAGTTCACTTGCTATTTTGTTCCGAAATGCCAGGCTAGCATGGGGGTGGCTCTTCCTTGCACTTACTCTCTGGGTTGAAGAGAATTTCACCTGAGCCAGCCTGGGATGCTACTCACTCAGGGACCTGAAGGGAGATGACTCAGGAACCAAACACTGATCAGAGAGCCAAAGCTTTTAAAGGGCAGACCAGAAAGTGGCAAGTTGGAAACTGAAGTGGCTAGGAAAGGGGCGCAGAAAGGCAAAAGGGGCTGGGAAGGTAGAAACTTCCTTAGCAACTGTTGCAAGGGTTTTAACTGGCAGGATTAATATTATCCTGCAGGCGGGGGTGGGGGAGTGGGGGGAGGAGGTCTCCAGGGTAGAAAGAAGATAGATCAAAGGAATGGAATGGGTGGGGATCTTTCAGGCAAAATAATGATTATGTAGATAGGCCATAGTATCAGAAATGCAGTGTGCTTTGTGAGCCCTGTCAAGCTCAATCACATCCGCACAATTTCCCAACACCTAAAGTCCGTATAATTTTCTTTTATTGAAATCATGATCATGTCATATATTTCAGAGACTTCACACTGTTTCCTCTCCAAGTTTACCCTACTTTAGAAGGCTTCTCCAGTATGACACTCTCTTTCTCTTTTCTTGGTCCTTTTTTTTAAAAAATGAAAATTATGTAGTGTTATCCTCTACTGTCACCTTCAACACAACATTCTTTTTAAAAAAAATTATAAAAAGGAAAACACTAACAAAAACCATATGGTAAGAGGGGTACAACTCCACACAATTCCCACCACCAGAACTCCATATCCCATCTCCTCCCCTGTTAGCTTTCCCATTCTTTATTCCTCTGGGAGTATGGACCCAGGGTCATTATGGTATGCAGAAGGTGGAAGGTCTGGCTTCTGTAATTGCTTCCCAGCTGACTATCCACAACATTCTTTTTAAGCACACACACTACTCTGGAGGATGGAGGAATATACCTGGGTAAGTACTGGGACCTAGTGGTCACTGTGAAATAAAATTCTCATAGTAAAGACTTCTGGGGTGGGTGTGGGTTATTTGTGTTTTGAAGCCTTATTTAATTAAAAAATGCAGCTCATGTCATAATATGCCACTTTCTCTCATCTGAACATTTTGTATTTTTGTACATTTGAATTTTCCCCTGTGTCACACAGGGCATAAAAAAATTTCTCTACATCTATACTGAGAGGAAAACTTTCACATTTCAGGTACCAAATTACTAACTTCAGACTCTAGTGGCAATGCTAAGCAGTTCACAGACAACTCCTACTTCTAAAGTTCAGAATATTCTGCCTATTTAATATAGCTGACACTCATTTCCATATTGTGGATAAAATGTCCTTTTTATTTTCAATTTAGCCGTCTGCACAGTATTAATGAATATAAAAATGAATCGTATTTCCCTCCTTTTTAAAAAAATATACCTGTAAAATATATACCTAAAACTATTTTCACTGAATATAAAATGCTGATTATTAATATGTTAGCACTGACTAAAGATATTTTAGTTTTAAAGGTATATTATTTATGTATTTATTATTTATTTACTGACAGAGAGAACAGAGCACCTCTCTTCTACATCTGGTACCAGGACTGAATCCAGGACCTCATATGTGCAAGTTTTAGAGCTACAAAGCAGCTGATCAATGTTATCACCCTGTGCTTTAATGCAAGATGTCTTACCAAACTGCTAAAGAAAAAAAATTGCCATTATGGAAAAATGTTTCCACAGATAACTTCTGAAATAATTGTCATGTAATTTTTCTCTATAATTCCTTTCTCTCTCTCTCTCTCTCTCTCCCTGTTTCTTCCTTACTTTCTAAGATTTATCTGTGAGAGTAAGAAAGAAAAAAACTAAACTCTGTTGCAGAGGGAAACTGAACCTCAGTTGAGGATATGCATGCTATTCACTAAGCCATCTCTCCAGTTGCTATAGCTCACTTCTAACTGATTCAACGAGAGAAAAAGTATAGCAGAAAATAACCTACAAATATTTTTGTTCCTCACTCCACTAGGTAGAGAACAACCCTTAGAACACAAGAATCTAAGGTCACTATCAATAGGACTGTACTTTATGAGATAGCTAGAGGCCATTTATGATGTTCAGGTTTTTGTTTTTGTTTATTTTTTGTATGTGGTTGCTGATTATCAAATCCAGAGCCTCAGATATGCTAGGCATGAACTTAAAATCTAAAAGCCTCATATGTCTAAGGCTTCTGAGATATTCTCCCAGTTAAGAGATAATTTTAGATGTAATATTAATTATAAAACTTTTAGCTGATAAAAGAGTGAGAGAGATGAAAGGATGTGGGGGAATAGGAGTCCTTCAATATTGCTGGTGGGGATGGAAATTGTTTCAGCTCCTGTGGAAAATAGTCTACAAATTTCTCTGACCACTAGAAATATACCTAACATGTGACCGAGAAATTTCTCTCCTAGGTATTGATCCAAAGGAAACAAATAAAATAAGCACCTATCCAAAGAGCTCTATGCACAACTACATTTATATCAGCACAATCTGTCCATACTTGGAAGCAACATAGCTATCTAATGACAGATGAGTGGTTATGAAAGTTGCAGTGTATATACACAATAGAATACTGTTCAGAGAGTAAAAATGATGAAGCCATCTCTTTTTGTCTCATCTTGGATGGAACTTGAAAACATCCTGTTAGATAAGTAAAAAAGAGAGGGGCACATACTGGTGGATCTTACTTGTAGGTAGAACTTAAGTAAACACCTATGACAGGGAAATAAGAAATTGCACCCATGTCTCAACAACTGTACTGTAAATTATCACCCCCACTAAAATGATTAAAAAAAAAAAGAAATTCATTTTCGATAAAAGTGACGAACAGTTGAATGAATTACTGACAAACCTATGAGATCACGTGGCCTAATGGAATTGCTTACAAACTTTGTAAGGAAGGCAGTTAGTCTAGTAGTAAAGTCAGCATTTGGCAGATAGTTCGACATGTAGAGCATTTTCTTTACTGTGGCTGAGAACCCTAAGCCCTATACCACATGAGAGCACCAGAGGAGCGGATTTAGCCCCAGGCTCACGGGCAGGTGTACATCCTTTTCTCTCTGTTTCTCTCTCTCTGCCTGAAATATAAATCATAAAAAATATAAATCTGAAAGAGGTAAAACTATGTATGTACAAGACCTAGGTACAGTTAAATAATGAATATTTTTTTTAAAAAAGTCAATAGAATGGGAGTGGCATGAATTGTTCTGAGTTACAGAGTGCGTATGTGGTTTGAGTTAGTCACATTTGTAACTATATACTATATATTGCCTATGTTTATGATCTTAACAGCACAATGCTAATTGAAGAGCAGTTTTATTATGATGTATTTGGCTTGCAAATATGCATGTGAAGGTTAACAGATATACTCTCACTAGACAAACTGTAAATGACTGTATTTTCAAGGTTTTCAAGTCAAAATTTTACTACCTTACACTATGAAACATAAGAAATTAATCCATTGTTAAAGGAATAAAAATTGACTATTTTCTTACAAATCAATTACTTTTATGTAAAATACTAAATACTGTCTTTCAGCTTATTTTAATCTTATCTCTTTTATAAACTAAAATATGGCATTTATCCTTACATTATTAAAAGCCTCAGTTATGTCTTCAAATTAAATGACTGTATGATATAATGTTTTAAGTGTGTGTTTTATTTATTTCAGATGGGATAGAGAAATTCTCTTGAAAGAGAAGCAGGGAATGAGAGAGGGGTGGTGGGGAGATGGAGAGAGAGGGGGCAGGAAAAGGAAGAAGGAAGGAAGGTGGGGCAGAGAAATGGGGAGATGGGGAAGAACAGAGAGGGAGGGAATGGAATTGGAGAGGAAGAGGAAGAAATAGAAGCCTGAACATCCCTCTGATACATGAAGCTCTGGGGTTTGAAATGTGAGCCTCAGGCATGAAGTCTTCTATTCTAATAGCTTGATTTATTTCCCAGGCCCATTTCATAACATTAAAAATAATCTATAGCAAAAGAGTAGCTTCTTTCTGTTGACAGACAACTATTTCTTAATATAAATTCAAGATACATTTAGTATTAATCCATGCCACCATTAATCTCTTACTAATACAGAATAATATATAGGACATCAAACAAGTAAGTAAAATTAATTTAAGATTAGTTATGATTTCATATTATATTATATTATCATTTATTTGCATTCTTTAAACACTTTAGTCAAAATTTCAAGAATAATAAGCTTATCAGAGTTTATAGTTCTCTTCATTATTTTAAGTAAATCACTGGTCATTTATGAAGTTAACCATTAATTTACAACTTAATCCAACAAGTAAATTTTCTAATTTGCAGTTCCAGGCAGACATTGGAAACTGATGTAATTTTGTCAACTTTTAATGTGAGTAATATTTGTCACTCTTATAGCCACTAATAATATAGGTATTTCAAAGATTTTTTTTCTGTTATGGGGTTCAATCATCATTTTTATTTAATCATGCAAAGAGAAATTACATGGGAAACTGAAAGATTCACACAATGTGAATATCAAAACTTCAAAATATCTCTGTAGTTTTAAGTATATCCTATTTTGCAATTCCATAAGAACAACTGGAGAAATGAGAAAGAAAATCACATTGACTTTTCTTTCCTTCCTCCCTTCCTTCTTTCCTTCTTCCCTTCCCCTCCTCCTTCTTACTTCTTTTTTCTTTTTTTAACTGCCACTAGGCAGCTTCCTTCCCTTCCCCCTTATTTTATATAACAGAAATCTAGAGAGAAAATGTAAACGTGTGTGTGTGGGGGGAAATCTCCAGCACTGCTTCATAGCTCTTAAGCTTCCCTCCATAGGTGGGGAGCTAGGGGTCTTGAACCTCGGTCCTTTCACATAGTAGTAACATGTGAGTTCAACCGAGTATGCCCCCCGTTTCCTTTTATGATATCTCAGAAATTTCTTTTATAAGAAAAAATATCTGCGGGAGTCCGGCTGTAGCGCAGCGGGTTAAGTGCAGGTGGCGCAAAATATACGGACCGGCATAAGGATCCCGGTTCGAACCCCGGCTCCCCACCTGCAGGGGAGTCGCTTCACAGGCGTTGAAGCAGGTCTGCAGGTGTCTATCTTTCTCTCTTCCTCTCTGTCTTCCCCTCCTCTCTCCATTTCTCTCTGTCCTATCCAACAACAACAACAATAATAACCACAACAATAAAACAACAAGGGCAACAAAAGGGAATAAATAAATTAAATAAATATAAAAAAAATAAAGAAAAAAAAAGAAAAAAATCTGAATTCAGCTGTGTTAATCATAAAGAGGCTACAACAGTTTCTGTGAGAGAGAACATATGTTCACACGTATCCATAAACTACTGCAAAATATATACCTGAAAGTAGAAGTACAATAAAGTTTGCAGTGACTACCCCCCTAACACTTCCTCTCCACTATTCCAAGCTTTGGGTCCATGATTGCTCAACAATTTGTTTGGCTTTGTATTGTTAACTCTCTTTTCAGTCACCAGGTTCCAGGTGCCATCAGGATGCTGGCCAGGCTTCCCTGGACTGAAGACCCCACCAATGTGTCCTGGAGCTCCACTTCCCCAGAGACCCACCCTAATAAGGAAAGAGAGAGGCAGACTGGGAGTGTGGACAGACCAGTCAACATCCACGTTCAGCGGGGAAGCAATTACAGAAGCCAGACCTTCCATCTTCTGCAACCCACAATGACCTTGGGTCCATGCTTCCAGAGGGATAGAGAATGGGAAAGCTATCAGGGGAGGGGGTGGGATATGGAGAATGGGTGGTGGGAATTGTGTGGGTTTGTACCCCTCCTACCCTATGGTTTTGTTGATTTATCCTTTCTTAAATAAAAAATAAATAAATAAATAAAATAAAAAATAAATAAAGAGGCTACAATGCATATTTCTCCTATTTTTTATTTAGTAAACAATTTTCTAAAGTATATTCTCCTCATTAAAATATAAATTACCATGGGTGAGTGGATACAGTACTTTTTCTTGAGTTTAAGAAAAGTTAGTGAGAGTCAGGTGGTAGTGCAGGGGTTAAGCGCACTTGACACAAAGCACAAGGACCAGCATAAGGATCATGGTTCAAGCCCCCGCTCCCCACCTGCAGGGGAGTCGCTTCACAAGTGGTGAAGCAGGTCTGCCGGTGTCTATCTTTATCTACCCCCCCATCTTCGCCTCCTCTCTCCATTTCTCTTTGTCCTATTCAACAATGACGATATCAATAACAATAATAACTACAATAACAATAAAAAAAAAGAAAAGTTAGTATGGTGGCCAGGCTGTGAAGCACCCATTTAAGAACATATATTACAATGAGCAAAGACCTGGGTTCAAGCCCTTCCTCCCTATCAACAGGGGGGATGCTTCACAAGTGGTAAAGCAGATCTTCAGGTGTCTGTATTTTTCTTTCCCTCTCTATCTCTCTCCTCTTTAAACAAAGAAAAAGAACACTTATTAAATTTGTGGTTTTTAATTTTTTTTATTATCTTTACTTACACATTGGATAGAGACAGCCAGAAATTGAAAGGGGAGGGGTGATAGAAAAGGAAAGAGACAGAGAGATAAGCTGGAACAGTGCTTCACTGCTTGCAAAACTTTCTCCCTGCAGGTGAGGACTAGGGACTCGAACCTGGGTCCTTGTCCCCTGTAACATGTTGTGCATTCAACTAGGTATGTCACCACCTGCCTCCCTATTTTATACATTCTCTGACAGAAAGGTTAAATTGCAGTTCAATATTTCTTGCTTTATGGCTTTTCTATCATTTATGCAGCATGCAAATGTAAGATTTATTTTCAACACAGTATTGACTTCTAAAATTTATTCATGCTACAAACTACAATTTTGTATATGAAGGTCATACAACTATACAGTAGAATGTGAATTTCCCACTTACATTTCAAAATTTACAAGGAATGTAACATACTAGAGATATACAAATATATAAGTTTGATTGATAGACTGAAAAAGACAGTAGGAGTATACTTTGAACTTATGGCAATAGAAATAACTTCAATAGTTTCTTCCCCTTTACATCCCACTGGAGCTCAAATTCAGTTTGGATTAAAACTAAAGTAGAAAAATAAGAGTTTTTTAAAAAAAATATAGAATGTAATGATTTATATAGTTCACATTTTAGAAATCTGATTTCCCTCAAGAACATGTCACAACACACTAATAATACCATTCGATTTCAACATCTAGAAACTATTGGGAATACTATGGATATTATTAACCTCAATTACTCACTAGTGATAACCAGCTCAATGGTAAAGAAATCTAGAAGACATCTTTGGGCATAAAGTTCCTCTGAAACTCACTTGTAGCCATCCAAGACATGTATGAATCAAATGTAAACTCAGTTATGACTCCAAGAGAAATGTGAGTTGTATAAGAAAATTAAAATTTTATAAATAACTTCATTGTTGAGCTTCATTAAACTATAAAGCATCAATATTTTAGACAAATGAACAAAAAATTTACTTTTCTTTGATTATTTAGCAGTAGCCTAGCTTCAACAATTTACCAAGCCTTCATATAAACTGAATTATCCATCACTAAAGCTACACTAAATAATCCTTATAGCTCATGAGTAGTGTGCTCATTACACTAGATCACAAACACTTTAACAACATTATCTTTTATAATTAAATGTCTAATACAAGTATTGTTTTTGAACTTTATGTTTATATTTCTTTCTACATGAAAATTAACCATCATAATAAATAATGTTCATTTATCAGAAAAGACTATTAAGAGTATAAAAAACTACAAAGATCCCAAATAGGGAGAGTTCTTTCATTTTAATATATCCAATAGAGCAGTCAGATTGATAAGCATCTATATTATCACTACCTTTGAAATCATGGAACAGATCTCTGAAGAAAGAATATCATTGATGCTCAAGGTATTATTAGTTAAGACCACAATGTGATACCAAATGCATTATCCAGGCAGAAATACTATGTATTAGTAACAATGAGGAATAAAAACAAGTCTCACATTCTTTTAGTAGAGCTACAAATTGCTAGTATAATGGTGTAGGGATATCTACTACAACTATATGTACATGTAAGTACACACATATTCCCCCTGACCAAACTACATATACTAAATGGTATATAAACTCTGTGGAAATGAGGAAGTGGGTGGAGAGAGCATAAAGTTCTGGTACAAGATGGTGGAAAAGGATCTAACCTGGGGATTAGAGTGTTTTTGCAACCATCTATCATAGGGAGATAAGTAATTGTACCTACTTGTAAACAACTGTATTATGAACTATTAACTCTCCAATAAAATAACATAAAATAAGATGAAATGTCATCTCTTTTGTCATCTGATGAGTGGAGCTTAATGGAATACTGTTAAGTGATATCAGTCCAAAGGAGATCTCACTTTTATTGGAACTTAAAAAACAAGGAGGGAAAGGAAAAACACAGGGTGAAACTTGGACTAGATATGGTCAATTGCAGCAAAGCCAAGGAGGTGTGGGAAAGGAGGAGAGGACACTGGGACCCTAGTGCACAATGGAGGAGAAGAAGAAGGTAGAGAAGGAAGAGAAGGAAGAGGAGACGAAAGAGGAGGAGGAGAACTTCTGCTGGTAGTAAGATTGGTATGAATATACCTACAATGGAAGGATGAGAAATTGTACCCATGTAACAATAACTGTGTTTTAAACCATTATTTCCCTAATAAAACAGAAAATACAGATAGTGGTCTGGGAGGTGGTGAAGTGGTAAAGCTTTGGACTCTCAAGCATGAGGTCCCGAGTTTGATCCCCAGCAGCACATGTGGCCGAGTGATGTCTGGTCCTTTCTCTTTCTCTCATAATGCAATAATTACCGACTAAAGTCTGTTTTTAAGAACTTTGACAGTATAATAGGTTTTTTTCTTTGGCAGTGTGGTTAATTTTATTATGTCAAAAATTTATTGTGTTAAGATCTAGTTGATGAAAGACATTAGCAGGTTATAGGTTGAGCACAAATAATTGTTCAAGATGAAAACCAGTAAAAGAAACTCAAAAATATGATAGTATCTTAAAGTCAACTGGAAAATATGCCTGGAATGTAACCATGTAATTAATGGAAAGAAAAACCTTATTCATAATCAGTGAAATCAAAACTATCAGTAGACCATTTTAAATAGCACATATGAGTCAAGATAGTAGTAGGAAACTCAAATTTTGATAATGCTAATGACTAGAATAGAGATAGGAGAAATAGACAGAAACAAGTCAGCCCAAGAGAAAACTATCTGAGATTTCTTGAATAAATGAGTCATTTCTATATCCTATAATATAGTAATCCTTCTCCTCAGAATAGTGAAATTCTCAATGGGTCTCAAATAGGATATACATTTAGTTGGACTTTTTACATTTATTTTGTGATGGTAAATTAGGTGTTTATCACTAGAAGAGGACAAAAGCACACTGTGATATATATACTATGAAACCCTTTGCAAAAAAAGGGTATATATACACAGCAATATGATCAAATTAAATCCTCTCCCTCAATAATAATAATAATAATGGCATACCACTTTTGCTATAATAAAAATACAAAACATATATATATATATATAATGTGCATATCTCTTACTTGGCTCATCTGCTTGTTTTCTGTATTTACTGCAAATAACTGAAATCATAGTGCTGGTCTTTCTCTCCCTCTGCTTATTTCATTAATCATAATAGTCTTCAGGTTCCTTCATGTTACATATGGCAGGATTTTATCCTTTTATATGATTGATTAAAATTTAATTATATACATATTTTATATATGTCATGTATTTCTATTAATGAATCAGTCTGCTAATGGACATTAAGGTTGTTCCCAACAACATCTTGGTTATTATAAATAATGATTAAATATACAAAGTGAAAATATATTAGGAAGTAGTTTTTATCAGGGGGTGAGATAACTAGATCATGTGGCATTTCTATTTTAATTGTTAAAGATTTTATTAATAATTTACAGTGGGAAAAATTCATATTAATTTCCATAATGGCTGTAAGTATCTATGCTAAGCAAAGTTTTAAATCAGCTAAAATTAAAAAAAACACTTCTCAGAAAGACTATTATGAGCTTTCCATTTACTGAAGAAAGATAGAATAACATCTTCCACATCTACTGAATTCTTTTTGCCTATTGGTAGTATAAGCATTATTATTATTATTATTATTATTATTATAAGCATTATTATTCAAATATGGAGAAGCAATCAAAACAAAAATTTGGACACAAAAATTTTTTAAAAAGTGATCTCATACCTACAGGGATGCTGAGGTCACATAGGCTCCTAAGCTGAATATGGGCCCCAGATCACATCAAATTGATAGGGTTTAAAGTCAACAATATTTATAAACCTTCCCATATTTGGAAGTTACTCTCTTCCCTAATCCAGCTTTCTGGTCCTTTTTCCATCCATGACATCATCTCCCCAGACAATAACTTGGATCCACTTGCATATCAGATGTCAGGCTCAGGGAAGATAAAAACAACTAGTATAGTCATGAGCTCTTTGGAATATAACTAAAATATGACTGACTAGTAACTACAAAACAGAGAACCCCCCGAACTCTTCATCTGCACTATTCCATCCTTTAGTTTCATGATTAGTCAACAATTTGTTTGATTAGTCAACAATTTGTTTGACTTAATATGTTAAATTCTTTCAGCCACCAGGTTACAAATGCTACCATGATACCAACCAGACTTCCCTGGAGAGATGAGCCCACCAATGTGTCCTGAAGCCCCACTTCCCTAGAACCCTGAATCACTAGAGAACTAGAGAGACAGGATGGAGTATGAATTGACTTGCCAACGCCCATGTTCAGCGGGGAAGCAATTACAGAAGCCAGACCTTCCACCTTCTGCATCCCAGAATAACCCTGGGTCCATTCTCCCAGAGGGATAAAGAATAGGAAAGCTATCAGGGGAGGGGATGGGATACAGAATTCTGGTGGTGGGGATTGTGTGGAGTTGTACCCCTCTTACTCTATGGTTTCTGTCAGTGTTTCATTTTTATAAATAAAAATAAAAAAGTAACTATGACCCACTCAGTTACGACACTGATCTTTCAAGAGTTACTGAAAATAGTGCAACAAACAAGGAACATTTAACTCTTGGTAAGATGATATACAGTAAAAATAGACCCAGAAATACAAACCATAGAAATATAAGACAACTTTAAAGTATGAACAGGGAGGAAGAAATGGATAGAGAATGTTCAAGCAGGGGCTGGGTGGTGGCTCACATGAGTGGTGAAGCAGGGCTGCAGGTATCTCTATGTCTCCTTCCCTTTCTCCCTACTCAAAGTCTCTCTGTCTTTATACAATAAGAAGCAAATAGGAAAGAAAGGAAGGAAGAAGAAAGAAAGAAAGAAAGAAAGAAAGAAAGAAAGAAAGAAAGAAAGAGAGAAATAAAAGGAAGGGAGAAAGAAAATGTTCAAGTAAAAATTATGAGAAAAGAAAAGTTTAAGAAGAATTTTTACGTTTTTATATACATCTATATGTAAATTATATACACTACTTTATGAATAACACATTGACATGCATATAGTCTTCTACATCTTATTAAATGATGATCTTTAATACATCCTAATCTTTCTTAAAACTTTCAGTTTTTTCATCACATATTTATGATAATATATCACCTATAATATCTGGAGGTTCTTAAATAAAGGATATTTTTTTAAAAAGAAGAACTAAAACACATGAACTTGTATTTCAAAGTTAACCCAATCACCAAATAATGTGATGATAACAATAACTATCCATTTTCTTCTTGAACCCTAAGACAGCAGGAACCTCACATTTCCACAATAGAGCCTATATTTCCTCTAGTCCTGGAACCTTAGGGTGGGGCCCACTTTCCTGCATGCTTCTCTCAATTCAAATCAAATAATATTGCATCCACGGATCGCAACCCAATCAACACAATGAGTGCACCCCAGCATGCTTCATTTCAGACTATGTCCAGAGACTTCAGGTGTGGAATGAAAACCCTTCAGCTTCATCACTCATATATATATGATGCACCTATGATGAGACCTTTCCTTTCATAGTATTCTCTAATTCCATTCCAGGTGTTCCACTCCCCAATAAAGTCCCCAAACCTAGATATAGTCCAGGTCCCCTGAGATAGAGCATATGTTCACACGTGTCCATAAGCTAGGGAAAAATATATACCTGAAAGCAGAAGTACACAAGAGCCTGCAGGGAATACCCCCCAACACTTCATCTGCACTATTCCAGTCTTTAGGTCCATGGCCATTCAACAATTTGTCTGGCTTTGTATGTTAACTCTCTTTTTAGCCACCAGGTTCCAGATGCCAGCAAGATACCGACCAGACTTCCCTGGACAGAGAACCCCACCAATGTGTACTGGAGCTCTACTTCCCCAGAGACCCACCCTACTAGGGAAAGAGAGAGGCATACTTGGAGTATGGATCAACCAGTCAATGCTCATGTTCAGTGGGGAAGTAATTACAGAAGCCAGACCTTCCACCTTCTGCAACCCACAATAACCCTGGGTCCATACTCCCAGAGGGATAGAGAATGGGAAAGCTATCAGGGGAGGGGATGGGATATGGAGATCCGGTGGTGGGAATTGTGTGGAACTGTACCCCTCTTATCCTATGGTTTTGTTAATGTCTCCATTCTAAATAAACAAATAAATAAATAAATAAATAAATAAGCTTAGACCAGGAAAAAAATGTTGAAAAACTGTTAAGATTTTGTGAAAACTACAATGTTTATCCTGACAGGGGAAGGAAGGGGAGCAGGGCACAGAACTGTGATGTAGGGGAGTGGTGTGGAATTATATACCTGTAATATTATGATTTTTAAATCACTAATAAAATAGATTAAAGAAATAAATAAGAAGAAAGGATCAAATATTTAACCATGATAAACAGAAATCCTACCAAACATGCGCATACACTTGTACTTATTAATTTCACTTCATCTCCATCTACTAATTGCATGCATAGTGCAATCTGTACTAGTTTTCTTTTCCAGTACTTTGTTGCCAAAATAATGTCATGCAACTATCATCCTCATAACTTCCATTTCCAAAATGTCATTTTTAAAGGTCACTTTAGATCTGTCATTCTCTGTATATTTATCTCCTTTCCTGAAAAGGCCAAGGTAAGTAGTTTTGTTACAATTACAGTGACTCTATTACTTTGTTACAGGTAAAAAAAATGTCACATAGAATATTTGAAAAGCTGAGATAATTTTGTCAGTATTGATTTTTTTTTTTTTTTTACCAGAGCACTGTTTAGCTCTGGTTTGTGGTGCAGGGGATTGTACCTGGACCTTGACAGAGCACCAAACATAAGTCTGCACAGCCATTTCTTAACCTATACACAGTCCAATTTTTTGTTTGCCTACTAGGACTCTTGTGTAACTCCAGAGTTCCCAGAATTTTTTTTCTTTCCTTATTCAAACTCAGATAGATAGATAGATAGATAGATAGATAGATAGATAGATAGACAGACAGATAGATGGAGAGAGAGAGAGAGAGAGAGAGACCACAACACTTTTCCAGATGCTTTCATATGATGTAAGAGGTTCAAAACCAGGTCTTTAAGGTCTTTATGCATAGGAAAGTGTGTGATCTACCATCTGTAATATCTGTTTGTCCTTGATGTATTTTTGTATAACTTTCCTGGAGAAACCCAACGCAAGCTGAACTGGAAAAAAAAAAACCCACAAACTCAACAACTAAGCACTGCTGAAATATCTATCAGTACTCAATTAGAAGTACCAAATGAAATCTTGCCAAAATGATTATTTAACAAATATTAACAATTTTACTTAAAATAAGTAATTTATTTATGTGATAGAGAATGAGACAAAGTGGTAGGGAGGAAGCAAGACAGAGAAACACTTGCAGCACTGCTCTGCCACTCCAGAGGTTCCCAACTCCAGGTGGTTCCTGTCTGAACCCAGATCCTCATCTGTGTAACATGTGCTATTTTCATTTTAGTTTTAGGGTCTCTATGATACAAACAAAGAAACAAAATTTCATCCCACACTCAGACTTTACATATTTTTACATACCCTTGTTTATCAAAGAACAAGTATTTTACTCTCTAAGGTTTGTGGCTTTTAATATTATTTAAGGTACCTTTGAATACATATTAATTTGAAAAGATTTATGCCACTTCATATCCATTGCATCTTTATTTACAAAAGACAAAAATTGTAAACACTTAAAATAAAAACTGAGGTATGGTAAACTTAGGAAGTGTCATTGATAATGAGAGAAATGGAGCTACAAAGTTAATGAGGAATAAGCATACGGCACAAATTAAGGAATGCTTATGGAAAGTGAAACGTTTCAGAAAATAATGCCACAGTTTGAAGGAGGAGATTGCAATAGTACACAAAATAAAAAGCAGGTTATTTAAATATAACAGGTTATTTAAATATAAGCAGGTTATTTAAATAAATATATAAAATAAAATAAACCACAAGGGTCTTTCTATTCTAATTTAAGTAGGACTTCCAAAATACTGTTTTAGGAAATATTTGTAGAATCTAATAAAATATGGGATATAGATAATAAAGGATGCAATATAATGATCCAATGATATAAATTATATTTTCATTATTTTGCTTTTAGATATTCAATTTTGCCTTCCATACCAAACACTACTTTCCCACATTGGATTCCTGCCACTCTTTACAGTATCAATTGATCAGATTTGTATAAGATTAACTCTGAACTCTCTATTCTGTTCTACTGTTCCATGTATTTTTTAAGCAAATATTATACTGTTTTTATACTAAAGTTTTGCAATATATTTTGAAGTCCAGAAGTGTGGTGTCTCAGGCTATACCCAGCTTATTTTAACTGCATCAGCTAAGTGGGACCTCTTACAGATTAATGAGTTTTGACAATCGTATTTCTATAAGACAACTAAATTTAGAAATCACTTTGGGCAGTACAGACACTTTAATAATATTAATTCTCATATCCATATACATAAGATACCTTTTAATTTTATTTTTTTCTATTACCACCAGGGTTATAGCAGGGGCTCTGTGCCAGTGCTACTCATCCACCACTCATTTTGTTCCTTTTTTTATTTTGTCTTTCAATTTTATTTGACATGGTAGAGAGGAATTGAAAGGGGATAGGAGATAGAGAAGAAGAGATAAAGACAGACACTTACAGATCTGCTTCACCAGTTGTGCAGCATCTCCCCTGCAAGTGGGGAGCTAGGGGCTCAAACCTGGGTTTTTAAACTTGATGATAATGTGCACTTAACTAGGTGCACCACTGCCCAGCCCCAACCAACATAAGGTATCTTTATTTCCTTTTGTTGCCCTTGCTGTTTTATTGTCGTAGTTATTATTGTTGTGGTTGTTGCTGGGTAGGACAGAGAGAAATGGAGAGAGGAGGGGGAGACAGAGAACAGGAAAGAACGATAAGACACCTGCAGACCTGCTTCACCGCTTGTGAAGCGACGCCCTTGCAGGTGGGGAGCCAGGGGCTTGAACCAGGATTTTTAAAATATATTTTTCATAATTTTCCCTTTTCTTGCCCTTGCTGTTTAATTGCTGTAGTTTTTATTGATGTTGTAGTTGTTATTCATGTTGTTGTTGGATAGGACAGAGAGTAATGGAGAGAGGAGGGGAAGAGAGAGGGAGGGAAAGACAAGACACCTGCAGACCTGCTTCACCACCTGTGAAGCAACGCCCCTGCAGGTGGGGAGCCAGGGCTCCAATTGAATCCTTAAGCCTTAGAACAAGGATTCTTAACACCTGTCCTTGCACTTTGCACCATGTGCTTAACCCTTTGCACTACCACCAGACTCATAACATAAGGTATCTTTATATTTATTCGTGTTTGCTCTATTTCACAGGTATCTCGATAGATTTCAGTGTATAACTTATTTTTTAATATTTATTTATTCCATTTACTTGCCCTTATTTTATTGTTGTAGTCATTGTTGTTGTTGTTCTGATGTTGCTGTTATTGGATAGGACAGAGAGAAATGAAGAGAGATGAGGAAGAGAGAGGGGGGGAGAGAAAGACACCTGCAAACCTGCTTCACCAACTGTGAAGCTGGGGGCTCCAACTGGGATCCTTAAGCTAGTCCTTGTGCTTTTTTTTTTTTTTTAAGAAAGGATTAATTAACAAAACCATAGGGTAGGAGGGGTACAACTACACACAATTCCCACCACCCAATCGCCATATCCCACCCCCTCCCCTGATAGCTTTCCCATTCTCTATCCCTCTGGGAACATGAACCCAGGGTCATTGTGGGATGCAGAAGGTAGAAGGTCTGGCTTCTGTAATTGCTTCCCCGCTGAACATGGGCTTTGACTGGTAGGTCCATACTCCCAGTCTGCCTCTCTGTTTCCCTAGTAGGGTGTGTCTCTGGGGAACTCTGGGTTCCTTTGTTCCTCTTCCTGTAAGACCTTGAGGTGTGCAGTAAGGTCTTTCAATTGAGATTCTTCTTGGTGTTTAATATATGATTGCATGTCTATAAGTGTCCCTCTCATTGCTGCTTTCGCTGTGTCCCAAATATTTGATAGGTTGTGTCTTCATTTTCATTTGTTTCCATGAACATTTGAGTTTCCTGCTTGAGTGAATCTCTGACCCAGTGGTTCTTAAGGAGTATGTTGTTTAGTTTCCAAATTCTGTGACTTTTCATAATTTTCTGTATGTTGTTAAATGTTAGTTTTACTCCAGTGTGGTGTGAGAAGATACTTGGGATGATTTCAGTGCTCTTGAATTTATCGATGCTGTCTTTGTGGCCTAACATGTGGCCTATGTGGTATGTGTTATGTGGATTTGAAAAGAAGGTGTATTCCAGTTTTGGGGGTGAAGGACTCAGAAAATGTCCAAGAGGTCTAGTCTGTCAATCTCTTCATTCAATTCTCTTGTATCTTTGTTGGTTCTCTGCTTTGTTGATCTGTCTAAGTGTGAGAGTGTGGTATTGAAGTCTCCCACTATTATTGTATTACTATTGATGTATTTTTGAAATTCTTTCAGTAGGTGCTTAATGTATTTAGATAGTCCCTCATTGGGTGCATAGATGTTAATAATTGTTAAGTCTTCTTGGCTGATTGATCCTCTGATCATTATGTAATGTCCTTGCCTATCTTTTATTACTTTATTTAATTTAAAATCTATTGTGTCTGAGATGACACAATAGATTTTTTTGTGGTCCGTTAGCCTGTTTGATAGTTTTCCATCCTTTCACTTTAATCTGTGTTTATCTTGTTGTGACAGATGGGATTCTTGCAGGCAGCATATGGTTGGATTATGTTTTCTGATCCATCCCCCCACCCTGTGCCTTTTGATGGGTGAGTTTAAGCCATTGACATTTATTGATATTATGGATTTAATGTATAGTAGTGCCATTTTTCAAAAAAAATTTTTTGTTTCCTCTGATATATTGCAAGTATTATAGTGATGTTCTTGTTTATAAGAGGTCTTTCAGAACCTCTTTCATGGCCGGCTTGGTGATGGTTGCCTCCTTTAACTGTTGTTTGTCTAAGAAGTTTTTGATCCCTCCATCTAGTTTGAATGAAAGTCTAGCAGGATACATTATCCTTGGTTGAAACCCTTTTTCATTCAGGGCTCGATAGATATCTTGCCACTCCCTTCTGGCTTTTAGAGTTTGAGTGGAGAAGTTTGCAGATAATCTATGGGTTTTCCCTTGTATGTGACTTTTTGTTTCTCTCTGGCAGCCTTTAGGATCCTTTCTTTATCCTTACTTCTTCTCAATGTGACTATGATGTGACTTGGTGTCTTCAGGTCTGGGTTGATTCTGTTTGGTACTCTCTGGGCCTCTTGAATCTTGATGTCCTTTCTGTTATTCAGGTCTGGGAAGGTTTTTTCTATTATTTCCTATAGAATGTTTGCTTCCCCTTCCTCTCTTTCTTCCTCTGGCAGGCCAATTATGTGAATGTTACTTCTTTTGAGATCATCCCATATGTCTCTGTTGTTTTCAGTTCTTGTTTCTCAATCTCTTTTTAAGCTCTTTCACCTCTTTCTTCGTTTTCTCTAACTCATCCTCTGTCTGACTAATTCTGTTTTCTGCTTCTGTTAGTCTGCTTTCCCTTGCCTCAGCTTCTTTCTTCATTACAGCTATTTCAGCTTTGAGTTCTCTAAATGCCTCAAGATAATCAGTGTTTTCCTTGGGCTCTCAACTGTTGTTTCCCTAATACTGCCATTCCTTTTCTCCAATGTTGTTTTCATTTCTGTGATTAATAAGTTTATTATTGCTTACATACTTTTCTTATCTATGGTTACTTCTGGCTGTATTGTAGTTTCTTCTGCGCTATTATCTTCATTCATTGGAGTAGCAGTTTTATTTGTTTTTGATCTACCCATTTTTTTGATTTATGTGTTTCTTTTTTTTTTATTCTCTGTTGTTCCTCAGTTGTTATGTCTTGAGTACAAGCAACACTGTACTAAATACCTTTATGACAATTGCACTCACCAACCTCAGGAATTACAGTAGCAACTGAAGCATGTATTGTAGCAGTTTAATTGTTACCAGTTCACCAAACAATTTCTCCAGTCCATGAAAAAATACTAACCAAATCCCAGTGAAGAAGAAAGAGAAAAGAAAGAAGGGATAGCAAGAATAGACAGTTATGCAAATCTACTATCCACTGTATATTCTAGGGGTAACAAGAGAGGAAAGGGAACTAGAGCAGAGATACACACATAGAGAGTCCACTCTGAGTCAGATATCTTCCCCAAAATCACAAATTCAGAAAGGCAAAGAAGGAAGGAAGAAGTTTATGACAAGATAGAAAAAAAAAGAAAAAGAAAGGACAAGAGAGATAAAAGGGAAAAGATAAGAAAAAGAGCTGTAATTAAAGAGCAGTGAAAGGAAAGGTTTTTTTATTACTTTATTTTTAATTTAATTTAATTTTTTTGATAAGCTAGGAGGGGGAGGGAGTGGAGAGTCTGTAGAGAAGATAGGATTGAGGAGATAAGTTCCTCCCACAATAGATAAGATGCCCACTACCCTAGCACTGAAATATATTCTAAGAGTTAATTCTGATCAACCTAAAGCTGGGGAAGATATATGCCTTTATGTAATATTAATAGTAAAATAGAGCAGGGTAAAAATAAAATAAAATAAAAACCCTGTCCCAGATTACCTCAAACCTTGTGATCAGAGGCAGCTGATTGTTAAGAATGAGAAAAAAAAAAAAAAAAAACCTCAGGACTAGACAAGGATAGCTGAAATTGACATTTCTGCAAATCTACTATCCACTGTATATTCTAGGGGTGGGTAAAGGAGGAAGGGAAGTTGAGCAGAGACACTCTCAGTGAGAGTCCACACAGAGTCAGAATTCTCCCCCAAAATAATTTCCAAATGTGTATCAGTGAATTCAAAAAAGCACACTGTTTGGTGGTGTGGGGGCTGGGGGTTGTGGCTTCGGAAGCTGTAGGATTAAGGAAGAAAGGATGACAAGAATGAGAGAAAAAAAAGAAAGAGAGAGAGAGAGAAAAGAAAAAGATAAGAAAAAGAACAGTCATAAAAGAGCAGTGAAAGGAAAGGTTTTTTTTTAATTTATTTATTTTTAATTATTTAATTAGCTATGTGGGGTGAGGTGGGGGGCTTGGCTACTTAGAAGAAAAAAGGCCAGAGGTTTCAGAAGGGTATAGACTTAGAATGAATGATACTCCCTGGTGGGACAGGAATTTGGTAAAGAGAGAGGCTCCTAGCAGGGGAGCCTGCTAGGATATAGTCCCCAGGGACCTGTTATGGGGGGGGCATGGGGGCGGAGGTATGCTTAAAAATTAAAAGGAAAAAAATTTTTTCCCCTTTTTTCCTACTCTAATTCTTAACCCAAATTAAGTTATAGTCACCTCCTTGGTGTCACTGCTAGGACCCCTTATTGACTGGCCTACTAAAGGCAGATAATCCTACCTTTACAGGAGATGTGGTCAGAGCTCAAGCCACTAGCAGCTTCTCAGTCCCATCCTTGTGCTTTTGAGGGATATGCGCTAAATCTGCTGCACTACCACCCAACTCCCTCCTCAATGTATAACTTATTTTATGTACTCAATTAAATTTATTAAGCACTCCACTTTACTTGTGAGGGTTCTAAATTACTTGATATCACTATTACATTATTTATATTGCATTTCTTTTTTTTCTGAATTTATTGGTCATCTCTGGGACTTCACCACTCAGATTGTTTTTTTTTTCCAGATAGGAAAAAAAAAAAAAAACAATACCAAGTGAGAGGCAGAGAGACAGAGAAAGACAGGAAGAAACCACAACACTAAAATTTAGTTCTACAACAAGGAGTCCAGGGTTGAATATACTATTATTTTATTAACTTAATTTCTAAAAGTTTTCTATAATGTATAAGCAGAATTTTGTAAGCTAAAACACTGGTAAATTCATTTATTCTAATTCATGAATATTTTAAAAGAATTATCTATCCATTAATATTTTGGATATAGAGAGAGAAATTGAGAAGGAAATGGGAGATAGGACTGCACAGTTTGTTATGTACAAAAGCCAAGCTTTTATATTTTTATGCTTTTTTTTGTTGTTGTTGTTGTTATGAACAAGACCTCATCACCACAAAGGAACACCTGCATGGGGAAGCTTTAAAAGTGGTGAAATGGTGTCCTTCTCATCTTTCTTCTCTCTTCTTCCATTCTCTTCTCTTCTCTTCTCTTCTCTTCTCTTCTCTTCTCTTCTCTTCTCCTCTTCCTTCTCCCTTCTCCCTTCTCCTTCTCCTTCTCCTTCTCCTTCTCCTTCTCCTTCTCCTTCTCCTTCTCCTTCTCCTTCTTCTTCTTCTTCTTCTTCTTCTTCTTCTCCTTTTCTCTCTCTCTTTTTCTCTCTCTTTCTCTCTCTCGTCCTCTCTTCTCTCTCTCTGATTTTCTCAACCAATAAATTTCTGGAGCAGTAGAGACATGCTGGTGCAGAGGCCCATGCATAATACTAGCAGCAAAATAAACTGACTAAAATCAATATATATATATATATATATAGTCATGGGATGACACCTCATGCCTGAGTTTTGCTGAGCAGTGCTCTGGTCTGTCTCTATGTATATGTCTCATTAAAATTCTGTTTATTATAATAGTGTTAAAAGAACTAGAAGACCATATGCATTTCACTGGCATTATAAATGTGCTCTAGTAGATTAGAAGCTGACAGAATATGATTTAAATGAAAACTCTCACTTCTGAGTCAGTGTTCTCAGACAACTCTTCACTGACTTCTGTTAGTACTGTAAGAATTTATTTCTTTTTGGAAAGATAAAAATAATTGTGATTCATTTTTACCATTCAAGCTTTTTTGTTGTTGTATTTTATTTATAAGGCTTAAGAGTTAGTGCATGTACAATTTCAACACATCTGATCTGGCATTTTCATTCAGTGACAAAGTAAGTATTAAAGATCCCCCAGCGATTGAATTTCTTGAAGTGCCATGCAACATCCATAATAAAAATCAGTATTGAGCCACATGGTGGCACAGCGGGGTTAAGCGCAAATGGGCGAAGTACAAGGACTGGCTTAAGGATCCCGGTTCCAGCTCTTGGCTCCCCACCTGCAGGGGGATTGCTTAACAGGCGGTGAAACAGGTCTGCAGGTGTCTATCTTTCACTCCCCCTCTGTCTTCCCCTTATCTCTCAATTTCTCTCTGACCTATCCAACTACAACGACAGCAATAATAACAACGATGACAATAAACAACAAGAGC
The DNA here is from genome assembly GCF_950295315.1 of Erinaceus europaeus. NCBI lineage: Eukaryota > Metazoa > Chordata > Mammalia > Eulipotyphla > Erinaceidae > Erinaceus > Erinaceus europaeus. The sequence goes on from NC_080166.1 coordinate 71,533,594, forward strand.
AACAAAAGGGGAAAAGTTAAAAATAAAAAGTTTTAAAAATACTTTTAAAAAGATAAAAATCAATATTAAGGGAGTCGGGCGGTAGCGCAGCAGGTTAAGCGCACCTGGCACGAAGTTCAAGGACTGGCATGAGGATCCTGGTTGAAGCCCCCGGCTCCCCACTTGCAGGGGAGTCGCTTCAAAAGTGGTGAAGCAGGTCTGCAGGTGTCTTTCTCTCCCCCTCTCTGTCTTCCCCTTCTCTCCTCATTTTTCTCTGTTCTATCCAACAATGATGACATCAACAACAACAACAATAATAAGCACAACAGTAAAAACAACAAAGGCAACAAAAAGGAAAATAAATATAAAAATAATAAAATATTTATTTAAAAAATATCAAATTAAGGACTCAAAGTACCCTTTTTGCTCATTTATAAGTATCTTATATAAGAATATTGAAAGAAATCTTATGGCACGTTCACTATGGCCCTCTATTCAATACCATGCATCTCTAATGATGTGAATGTTACTTTTTATACTTATTCTATGTATTTTTTTTCTTATTTTCCTCCAGGGTTATTGCTGGGCTCGGTGCCTGCACCATGAATCCACAGCTACTGAAGGCCATCCCCCCCCCCCCTTTTTGTTGCCCTTGTTGTTGTAACCTCGCTGTGGTCACTATCATTGCCACTGTTGGTGTTGTTCGTTGTTGGATAGGACAGAGAGAAATGGAGAGAGGAGGAGAAGACAGAGGGGGGAGAGAAAGATAGACACCTGCAGACCTGCTTCACCGCCTGTGAAGCGACTCCCCTGCAGGTGGATAGCTGGGGGCTCGAACACCACATGCGCCTTACCCACTGTGCCACCGCCAGACCCCCTATTCTGTGTATTCTAACTTTAAGTAATTCTGAGATTTACTAAACATCACATAGTTTTAATGTGCGCCTATGCCAAGAATAAGCACTAATACGTGGGTTATAGTTTTATTATTTTTTAATGGTTTGTAGTCAACAATAAAATACAATAATTTGTACATGCATAAAATTTCCCAGGTTTTCACATAACAATTCAACCCCCACTAGGTCCTCCTCTGCCATCATGTTCCAGGACCTAAACCTTCCCCCCTAGCTGAAATTTGAAATTTTCATCTTTATTCTTTTCAAATTATCAATCTTACATGAGAATAATTAGATTTTTCCACCTACGTCATAATGTTACTAAGTAACAATTCTTCAAAACATAGAAATTAAAATACATTCCCAGGAAAGTGAAAGAAGTAATAGATTACTATAATTATTATAGTAAAACAATTATTTTAACACAACCCTCTTCAGATCCTACATAAGTAAACAACAGTAAGTAACATATATAAATTAAGAATTAACTTAATAACTATTGAATACTTCCAAATCCTCATAAAACATTTTTTAACTTTAATTTGCATTTCTCTTTTTTTTTTTTATTTAAGAAAGGATTAACAAAACCATAGGGTAGGAGGGGTACAAATCCACACAATTCCCAATCTCCATATCCCACCCCCTCCCCTGATAGCTTTCCCATTCTCTATCCCTCTGGGAGCATGGACCCAGGGTCATTGTGGGATGCAGAAGGTAGAAGGTTTGGCTTCTGTAATTGCTTCCCCACTGAACATGGGCGTTGACTAGTAGGTCCATACTCCCAGTCTGCCTCTCTCTTTCCCTAGTAGGATGGGTCTCTGCAGAAGCAGAGCTCCAGGACACATTGGTGGGGTCTTCAGTCCAGGGAAGCCTGGCTGGCATCCTGATGACATCTGGAACCTGGTGACTGAAAAGAGAGTTCGCATACGAAGCCAAACAAATTGTTGAGCAATCATAGACCCAAAGCTTGGAATAGTGGAGAGGAAGTGTTAGGGGGGTACTCACTGCAAACTCTAGTGGACTTCTGCTTTCAGGTATATATTTTGCAGTAGTTTATGGATACGTGTGAACATATGCTCTCTCTCACAGAAACTGGTGTATATCTAGGTTTTGGGACTTTGTTAGAAAGTGAACCACCTGAGATGGAATTAGAGTATACTATGAAAGGAAAGGTCTCACCCGAGTAATGAAGCTGAAGGGTTGTCATTCCACACATGAAGTCTCTGGACACAGTCTGAAGTGAAGCATGTTGAGGTGGCAATCGTATTGTTTAGGTTGTGATCGGCAGACGCAGTATTATTTAATATGGATTGGGAGAGGCATACGGGAAAGTGGGCCCTATCCAATGGTTCCAGGACTGGGGGAAGTAGAGGCTCTATAGTGGAGATGTGAGGTTCCTGCTGTCTTAGGGTTCAAAAAGACAATTGATAGTTAATGTTATCATCACATTATTTGGTAATTGGGTTAACTTTGAAAAGTCCTTTTGTAAGTTTTTCAAAACACAAACTGAATCTTTTCAATATATAGGCTGTGTAACTGATACACAGACTCTCTCAAAAGCCTAGACCAAGTAGATCAGAAGCAACCAATAGCACAGCTATATACAAGATACTGGGTTATAGTTTTATAACAATATAAATCTTGTACAGTTTTCCTTCATCAATGTCTTTACTAGTACATAAAGAATATGCTGTTCTTCTACTGAGTACTGTTCTCATCCTAAATTTAAGTGTCTCTCCTTCCACCATGACATTTTAAATATACTGATAAGTTAAGAAAAATAAGTGATTTTTAAAAACATTTTTATTTATGTATTATTTGCTGAAAACAGAGAGAAATTGAGAGGTGGAAGGAGAGACAGAGAAGGAGAGAAACAGAAAGACACCTGTAGCTATGCTTCACCACTTGTGAACTTTCCCCCTGCAGCTGGGGACCAGGGGCTTGAACCTGAGTCCTTGTGCACTGTAAAGTATGTGTTTAACCAAGTGCACACTGAAAAGTGTTTAATGACAAAAAACTTTTTGTCACTAAACACTTTTCATGTGATTCACTATTTTAATTAATGTATTTATTTTTATTGCAGGCCTTGATGCTTTACATTGCAGTGAATTATTTATTTGTTAACAGGAAAGAGTGCAAACAGGAAGGAGAAAGAGAGAGAACCAGAACATGCAATATTTGATTTCAGTACCCCAATGCAATGCTTTCGTGCTTTATCCACTGCCCCACCTCAGTCCTCTCAATTATTTTACAGAGTATGAAATGTGTAATACATAAAACATGTCATAAAAAATACTCATGTTGAACACAATAAAATTATAATCTCTGTCAAGCATTTCGCCATATGTTCATTCATTCAAACCCATTTTACTTGAATTATTCATAATTAAGCTTTTAAAGATGGACCATGACTCACATAAAAAATCTCTTCAAATACTTAACACAAAACTATTATATTCTCTTAAGCAAATAGAATACTAGTGAATGAAAGAAACAATAAAAGAAAATTCATCTATTGTTGTAGTATTTTGGGAGTAGTAAAAATATAATGGAAGGAAGGAACAGTGATTAGCAGTTACTCTCTCACTACTTTCTGAAAATTGCACTGGAGGGTGTTTGGTGAATGTTTCTCCAACAAATGGAAAGTTCAGAACTTTAACAGAGAAACAGAGTTATGGGCCAAGCAAGTAGTGGTGCACCCGGTTCAGTGCACATGGTATTAAGCAGAAAGACCTGCATATATATCTGGGTTTGAGCACCCACTCCCCACCTTCAGAGGGGATGCTTCACAAGTGGCAAAGCAGGTCTGTAGATATCTCTCTTTCTCCCCCCCCCCAAGTTTCTCTCTGTCCTATCCAATTAAATGGAATAAATGGTCGCCAGTAGCAATGGATTCATAGTGATGGCACCAAGCCCCTGCAATAACCCTGGAGACAGAAAGAAAGAATAGAGAGAGAGAGAGAGAGAGAGAGATGGAGAGAGACACTGACTCAAGAGGTTAACTAACACTTTGCTTATGCTCTAAAATGTGTGTGTGTGTGTGTGTGTGTGTGTGTGTATGTGTGTGTGTACACTCACAAATATTCAAGTGGGGTGCCAGACAGTGGCGCAGTGGGTTAAGCCACAGGGCGTGAAGCACACAGACCAGTGCAAGGATCTTGGTTCCAGGCTCCTGGTTCCCCACCTGCAGCGGAGTTGCTTCAAAAGCAGTGAAGCAGGTCTGCAGGTGTCTTTCTCTCCCCCTCTGTCTTCCCCTCCTCTTTCCATTTCTCTCTGTCCTATCTAACAACAACATCATCAACAACAACAACAATAATAACTAGAACAACGATAAAAAACAACAAAGGAAACAAAAGGGAAAATAAATAAATGTTTTTTTTCATGGGGGGGCTAGCCTCCAGGAGCAGTGGATTCATAGTGCAGGCACGGAGACCCAATGATAACCCTGGTGGCCAAAAAAAAAAAAAAAAAAGAAAAAGCATGTGTACACATATGCACTTATTTATATCAAGGAATTGGAATGCTGACCAGAAAAGTTCAAATCTGGGAAAATTAATAGCTAAACTATCTGAAATATTACATCCTACTGGGAAATATTTAAAACTCTCAGCCAATACACTGTACTGATTTTCTCTGCGCACAGACTCACTGCGCGTATGGGCCTAGTTTGCTGGTAGCTCCCTAATGTTTCAGAATGAAGAATGAGGCTGTGTGAAGCGATGGCTGCAGAAGGAATCAGCTGATTCTGGGACAGTGGCCAGGGAGAAATAAAATTTCCATCATGGGAATTGTTACTGGTATAGTGTCAAATGTCTAAAAAAATTGCTTAAACTTTTTCTTAGACTCATTTTTTTGGCATTTCTTTACCTACAGAATTCCCTCCATTAAAGGCATATATGCACATTAAGAAAGATCATAAACACGTATGAGTGAGCTTTTTTCTTCAGAGGAGAGTTAGGGGAAATGCAATCAGACTGGGCTTCAAGTATTTATAGAAATTGAAAGTCATAGTGCTCACTGAAGAATAGATGTTGCTTATTATCTAAAGACTGTGGATGTTTGATATATGTGTGCTCTTCTAATTATTGTGTTGGTAAGGAGTTTAAAAAAATCACATGGCCACAGATGCAGATAATTTAAATCCAGTTTTGAGCTTCAACCTCTAATTAGCTTCGCAAGATGTTGTTTGTGACATAGTGCATCCATATTAATGAAATGTGTGACACTTAATTTTGAAATAAGCACTTGCTGTTAGAGAGGGAAAAATACAAATGTAACATGCACAGGCTGCAGGCCTGATGGCTCCTTTACAGTGAAAGAGGAAGCTTGTCATCATCACAGTCAACCCTTCTCTGAGAAATGATTGCAGGACAATGATATTTTTCCTGGAGCTTTGAGAAGTGGGAGAAAGCTTATGCTCACTCTGAATCTAACTGCCAAGAAAATACCTTTGTCATTTGGGAAAGAAAAAAAACAAAACTTTTGAGTATCTTTCCTGACAACTTGGGTAATGTCTTGTCACTTTACATGGCTTTCTGATGACAGATGACTGATTGTAGTGCCAGACTGTTACCAGCAACAAGTTATTGATCGATATTAATTACTTAACCCTTATGTTCTATATGGAATAAAAAATTCAATTTGTGCATCTCTGCTTCCACTTGAATCCTAGAACTGATGGTTCTGTGTGTATTCTTTAAACAAATAAATATACGAGAAACTTTGGGACTTTTATGTGAATAAACACATTATTTCTCTTATCATAACAGCATGTAAAATATGCCATAATGAAATATAAATCCATGAAGTAATGAAAGGATAATGAAGTTACCAAAGTAGCTTATGACTATTTACCTTCTATTTTCTGCAAAAGCATATTAGACTACACAAAAATATCTCCCATAAGCATAATATGGATGTGAGTATTTTCAGTCACCAGTCAACAAACTACATTCTGAACTTATTTGAAGTAGAACAAATTTATGATTTGTGGCTGCTAATTCAACAACCAGAAGAAAATATGAACCACTCTTTTTAAGTCTTTGGGTTGACAGAACAGCTCATCTGAACACGGGAACTGCTTTGTTCTTAACATACAGTAAAACCTACCTGTTTTTCTCCTAAAGGAAGCTTTGTGTAATGATTTTTTCCCTCTCTTCCTCTCTCTCTCTCTCTGTCTCTCTTTCTCTCTCTTTCTCTCTCTCTCTCTTTTTAACCCAAAAAAGTCATCCTAGAGCTGTGATGCCCTGGAAACAACAACAACAAAGTTTCTAAAGTTGAAAAACAAGATCCAAGCATAGAAGAGAATCCACAAGTAGAACGTGAACTGGAGTTGGTGTATTGCACCAAAGTACAGGTCCTGGAAAAAGATGACAGAGGACCTAGTGGGGCTTGTATTGTTATGTGGAAAACTGAGAAGCATTATGCATGTACAAACTATTGTACTTACTGTCAACTGTAAAACATTAATCCTCCAATAAAGAGATTTTTTTAAAAGGCACAGGGTAGGAAAATGGATAAGAAAACACAACCCAACCATATGTGGTCTGCAGGAATCACACCTAACTCAACAAGAAAAACACGGACTCAAAGTGAAAGGATGGAAAACTACCATACGAGCCAATGAACCACAAAAAAGGGCAGGAACAGCTATTTTTCAATCTGACATGATAGACCTACCACACCCCGCAGAAAGGGGGGGAACTCGGGGTCAACCTGCTCAGACTCTCATGTAAATAATGGCTTGGAATTCCCAGACAGTGGGCACTTTCCCCACAAGGACCTAGAGGGTTATATGGACCTAGTGGGGGTTGTGTTGTTATGTGGAAAACTGAGAAATGCTATGCATGTACAAACTATTATATATTACTATTGTATTATTATATGCATACTATATAATATGGATGTGAGTATTTTCAGTCACCATTCAACAAACTACATTATTAACTTATTTGAAGTAGAAAAAAATTATGATTTTGTTGCTGCTTATTCAACAACCAGAAGCAAATATGAACCACTCCTTTAAGTCATTTTTAGATTTAAAAAATCTTTTAAAAAAAAGAGCCATCCCAGAGCAGTGAAGCCTTGGCAACAACAACAACAACAAAGTTTCTAAGTCTGTTCTGCATGATAACACAAAATTATCTGAGATACAAATTAGAGAAAGCAAATATTATCATCTGCCTATAAAAATGTCAGGAATGATATTAAATATTTTATTATCCTGACTCAAATATTTAAATATGTTATTTTCTATGTTAACATCTTATATAAACCTTATACCACCTTCTAATGAGTTATTAATTTACATATAAGAGATTTCATGTTTTATGTTAATAAAGCATATACTTTATACTTCATAATTCACAAACAGACAAATATACATGTTTATCAAATAATTATACTTTCACAAGTCATATAATGAAATCATGTATGTGAATTTGATTATGAAAAGCAGAACTTTTAAGGATTAAAAGGTGTATTCTTAGAAAATAATTCATCTTGACTTCCCACCCCATCTTTTCTCTTACACACATACATACAAAGTTGATAAAATTTTTAAATTTTCTTTTTCTTTTTTTTGTATATTTATTTTATTTATTTATTCCCTTTTGTTTCCCTTTTTGTTGTTTTATTGTTATAGTTATTATTGTTGTTGTCATTGTTGGATAGGACAGAGAGAAATGGAGAGAGGAGGGGAAGACAGAGAGGAGGAGAGAAAGATAGACACCTGAAGACCTGCTTCACCACTTGTGAAGCGACTCCCCTGCAGGTGGGGAGCCGGGGTTCGAACTGGGATCCTTATGCCGGTCCTTGTGCTTTGCGCCACCTGCGCTTAACCCACTGCACTACAGCCCGACTCCCAAAATTTTTAAACTTTCAAGGCTTAAAATAATCACATAAAGGCAGTGCATACAGTTATCCTAGTTATGGAGACTTTTATTCCTGAGGCTCTAAGGTTCTTGGTTCAATTCCTCAGCACTACCATAAGCCTGAGCTGAGCAATGCTCTGTTGAAATAAGGATAATAATAAAATAATAATAATAATAATAAAATAAATTTAAAATAATAATAAAATTTAAAGAATAAATTCTTGTTTTTCTTACATCCTCGTGTAACACAGTTTTTCAATGGGGTTTGATAGCTTGATAAAAAATTATAAATTCAAATACAAGTTACAAACCCCACACCAGGTCATTCTTAGGCAGGAATGAAAAGACCTGAAGCAAATGTTAAGACAACATAAACTATGATCACAGGTTCCTTATATACAATGGAGTGGAGATCCAAGACTGGCAGTCCAAGAGCCAGTACAGAGGACCTTTTTGTATTTGAATACAAAAAGCAAATGATTCTTTTAACTGACTAATTTGTTGATAGACATAGTGGTTGAGAAACACTTAAAATACTATTGAGTAACCATTAAAAATTTCTTAAACTTTTAATTTTGATGTCTTCAAGTTACATTCAGGTTAGCAAAAGAGCTTGTCATGTGCACAAACAGGTTCAAGCCTGGCCCCACTACATGGAAGAAAGTTTAAGTGCCATAGTCTCATTCTCTGACTCAACCTAAACCAACCAACAAATTAAAAAAATAAAATAAACAAGTAAATAGACATTAGACTCTATTTGAAATAAATGTATCTATAATTTACAGATTTTTCCTGAATGCCATAAGCTATATTTGCTAAATATTTCTCATTCTAATCCTACATTTAAAATGTGTTTCGGAGAAAAGTTTTGTCATTAATATTAACATTTATATCATATATTTCTCTGATGCATTTAATAGGAAACATTATGACTATACAATGAATTATTTTTAAGTTATGATTACATAAATCGTGATAAAGCAAGGGTTGTTTTTAACTTAGAGAGAAACCTTTTTGTTCAATGCTTACCAGCTATTATATGGATAGCTATAACATTACACAATGTAAGACTCCTTGTTTCAATAAAAAAAAAATGACTGTTCATTGATAAAAATCTCTTTAAAACAACTTTTAAGCAAATAGTTATACTTTTGACTAAGAAATATAGCTATAATTTTATTTATTTACTGGAGACAGAGAAAATGAGATGGAAGAAGGGGATTAATAAATATATATATATATATAGGTAGATAGATAGATAAATATGAAAAATTAAAAAAAAAACACCACAATACTATTTCACCACTTGTGAAACATGGCAAGTGTGGAAATGAACCCAGAACCTTGCACATGGTAACATGTGCACAGGAACAGGTGCACCACACCTGGCCCCTGAAACTCAGATAGTCTTTATATGTTCCTTATTTTTTTATAAGTTAGTCACTTTGTACTTCAGAATTTACATATGGGTTAACATAGTTGTGTTACTGACTTCAACCAAATTCTGGCATAGGAAGGATATTTTTAAGTGAAAAGGACAGGGAACCATCTATAAGCATTAATTTACCCTTTGTTTTATTCAGTAATAAAATCTCCGTTTTTCATTTTCTGTTAGACATATGATTTCAACTAAATATATATATCTTTTTCCAGCTTCCAATTCATTAGCAGCACCCTTAAGAGTAAGTTAGGAATAGTGGGATGCGAGCAGAAATATCTGTACGAAGAAACTGATTATCTTCTACTTTTCCTCTTTCTTAATATAGGAAGCAGCCATTACTGGAGAAGCCATATTAAGGTCAAAGTCATATGATGAAAATGGAAGGAAATGCCACTGTTTTGGGGTTTCTGATGACCCTGTGGATACATTATCCAGTCAGCCTGAGCCACCTGCCTGCCTGAGAGAGGAATTCTATCTTGTTTAATCTCAGTATTATTGGGTCTCTTTCAATGGTAGCCTTGTAGATTAGCACACTGCTGCTTTTTTAATAAAAGAGCCTTTTCTGAAGTCTTTTGAAGTCATAATTTTCACCATGAAAGTCAATACTTATTATTCAGATGTTTAAGTTTAACAATAGTATGAAAAGAATACTGCTTCATAGAATGGAGACATGTAGCATTAACTCAGTATTTAAAACTCCTCCAAAGATCAGGTGGTAGCACATAGGAGCTGGGTTTAAGTCCCCAGTCCCCACCAACTGTGGAGAAGCTTCACTAGTGGTGGAACAATGCAGCAGGTCTCAGTCTCTCTCTCTCTCTCTCTCTTTCTCTCCCTCTATCAAAAGGAAAATAGAGGGGAGGGAAAAAAGAGAAAAAAGGGAATAGGGAAAGAAGGAAGGGAGGGAGGAAGTGAGGGAGGGGAAGGGAGCAAAGCAGGCCTCATATCCCAGTGGAAAAAATGTTAGAAAAATATTCTTGAGTACATCTTATACATGCTCTTTGTAATTGAAAATGTCCTTCTAGTCTCCCTCTCCATGAAATTTGATATTTTAATGGTAAAGCTGTGGAGATATTATAATGGTTATGCTAAGAAGAATTTCATGCCTGAGGCAAACAGCAGAGGATCTATCATCAAATATAATGCCCGTTTAACAAAATTATGTCTATAGAAAAGCACAATGTGGGCCGGGTGGTGGCACATCTGGTTGAGCACATATGTCACAATGTGAAAGGGTCTGATTTTGAGCATATGCTCCCCACCTGCAGGGGGGAAACTTTGCAAATGAAGAAGAAGCAGTGTTGCAGGTGTCTCTCTGTCTTTCTATCACCCCATCCCCTCTCAATTTCTGATTGTCTCTATCCAATAAAGATATAGAGATATATTTTTTAAAAGAAAGCTGCCTTGCTGCAGTGACTTGTTTAAAATTTGGAAAGAAAAGCATAACAAACTACCAATAAATAAATGTATTTACTTATTTTTGCCTCCAAAGTTATCACTAGGTCTCAGTGATGGCACTACAAACTCACTGCCATTTTTTTCCATTTCATTGGCTAGGACAGATAGAAATTGAGACTCATCAACAGAAGTTGAGTAAGAAGATATGAAAGGGAAACTAAAAGCAGGACCTGACCAAATTACAGCAGGAACATCACATCTCCACTATAGAGCCTCTACTTCCCCCAGTCCTGGAACCCTTGGATAGGGCCCACTTTCCCGTATGCCTCTCCCAATCCATATCAAATAATACTGCATCTGCCGATCACAACCTAATCAACGCAACGATTGCCACCTCAACATGCTTCACTTCAGACTGTGTCCAGAGACTTCACGTGTGGAATGACAACCCTTCAGCTTCATTACTCGGTCACCAGGTTCCAGATGTCATCAGGATGCCGGCCAGGCTTCCCTGGACTGAAGACCCCACCAATGTGTCCTGGAGCTCCGCTTCCCCAGAGACCCACCCTACTAGGGAAAGGGAGAGGCAGACTGGGAGTATGGACCAACCAGTCAATGCCCATGTTCAGCGGGGAAGCAATTACAGAAGCCAGACCTTCCACCTTCTACAACCCACAATGACCCTGGGTCCATGCTCCCAGAGGGATAGAGAATGGGAAAGCTATCAGGGGAAGGGGTGGGATATGAAGATTGGGTGGTGGGAATTGTGTGGAGTTGTATCCCTCCTAGCCTATGGTTTTGTTAATTAATCCTTTTTTAAATAAAAAAGAAAAAAAAAGAAATTGAGAGAGGAGGGGGAGGGAGGGATGGAGAGAGAAAGATAGACATCTGGAACCCTGCTTTACAGTTTGTGAAGTGTACCTCTTGCAGGGGGCTCAAACCCTGATCCTTGAGTGTGGTAAAGTGTGTCAACCAAACACTTTATTAGGTGTTTATTATGAGAGATCTTCTGTTCAGAGCAACCCTGAGATATGAATGCCTGCCTCTGTCTCTCAGTATGTATTAATTTCCATGTGCTAATGTTTGCTCATGGAACAGATCATCCCTCATTTGGTGAGAGCCTCTACAGTCACTTAGCCATTATGTTATACTTCCTGAGTAGAGAATCAAGTGAAGTTAGAAATAGCCTTTTCGTTTGTTTTATTTTTTTTCTTCCTTGTATACCAGGTGTTTGTGAATTACCTGCTACAAATTAATCTAGCAGAAAAGAAAATCTAACATGAATATAATGGGTTCATCTTTAACTCTCCTTTGAACTTTCTTTAGTCACAATTATTTCAGTCACCTGGTTGGGCTCACACATTTTAGTGTGCAAAGATGAGAATTCAATCCCCCAGTCCCAAACTGCAGGGAGAAGCTTCATGAGCAGTGAAGCATGGCTGCCGGTGCTTCTCACTCCCTCTCTATATCCCCCTCCGTCTTTTTCAATTTCTGTCTCTATCCAAAATAAATAAATAAATAAATTTAAAAATCAATTACTAATAACATAGGCCAATATAGGAAACTACAGAAAATCTGCCTTCTTTCTTTAAAGTTGTCATGCTAAATATGACTAAATATTTTTGAGAGGTACTCAATCACTTTGAATTCTGGAAAGAGAAAGTGAATTAACTCTCATAAGTATCTGGGGAAAGTTTTAAGTTTTGCTTTTTATTATTTTTATTATCTTTATTTATTGGATAGAGAAAGCTAGAAATTGAGACGGCAGGGGGAGATAGAAAGGGACAGAGAGAGAGAGATACCTGCAACATACTTTACCACTCGCAAAGCTTTCCCCCTGCAGGTGAGGACTGGGGGCTTGAACCTGGGTCCTTGTACATTGTAACACGTGCGCTCAACCAGGTATGCCACCACCTGGCCCTTAAGGTTTACTGTTTACAGCAAAAATAACCTTCCCAACCAAGATTCATCTTTGCCATTGCTTTAGAGTGGATTCATATACCACGTCTTAGTGAGAAGAATTAGTTCAGTTTTTTTTTTCTTTTATGAATCCACTATTCCTGACAACCATATTTTCCCCTCCTACCTTTCTTTTATTTGAAACATCAGAGATAAATTGTGGTGGGGGGAGATAGAGAAGGTAAGATACCTATAGCACTACTTAACCACTCAAGAAGTTTCCCACCTCCCACCCCCCCACCCTCCGCAGGTGGGGAATGGAGGTTTGAACCCAGATCCTTGTGTATGGTAACATATTTGCTCAACTGTATGTTCCACCTCTCAAATTCTCAGTCTTTTCCTATAAAATGTCTAAGGTCTTTATTCTTTTTTCTCATAAGATGAAGACAACATAAAGCATATTGGAATTCCAAGAAAATTACTTCTGGGGAAAAAAAAACTTTATTGGATTTTTCAATATAAGACGACCAAAAAAAGTATCCATTCACCCAAATAAAACTGTTACTAAAAGTATTTGGAAATGAACTTTTCATAAGTCTAGCTAGCATCAAGATCCAAGTTCTTCAAAATGTAAAATTGTGTGTAATCCTTGTAAATTGTAAAATGTAACATTTTATATAAGTATAGTCAATCAATCTCTTAGAATATCTTCTTATAAAAAGGACATACAAGAGACTAAGGAGGTGATTGGGGAGATACTTTAACAGATAAAGTGTATGACTTTCAAACCCAAGGTCCAGGGTGTGATCCTTGGCATTCCATATGTGTCGGTAATACCATGTTTGCTTTCCTTCTCTTTTATTACAGTACTAGCTATGGAACAAAGGGAAAGCACATACAAGAGTGTCACTGTCATTTAATTAGATGCAAAGATTGCATCTAATTAAATTATTAATACAGTATTCCTCTTTTGCTATTTTTTGTCAGACAATAGATACTTGCCTGAATTATTTTATAGTTCATTTTGGGCCACTCCTATTTTTAACTGACTTAGTCAGTAAATCAAGTGTATATGCAGTAAGTTGTTTATAGTAACAAATACACAATCAAACTTATACACATGGGTAGAGGAATTATGTATCTTAATTCATTGTTATATGATACTTACACAAATTCCAATATATGAGTATCAGATATGATATTTTCAAACTTTCACAAATAAAATATAATATAGACATATTATCCTTTAAGTGATATGTCTATGCATTTTATTGATACTTACAGAAAAATACATATTTTAATCAGAATTTAAGCCAAAACTATTATATAAAAAAGATCATTGCATTGCATAAAATGCAGCTATATTTTTCTGATGTTTATATTTAAAGAAATCAATAAAAGCATATGCCACTGAAGAGATAAAGGAAAAGGGATTTTAAAAATCTATTTTTTTAGAGAGCGAATTTTCTCATTTCTAACAGTAAAATGAGGAATTCTGGCTTATGTTTGATGAAACATGGAAAACCAGTAATAATTTACTTTTAAGAGCAGGATATACACAGATTATTTTTGAAAAGGAGACATTTTATAGGCGAAATTTAACTCTGTTGGGTTTTTACCAATTGTACTATTACACTGTTGCTGAAAATGAGGTTTCATGAAAAATTCAAGAACTCTTTGCATAAATCACTTATTATCCATACCAGTTTTGATGTCAATCATATTTTTATAGTTGATAGAATAATTATAATCAGATTCATATTTCAGTGAAGTTTAACAACATTTGATCCATATACATCAGTAGATGAACAAATTAGCATCATTTGCAGATGGGCATTGGGCATCTTTCTTTCTTTCTTTCTTTCTTTCACTTTTATAGTCCCTGGAATCTCATAGAGCTCCAGAAGAGCCCAACTATACAGAATCATACACATATACTCTGATAAGTGTACCCTTATGATAATGAAATGATAAGTTACTATATATTTAATTTGTTTACAACTATTTCTGGTACCTCACTAATACCATATAGTTGTTAGATATTATAGCTGATACTCAAATTCCATGATTTTGAACTGTGAAGGTAACATATTTTTTTCCTCTGGGAATCCTACATTTACAGAATCAACAAGCTGTGAAAATGGGTTAAATTTACATAGGTATACAATGGAAGATAGTTTTGTATTCATTAACATTAGGGAACATTTCAAATTAATCATTTATTGCTATATCCTAAATCATATACATCTCATTAACTAGGATGAATTAATACTATGGCTGATAGCATCTAATGCTCCATTTCAGTAATCACAGTTCTCTTCAGCACGCATTTCATACTGTTGTGCTAGTTCAGATTGGGAATAGTCTATACACATGATCAGTGGACAGACCAACTTCAGTATTAAGGGCAGAGCGGTAGCACAGCAGGTTAAGTTCAATAACTTGTAACTGTAACCAGTGTAAAGATGCCGGTTCAAGCTCCTGGCTCCCCACCTGCAGGGAGGGGTAGCTTCACAAGTGGTGAAGCAGGTCTGCAGGTGTCTATCTTTCTCTCTCCCTCACTGTCTTCCCCATCTCTCTCTATATTTCTCTATCCTACCCAACAACGACAAAAATTTTTTAAAAAAGATAAACAACAAGGGCAATCAAAGGGAAAAAATAGCCTCTAGGAGCAGTGGACTCATAGTGCAGGCACCAAGATGCAGCAATAACCCGGGGCAAAAAAAAAAAAAAATCCTGGAGAAGTCTCGTTTTATGCCTTCTGTTTATGCAGATTTATTATACTGCCCACTTTATTCTTTAACTCAACAATATTTATACACCTTTCCCGAATTTTGGAGCAACTCTCTTCCCTTATCCAGCTTTCTAGCCCTTTTTCTTGCCATGACATCATTTCCCCAGACAATAACTTGGATCCACCTGCATATTAGATGTCAAGCTCAGAAAAAAAAATGGCATAGTTATGGGACCTTTGGAATGTAACTAAAATAGACCTACTAGCTATCTACAAAATGGAGGACTTCCCCAACTCTTCATATGCACTATTCCAGCCTTTAGGTTCATGATAAATCAACAATTTGTTTGGCTTTATATGTTAACTCTCTTTTCAGCCACTAGGCTCTAGACGCTAACATGCCAACCGGACTTCCCTGGGTAGAGGACCCCACCAATGTATCCTAGAGCCCCACTTCCCCAGAACCTTACCCTACTAGGGAAAGAGACAGACAGGCTAGGAAAATATATCAACATATCAATGCCCATATTCAGCGAGGAAGCAATTACAGAAGAATTACCTTCCACCTTCTGCACCCCATAATGACCCTGGGTCCATACTCCCAGAGAGATGAAGAATAGGAAATCTATCAGGGGAGGGGAGGGGAGGGGAGTTGGAGCTCTAGTGGTAGGAACTGTGTGGAGTTGTACCCCTCCTATGGTTTTTGTCAGTGTATCCTTTTATAAATAAAAATTTTAAGAAAAATAGTCCTAGCTGATGTTAACTGATCAGCACTACCCTTAAACTGCCTTTCATCAAAAGAGAAGGATGGTGGTGGATTTATGGATAAAACCATGGTTTACAAGATTATGAGATTATAAGGGTATAGTTCCACACCAACCCAACAATCAAGTTCTGAACTCCATTTATGGCTGACCTTGAAACTGTGCATGGCTAAAGTAGAGTTGTAAATTTCATTGGACTGCAGAATATCCCAAAACAAAGATCCTCTAAAACAAGGCTTTGAATAATAAAGGTTGAAAAAGATTTTTAAAAAATAGCTAAATCGGGTCAAGTAGGAATACCAAAGGAGACCAACTGGGACCGCAACAAGGCAGGACTAGAATGACTTCAGGAACCCACCAGACCACCAGTGAGTACAAACAACTGTGGCTTGTGGACAGGGAGGAGCCTAAGAAGAGACTGAGTGGCTGGTAACATTCCATAGTTTACCAGTTGAAGCACCACCTCCAGTCTGCTTTACCAACAATAAGACTACTGAAGGAAGGAGAGGAGTCCCCCAAGACTCACCAAACACAAGTGGCATCACACTCCCAGATCTCAAACTATATTATAAGGTCATCATCATCAAAACAGCCTGGTTCTGGAAAAGAAATAGGCACACACCAGTGGAACAGAACTGAAAGCCCAGAACTAAACCGCATAAAATCCTTTACAAGGGGGCCCAAAGTATTAACAGGGATGGAGATGATGGAGATGGTGGGGTTGAGGATGATGCAGAAAACAGGATGGATATGATGGAGATGGCAGAGTTGGGGATGATACAGAGGATAAGGTGGAGATGATGGAGAATGCAAGGATGGGGATGATGCATAAGGGGGCTATGGAGATGATAGAGATGGCAGGGATAGGATGAGGATGATGCAGAAGGGGGGTGGAGATGATGGAGATGGTGGGGACAGGGATGATGCAGAGGGGGATGAAGAAGATGGAGATGGTTGGGATTCGGATGATGCAGAAGGGGTAAATGGAGAAGATGGAGATGGTGGGGGTGGGGATGATGCAGAAGGAGGCAATGGAGATGATGGAAATTGCAGGGATGGGAATGATGCACAAGGGGACAACAGAGATGATGGAGATGGTGGTGATGGAGATGATGCAGAAGGGGTCGACAGAAATGATGGAGATGGTGGGTATGGGAGTGATGCAGAGGTCAAGGATGGAGATGATCATGATGGGGGGGTAGGGGATAATGCAGAAGGAGTAAATGGAGATGATGGGGATGGCAGGAATGGGGATGATGCAGAAGGGGAGGAAAAAGAATTAGAAAAAAGATATAAATAAGTACAAAAAAGATTTCATGCTCAGGGGGAAAAAAATAAACTAGTATAGCCACAGGCCCTTTGGAATATAAGTAAAATATGCCTACAAGCTATCTACAAAAGGAGACCTCCCAACTCTTTATCTGCACTATTCCAGCATTTAGGTCCATGATTGCTCAACATTTTGTTTGGCTTTGTATGTTAAATCTCTTTGCCACAACCAGGTTCCAGATGCTAGCATGATGCCAACTAGATTTCCCTGAAGAGACAACACGCCAATGTGTCCTGGAGTGTTGTATGCTTTACATTGGGTTGTTCTAGCTCTCCCCCTGCCAAGAAAATTGGTTCAGTCCTGCTAGTTTCGTGGCCCGCTTGTCCCCGCCCCAAGGAACCCAGAGAGAGTTCCAGAGTTAGAGAGTGCTTGGCGCCGCCGCAGGGGAAAGAGGCAGCAGAGTTCTGTTTGGTGATTAGTTTGGTTTAGTTTATGAATCGTTGTTCCTGAATAAAGAAATACAGCTTTCCCGCCCAGCCGTATGTCTCTGGTCGTCTCTGTTACCCGCCCGTGAAGCTAGCCCGGCCAGCTGGAGCCTCCGAATTTTAATAACACTGGAGCCCAGATTCCCCACAGCCCTTCCCCACTAGGGAAATAGAGAAACAGGCTGGGAGTATGTATCAACCTGTGAATGCCCATGTTCAGCAGGGAAGAAATTACAGAAGCCAGACCTTCCACCTTCTGCATCCCACAATGACCTTGGGTCCATACTCCCAGAGGGATAAAAAAGAAAGAAAGAAAGAAAGAAAGAAAGAAAGAAAGAAAGAAAGAAAGAAAGAAAGAAAGAAAGAAAGAGAGAGAGAGAGGAAGAAAGAAAGAAAGAAAGAAAGAAAGAAAGAAAGAAAGAAAGAAAGAAAGAAAGAAAGAAAATCTATCAGGGGATGGGGTTGATGGAATACAGAGTTCTGGTGGTGGGAATTGTGTGGTAGTGTACCCCTCTTATACTATGGTTTAACAATGTTTACTTTATATAAACAAAAAATTTTTAAAAAAGACTCTGGGTTGGTGTGGGGGGAGAATACATCTCCAAGAAGGAAGACAAAGCACCTAGTGGAGATTGTATTGTTATATGGAAATCTGAGAAATGTTATGCATTTACAAACTACTATATTTACTGTCGAATGTAAAACATTGATATACCAGTGAAGAAATCTAAAAGAAAGTATTTCAGAGGACCTAATGAGGTTTGTATTGTAATGTGGAAAACTGGGAAATATTACATATACAACCTATTGTATTTACTGTTAAATATAAAACATTAATTCTGCAATAAAGAAATTAAAACAAAAAAAAAGAAAAAAGGAATACTTGGAGAGTTTACACATATAGAAATTACTGTATTTTATTATCAACTGTAAATCATTAATCCCCAAATAAAGACAATTTTTAAATAAATAAATAAATAAAAAATGCTATGTGTCCTTTAGACAAAATAGATGGAACTTCAGATGATTCTATTTACTGAAATAAATAAGGGGAAAGACAACTACCAGGTGATTTCACAAATACAGAGAATTGAAACATATGAAATTACAAAGAATTCTTTCAGAAATAAGTAGCCATCTGTCTCTAACGCTTTGTGAGAACTATGGTGATTATCACTGAGATGAGGATGGGAGGCAGGGGAGTGGCGGTGGGGGATTTTGCAGGCACAATGCTTCAGTGATCAGGATAATGCAGAAGGGGACAGTGGAGAACATGAAGATGATGGGGATGGGGATGATGCAGAAGGGGGCAATAAAGAAGATGAAGATGGTGAGGATGGGGATGATGCAGAAGGGGACATGGATATTATGGAGATGATGAAGATTGCTGGGATAGGAATGATGCAGATGGGGCAGTGGAGATGATGGAGATGGCAGGGATGGAGATGATGCAGAAGGGGGCAATGGAGGTGATGGAGATGGTGGGGATGGAAATGATGCAGAAAGGGCTGTAGAGAAGATGGTGATGGTGGGGATGGGGATGATGCAGAAAGTGGAGATGAGGATGATGGAGATGGCGGTGATGGACATGATGCAGAAGGGGGCGATGGACATGACGGAAATGGCGGGGATGGGGATGATGCAGAAGGGGTGATGGAGATGAGGGAGATGGCAGCAATTGGGATGATGCAGAAGGGGAAGAAAAAGATGGAGATGATGGAGATGTGGGGGATTGGGATGATGCAGAAGAAGAGGGAAAAGTAGGAGATGATGGAGATGGTGGGGATTGGGATGATGTAGAAGGGGAGGAAAAAATTAGAAAAAGATAATAAATAAGTAAGTAAGTAAATAAATATATAAATAAATTCATTTGTCTCAGGGGGGGAAAAAGAAAAAAGAAACTAGTATAGCCACAGGCTTTTTGAAATATAACTAAAATATGTCGACAAGCTCTCTTCAAAAGGAGGACCTTTCAACTCTTCATCTGCACTATTCCAGCCTTTAGGGCCATGTCTGGTCAACAATGTGTTTGGCTTTATATGTTAACTCTCTTTTCTACCACCAGGTTCCAGATGCTAGCATGATGCCGACCAGACTTCCCTGGAGAGACAACCCCGCCAATGTCTCCTGGAGCCCCGATTCCCCAGAGCCATTCCCCACCATGGAAATAGAGAAACAGGCTGGAAGTATGGATCGACCTGTGAATGCCCATGTTCAGCGGGGAAGCAATTGCAGAAGCCAGACCTTCCACCTTCTTCATACTACAACGACCTTGGGTCCATACTCCCAGGGGAATAAAAAAAAAAAATAAAATAAAAAAAGGAAAGCTATCAGGGGAGGGGATGATGGAATACAGAGTTCTGGTGGTGGGAACTGTGTAGAATTGAACCCCTCTTATCCTATGGTTTATCAATGTTTCCTTTCTATAAATAAAAAACTTTTTAAAAAAGACTCAGGGGTTGGTGTTGGGGGAGAATACATGTCCAAGAAAAATGACACAGACATAGTGGAGATTGTATTGTTATATGGAAAGCTGAGAAATGTTATGCATTTACAAGCTACTATATTTACTGTCGAATGTAAAACATTAATATCCCAGTAAAGAAATAAAAAAAAGTATTTCAGAGGACCTAATGGGGTTTGTATTGTAATGTGGAAAATTGGGAAATATTACATGTACAACCTATTGTATTTACTATTGAATATAAAACATTAATTCTGCAATAAAGAAATTAAAACAAAAAAAGAAAAAAGGAATACTTGGAGAGTTTACACATATACAAACTACTGTATTTTACTATCGACTGTACTATTAATCCCCAAATAATGAAATTTTTAATAAATAAATAAATAAATAAATAAGTGCTATGTGTCCTTTAGACAAAATAGATGGAACTTCAGATGATTCTATTTACTGAAATAAATAAGGGGAAAGACAACTACCAGGTGATTTCACAAATACAGAGAATTGAAACATATGAAATTACAAAGAATTCTTTCAGAAATAAGTAGCCATCTGTCTCTAACGCTTTGTGAGAACTATGGTGATTATCACTGAGATGAGGATGGGAGGCAGGGGAGTGGCGGTGGGGGATTTTGCAGGCACAATGCTTCAGTGATCAGGATAATGCAGAAGGGGACAGTGGAGAACATGGAGATGATGAGGATGGGGATGATGCAGAAGGGGCAGTGGAGATGATGGAGATGGCAGGGATGGAGATGATGCAGAAGGGGGCACTGGAGGTGATGGAGATGATGGGGATGGAGATGATGCAGAAGGGGGCGCTGGAGGTGGAGATGATGGGGATGGAGATGATGCAGAAGAGACTTTGGAGAAGATGGAGATGGTGGGGATGGGGGTGATGCAGAAGGGGGGTTTGTGAGAACTACGGTGATTATCACTGAGATAAGGGTGGGAGGCTGGGGAGTGGCGGCGGGGGGGTTTGCAGGCACAGAGCTTTAGTGATGGCTGTGGTGTGGAACCATATCCCTACGGGTATATGGTTTACATTCATATCTTAGAACTGTGTAAACCACTCTTGAATCATAATTGAAAAAAAGAAACTTTAACAATAATCCCAATCTAAGAAGAAAATGAGAGACCAAAGCAAAGCAAAGAGATTCCTCCCAGAGATATATGGCTTGTGAGTTCCAAACAACAATGGAGCCAATGAGAGAGAGAGAAAGAGAGAGAGAGATTGAGAGAGAGAGAGGCACTACTCCAGTGACAGATGTCAAACCCAGAACCTCAACTATGGGAATCCAATACTCTACCAGTTAAGATGTTTTTATCCTTAAAAAACATTCCTTCCTAACTCATATACTCCTTTATTCACTATTCACTATTCCACCTCCAGGGTACTGCAGTGGTGGAAAAGACAGCCTTGGTCCCTGCTCTACTGGAAAAATTACATGCTTATGTTAGAGGTAGAAGATAAGTGAATTACATAGCAAGAGTATTTCAGACAGGGATAAGGGCTACATAAAGTAAAAATAGATGATGTGAGAGGAGTAACTGTGCAGATGTGATAGGACATGGGAATTGTGGGTAAACTCAATGTGTGAGAAAGATGGGGAGAAGGGAAAAAGAGGGGAGATAAAGGAATAGGGGAGGGACAGGAGAGGCTAAAAGGCAGGACCTTGGCAGATCGCCTAGTAACAAGAATCCACAGGAATGGTGGAGACAGAAAAAGATGTCAAAGAATGGGAGTCGGGCGGTAGCACAACAGGTTAAGTGCAAGTGGCACAAAGCTCAAGGACCAGCATAAGGATTCCGGTTTGAGCCCCCAGCTCCCCACTCCAGAAGGTGAGCCAAATGAGCTGAGGAGTGAAGAAGTGAGTGGATGAGTTTCTAGACTGGATTAAGCGTTACAGCACCACACAGGAGAAACTGGCCCTTTTCCTCAGACAGTGTTCTCTGACCTTAGTCTACCCCTCTGAACATGGAAAACCAACTCCCAAAGTTTTTCAGTGTCTGAAAACATTTTTGTGTTTTGAGACATGCGGGGTGTTGAAGGAGGTCCAACCTTCCAGAACCTGTGGAGAGCTATTCTTGTGCCTTTGTTCCTCTGTGTCAACCACTGACCTAAGAAATGATGGAGACTGATCTTTACCATAACTTTCTTGCCAGACTGAAACAGGAATCACAGTGATGCCACCAGAGGTCTCTGTAGCCTGGAGAGGTGTCGTTAAAATTCGGGGCTCCAGCAGGCCAGGCTAGCTTCGCAGCGGTGAACAGAGACTCAAGGACACACAGAGTTGGGCAGAAAAGCTGTATTTCTTTATTCACGAACAACGATTCATAAACTCACCCAAACTAATCACCACACAGATCTGTCCTGCCTCCTTCTCCTCCGGCTGCAGCGCCAAGAACTCTCAAACTAAGTAGCATAGGGGGCGGAGAGAAAAAGAGGTGTGAAACTAGCAAGGGCCAAACCAATTCTCCTGGTAGGGGGAGAGAGAGACCAAACCAATGTGAAGCATACAACAGAGAGGATATCCAGTACCTTCACTCAGTCCTATTTTGAAGACTGGCACCTGAGACACGGATTGGGGGGGTCACTAGTTTAAACTACTGTAAATAAAATAAATAATTGCTTTATTTATTTTTGATAGTGGCACAGAGAAGTTGAGGGGAGAGGGACGGTGTGTGTGTGTGTGTGTGTGTGTGTGTGTGTAAGAGAGAGAGAGAGACCTACAATACTGTACAATTTATGAAGCTCCCCTCCACACATACACTATATCAGGTGTGCCACCAACACTCAACCCCCAGGCATAAAAGTATTTTGTATAACCATCATGCTATCTTCCCAGCCACAAAATGGTTTAAAATATTTTATATGCATATAAGTTTATCCATATACTTCTACAAAAAAATTCATATATATTTTAAATACTAGAATAAAGGGTTTCATCTGTGCAAAGGAGGGAAATATTTTTTTGTTTTATATTCCTGCATAAATCTGTGCAATTTTTATAATGTAACTTCTTATAATCTGACCAGTTGCGTAGTCTGATAACGTGTTTCCAAAAATGATAAAAATAAATAAAACTTTATCTTATTACAATAGAGATTCTCAGCTTATTTCAGTATAATATATTCACAAATTCCTTGGGGGTGGTTAAAAGTTGGATAGAATATTTAATGAATGTGATACTGTCATTGTTTGAAATGTGGCTAGTTATGGCTCATACAACAGGGCTAGAAGAAATATCTGTATGACAACTGAACTGGAGTATCTACAACCTCTCTCAATGCAGCTAAAGAGTTTTTAAAATAATGTATTTTTACACAGTATAGATAGCAATATTTACCTTCTCCTCCTAGATTTAAATTTTTTTATATTTATTTTATTTATTTATTCCCTTTTGTTGCCCTTGTTGTTTTATTGCTGTAGTTATTATTGTTGTTGTTGTTGTTGGATAGGAAAGAGAGAAATGGAGAGAGGAGGGGAAGACAGAGAGGAGGAGAGAAAGATAGACACCTGCAAACCTGCTTCACCACCTGTGAAGCGACTCCCCTGCAGGTGGGGAGCTGGGGTTCGAACCGTGATCCTTATGCCGGTCCTTGTGCTTTGCGCCACCTGCGCTTAACCCGTTGCGCTACAGCCCGACTCCCAGATTTAATTTTTTTATAGAAATTTAGGACTGTGTTTTTATTTCATAGGCTTCTTTACAGTATTAAATCTCAGTAATAGTCAATATGAAAAGTAAAGAAAGAAGTATAAGAGAGTTATCTTTATGTTAATGAAACTAGGAAAAAGCAGTGCTTCCTATGCCATCTTATGAAAAATATTACAGGGGAGAGAGTAGCTCCCAAATATAGGAAAGGTGTATAAATATTGTTGACTGTAAACCCCATCGATTTGATCTGATCTGGGGCTTACATTCAGCATAGGGGTCTATGTGACCTCTGCATCCCTGTAGATCTGAGCTCCCATTGTGTGGTCATGAGTAGGAATGTTCCAAGCTGTCCCAATATCAGAACCCATCTTCCTCAGGTGTAGCATAGAGTATGTTGTCCAGCCTCCCTTCTGAGGATGGATCATTCTCTACCATTGTTGATCCAAGTTGAGAGCAAGGTTCTATAACTGAAATATGCCTACTATCTATCTACAAAACTGAGACACCCCCAACTCTTCATCTGCACTATTCCAGCCTTTAGGTTCATAATGGGTCAACAATTTGTTTGGCTTTGTATATTAACTCTCTTTTCAGCCACCAGGTTCCAGATCCTAAGATGATGCCAACCAGACTTCTCTGGACAGACAACCCCACCAATGTGTCCTGGAGCTCAGATTCCCCAGAACGCCGCCGCACAAGGGAAAGACAGTCTGGGAGTATGAGTCACCTGTCAATGCCCATGTTCAGCAGGGAAGCAATTACAGAAGCCAAACCTTCCCCCTTCTACACCCCACAATGACTTTGGGTCTATACTCCCAGAGGGTTAAATAATAGGAAAGCTATCAAGGGAGGAGATGGGATATGGATTTCTGGTGGTGGGAATTGTGTGGAGTTTTACCCCTACTATCCTATGGTTTTGTCAGTGTTTCCTTTTTATAAAAAAAATAAAATTAAATAATAAGCCAGAAAAAAAAGAAAAATACGACAAAGACTGAAATAAAGGTGATTTGCACTCCAAAGTAGATACAGGAAAGAAAATAAAGGCATAGGAAAGAACAGAAACTTGCCCATTTTACATATTCTCCCATCCAAGTACTAACCAGGCCCGACCCTTTTCAGCTTCCGAAATCAGAGGAGATTGGGCGTGTTCAGGGTGGTATGGCCGTAGACAATTTTACATATTCTGTTCACCATATTTGTTCTAAAGATTTTATTAAGCATTGAGCCTATAAATCACAAACATTTGTCACCGTTTCATTTAATTATAACATAAATCATGATAGTGGAAATGAACATAAATTGGGGGTAAGAGTGTTTTGCAGACACCTATTATAGGGAGATGAGAAAGTATACCCCTGTGTCAGTAACTATACTCTAAACCACTGAGTCCCAATAAAATGTCAAAATAGTAAAACCTCAGAAGTACTAAATTATTTTAGTGTAGTAAGTATACTGAAATGGAGAAAAGCTGATTTTAAAGCAAAGTCTTTGAATATAAGGAAACTGGGTTGCTAACCTTCAGGTCAAGCTGACCTTTTAAAAATCAAAGACAAGTTAGACTACAAACTAGCAAGTACTTAGAAGAAAAAATGGGCAGAATTCTCTTCCATTTAAGTTTTTGCAACATCTTCACTGATTTGAATCCAATTATAAAGAAAACAAAAGCAAAAATACACTGTGTCATATATTAGACAGAATATTAATATACAAAATACACAATGAACTCATCAAACTTAATAAAAAGACTAACAACCCTACTGAAAAATGGGGGGAAGACATGGGTAGAATCTTTTTTCAAAGAAGAGATCCAAGGGGCCAACAGACACTTGAAAAAATGCTCAAAGTCATGATAATCAGGGAAATGCAAATAAAAAAAAGAAAACAATGAGATTCTCTTTACACCTGTGAGAATGTCACATATTAGAAAATACAAAAATACCAACTGTTGGAGAGGTTAGTGGGGGAAAAGGGACTCTCCTACATTGCTGGTGGGAATGTAAGTTGTCCCAACGCTATAGAAACCAGTCTGGGGGGCCGGGCAGTAGTGCAGTGGGTTAAGCACACATAGCACAAAGTGCAAGGATTGGTGTAAGGATCCCGGTTCGATCCCCAGCTCCTCACCTGCAGGAGGTTCCTTCACAAGCGGTGAAGCAGGTCTGCAGGTGCCTATCTTTCTCCCCTCACCCTATCTTCCTCTGTACTCTCCATTTCTTTCTGTCCTATCCAACAATAACAGCAACAGCAATAACAACAACGATGAACAACAAGGACAACAAAAGAGGGAAAAATGGCCTCCAGGAGCTGTGGATTCATAGTGTAGTCACTGAGTCCCAGAGATAATCCTGGGAGCAAAATAAATAAATTATAAAATATATATTATAAATTACAAAAATTACATATTATAAAATTATAAGATAAATCCTGGGGGCAAAATAAATAAACAAGTCTGGAGATTCATCAGAACTCTAGAAATGGACACACTTCATGACCCAGTAATCCCACTCCTAGGGATCTACCTAAGGAAAACAAAAACACCTACCTGAAAATACCCGTGCACACCATTGTTCATAGCAGCACAATATGTAATAGTGCAAACTTGGAAACAACCAGATGCTCAATGACAGATGAATGCCTAAGGAAGTTACGATGCATGTATGATGAAGTACTATTCAGCTGTTAAAAATGATAAAGTCATAGTCAAAACTCAAAGGCATCATGTTAAGTGAGGCAAGCCAGAATGATAACGACCAATTCTAAGTGATCTTACTCATAGGTAGAATTTAAAAACGAAGAGCAGCAAGGAAGCATAAATTGAAACTTCGACTGGGCATATTGCACCAAAGCAAAGGAGTCTGGGGAAGGAGGGAAAGGTACAGGATGAAGAGATATTGGGATCCTATTGTGTCTCCTAGACACCAATAAAGGGGAGATAGGAGGTTGTCCCTATCAGTTAAAGACTATACTGCAAAACAACAAGCTCCCAATAAAAGGAAAAAAAAATCTTCAGTGTTTACCAACTGCTATGACCAAATTAACTATTCAGCAATAGAGATTAATCACTGTAAAACCAATAATGGAGAGTTAAGTTGCTTTTGTGTCCACCCAGTTCATATGTATAAATGTGGCTTGAACAGGAAAGACAATTCATCTAAATGATATGGGGGAATGAACCACTGGAGACTAAGACATTGATGTACTTTGGAATCCTTACAAAATGTAAAAGCCAACAAACTTATTTTTCACTTTTCAGTTTCGCTTTATAACACCATGCCATTTTGATCTTTGAAACTATTTACATTTTTAATAGAAACTACTCTGAACATAGTGAGATCAAAGTAGTTTAGGGTGATCCACTCGCTCTGAAATGTGCATTAAAAATTCAATACATGCTCTATTCTATTCATTTTGGTTAAGCATAATTATATAATCACATGCACTGTCAATTAATTCAATCTTTTAAAAGAGCAAGATCTTAGCATGTTACTCCAGCTCCTCAAGAATGAGACTCTGCAGAACTGATAAATCACCATTTATGGATTGCTGACACTGGTAGAAAGGGGGCTAAGTATTTCATTGTTAGATGTATTTTGCACTGTAAATTGTCCATGATCAATAGCAAATGATACACTAATTATTTAATTATTACCTTGAATGGTACATTGGGTTATTTGGTAGATTGACTTAATGATTTCTTTAAGCTTACCATGTAAAGAGAGTAGAATAATTAACATCATTCTATTCAAACAGATTTAATCTTATAGAACAAAATTGCATTTCATCATTTCTATGAGCCATTTCTTTTATGCCTTATGAACTGTTTAAATAATTCTTCATAGATGAATCATTGTAGAGAATATAAAGTGGGCCAAAAATGAGTTTTCTAATAAAAAGCAATTTTCCCCAAATATTTTATGGGGTAAATTGACCAAATAACATGCCTAATATTTACAAATTTCAAGAAACATTCACTGTTCCCCATTTCTCAGTGGCTCTATTATTTTGGCACATGTCCACACCATTGATTTTTATTTCTTTTTCTATTGAGGTATCATTTTAAAGTTGGGTGCACTGCTAGCAATGACAAAGATACATTCTGCCCTCACATATATGAGAAAGTGGAATTTATCTTTTGTGATAAACAACAAAAGGTGAGGCTCCTGTTCAGAATGACCAGTGTGCTTTAAGATGTACTTTTGCATGTCCTCTTATGTATAGTTTCTTTGTATGGCAGAAGTAAAACTAAATCCAATGTTTTGCATAATTCTAATAAAGGTACCATTATTAGTCCAAACTTTACATCAATAACAATTGGTCAAGATTAAACTAGTAATGGGAAACTGATTAATTATGGAATTATTACCCTTAGTATGGGTGCCTTTCATAATCTGACTAATTCCTCTAAGACAGCTCTCAATAGCATTTTCCTTTCAGTAAGTGTTTTCTTGGTCCATTAGGTTGAATCCAATTTTTATGGCCCTGTTTTACATAGAATTCTGTTCCCTCCACCTTCAAGGTTGTCTGATTTTATTTGATTCTAGTTAGGGTTTAGTATAGCTACCTTTGAATAAAAATGGGTAGAACTTTTGATAAATGCAAATACATTTAAATACATCACAATTTTACTAAAAGTACACAGGCATGTAAATTGGTAGAACTCTGGACATCTCACTAAACTTATTAATTTGTGCTACAAAAATTACATTTTTGTGATATATTAACAGAATTGGAGTCAAAATATCTTAAATATTTCTCTTTTTTTTCACAAATTTACTTCTTTTTGGAAGATGTGAGAAAACTTTATCTTGTCTTCCCAAAGTCATTCATTAAACTAGATTTGTTTTGAGAGAAAGAGAGAGAGAGACTATGTGTGTGTGTGTGTGTTTGTGTACTTAATGAAGATAATGGGGACCTTTGTGACATTATATTTAATATCCCTACTTTATGTGAATACTTGATGGAATCAGAATTTTTAAAAAAATTAGAAACATATTTTTATAGCAAAGAAAAATTCATATTTGCCCATTATGTACGCATGCAAATTCTTATTTTGTATGCCTGTAATATCTTTGCATGCATGCATGCATGTAGTAAGAACCCATAACATGAGCTCTAACCTTCTGATATATCTTAAGTATGGAATATAGTACTGTTAACTTTATGGACAATGTTGTTCAGAGTATATCTAGAACTCATTCATCTTACTTAGCTAAAATAATGTATTTTTTGAAGAACAATTCTTCAGCATTCCAATTCTTCAGCCTCTACCAATCACTTTCTTCTGCTCTTATGA
The DNA here is from genome assembly GCF_950295315.1 of Erinaceus europaeus. Taxonomy (NCBI): domain Eukaryota; kingdom Metazoa; phylum Chordata; class Mammalia; order Eulipotyphla; family Erinaceidae; genus Erinaceus; species Erinaceus europaeus. The sequence continues at coordinate 71,562,742 of NC_080166.1, forward strand.
GTTGAGTGTTACTCCCTCTTCCATTCTTAGCCTCTAAGAATGGGGTAGAGAACTCCCAACAAGCCCTCATTGACTTCTAAAACCTAGCATTCATTCCTCTGTATAATTTTCAAAATGTTGTTACACTGTTGATTTCAAGACAAATAAGATACGGTTGTTGTTTTGACAAAATAGCTCAATAAATAGGTTATATATTGTGGCTTCTGCCATGACCCCATTCTCTCTCTTACACCATTTTCTTTATTTATTTTTTTTTTTTTACATAACATGAGCAGTGATAGGCACACATCCACATGGTAAAGCCTAGAAACATTTTGCCAGTAACTATGGAGGCAAGTTTGTAGTTTGACCCTCCAGTCCAAGTCAAGACTTTGGCAAAAGACTAATGCAACATTTGATATCTTGATTGATATCTACTGTGAAACTGAGACAAAGTCATTTAAATAAGCAGTTTCTGCTAAGATTACACACAGAAAATTTAACAACTTTGTAATTTTGATCTGCTAAATTTGGTGTAATCTGATATGTATCACTAAATAATTCTTGGGTAACTGGATATATATGCTGTTTTAATAACTAAAATTACAGAACTGTTTTGGCAACAATACTTACTTGTAAAATGTCATCTAGTGAAAGATTAAGGTAAAGGGGATTTATTGCAAAAGGAAGAGATTTCAGAGAATGGGACCAGGATATCAAAGGAAGAGTTTAGAATCATGGAAAATTATTAACAGGATTTAAAACGAGATCAAAGAAATTCTCACATTTACTCCACTGATTCCAAACTTGTGTCAGATATGGGATACCTCTATACATTCCCCCCTCCCACTTTATGAATAAGTAGGACTGGCAAAATAGCAAACTTGGATAGTTTTGTGGCTTTGCCATGTGTTCAACCCAGGTGTGAGTCAGGACCCCACCACGTTAAATGAAGCTTCTCTTTCTCTCTATCTCTGAAAAAAATCAACTTAGAGCAATGAAGTCCTCAAACAAAATTAATAAATAAAATCTTTCTGTTTGTTGTTTAGTCCATCTCTTTTCTCAACATTTTAAAATATTTATTTTATTTATTTAATATAAGAGACAAAGTATCATACCAGAATGCCATTCTGGTGATGATCCACAGGGAATCACAGGGGATCGAATCCAAAGCAACACATGCAAGTAGTGCAGTCTACCAGTTGATCTATTTCTCTGGAAGATCATCATCCTATTTCTACTCTTTTATTGAATGTTAAGAGCATAGGGGTCAGGTAATTGTATAAAGCATTTGCTAGTAAGGAGAAAAATCTGTAGAGCTGAACAGAATGAAGTTGTATTGAGAGAGCTTCAAGTACACTAAGTTCCAATACAGATGGCATGTACACTTAGTTCCAATACAGATGGAATTTAAACTGGTGCTTCAATATAAGCTTTTAAAAGTCTTAGCAGAAAGTGCCTTTATTTTGCATATGGGAGTGTTATTAACATTTAAGTGAAAAAGGTGAACTGTGGCAGCCAGTTTTCAAGTGTTGCCCAATGTTTCTTTTAAAAGATTTGTTGTCATTAACTAAATTAATTAATGAATTAATTAATTAATTGGATAGAGAGAGCCAAAATATCAAGAGGGAAAGGGGTAATAGAGAGGGAAAGAGACAGAGAGACACCTGCAACAGTGCTTCACCATTCACAGAGCTTCCCCCTGTGGGGGAGGACTGAGGACTCAAGCCAGGTCCTTGTGCATTGTAACACGTACACGCAACCAGGTGTGCCACCCCCTCCCCAATGCTTCTTTAGTTCTTTGTTTATACCCTTGTACAACCACATCCCTAATAATGTCAAGGCTGATTTACATATTACTATCTATAACTACATAAAATATCACCCAGAAATTATTTGACTTAAACATGCACAGATTTATCTTTCATCTCTGTATGGCAAAAAATCTTAGTTGATTCTTTACTCTAGATGTATCGTAAATATACAACATACACATTTCAGGACTGAGGTCTTTCTGAAAAACTAAACTGCCCATGTTCAGCGGAGAAGCAATTACAGAAGCAGACCTTCCACCTTCTGCAACCCACAGTGACCCTGGGTCCATGCTCCCAGAGGGATAGAGAATGGGAAAGCTATTTGGGAGGCGATGGGATATAGAGATTGGGTGGTGGGAATTGTGTGGAGTTGTACCCCCCCATCCTATGATTTTGTTAATGTCTCCTTGCTTTAAAAAAAAAAAAAAAACTAGACTGTAGGAAGAGACATTCTGAAACTCATTCACTTTAGGGTTAGTTTTACTCATGGCTCAAAGGTTATTTGACTGAGGACATCAGGATTTTTTATGGCATTTTTCTTAATTTCTTGCCACACAGGCCTCAAATGCTTGCAGCAAAGGCTGCTGGTATACTTAAATACTACCTGATATTTTCTAAGGGTAGGGACTTCATAGATAGACTACATCCATAGATTCAAAACATAGCCATATCTCTTCTGTGTTTCAGAGTCAGTGGTTAATTTATGTATGCATAATTTTTCTCACTAAAAATGACTCAAAATGGGGAGTCGGGCTGTAGCGCAGCGGGTTAAGCACAGGTGGCACAAAGCACAAGGACCGGCATAAGGATCCCGGTTCGAACCCCGGCACACCACCTGCAGGGGAGTCGCTTCACAGGCGGTGAAGCAGGTCTGCAGGTGTCTGTCTTTCTCTCCTCCTCTCTGTCTTCCCGTCCTCTCTCCATTTCTCTCTGTCCTATCCAACAATGACAACAACAATAATAACTATAACAATAAAACAACAAGGGCAACAAAAGGGAATAAATAAAATAAATATTTAAAAAAATGACTCAAAATTCATTATGAGAATGAAATAAGTTGGTAAAATGCCATCAATAACTGACAGCAAACTGTAGCACCAATGTCACTGTGTTATTGTCATAATTAGTCAGTAAGGGAAGAGGAAAAGCATTAATGGAACACATTTATTTTAAAAAAGCATATTGTTATTTACCAGACTACCAAAGAGTATGCACATAAATGTGTATTACTACAAAATTTAAAATGAAAAATAAAAGTCTTATGCTATTCCTTCATTATCTTTCAAACTGGCAGCTAATTAATTTAACAAAATTCAGAAATACATTATTTATTTAATCTTATTACAAGTTCATTAAAACTGAGAAAATTATAACTATACTACAATATATCCCTACTGGATTTTTACTGGTTAAGTCACAAAGAATATACAAACATCTGTTACAGCTTGACAACAGGTACCTCCCGGGGAAGAAGACAATTATACTTGATAATATAGACATTCAGCTCACATTATCATAATTAAGGAAACTATTTCCAGGATATACTATGAAATTAAACTAACAACTACAATTTCCTGCTAAAATAATATGCAACAAATTGGGCTTTTATATGGAGCCATAAAGTTTTATGTCACTTGGTTGCTCATATAATGCTCAGACTAGCTCTGTTTTAATGACTTACACACAATTCAGAAATCATTTACTTTTACCCGTCATTAGACTGTTATATAAAACTAATAACCTCTAATATCCAAGTATTATGCATATACACAAAATCATTATTCTAAACTGTAATTTCAGAGTAATGTAATAAAAATGATGTCATATAGCTATTGCTATAGCATACATTTATCATTCCAAAAAAAATCATCACCTGTTGATAAACATTTATTTTATAAGGTAAATGAGAAAGAAATGGTGTCATGTTCTAGCATTTATTTTCTTAGCTATTAGTTGGACTGAAAAAGGTCTAAGAAATAAAGAATAAATTTTGCAAAAAAAATGAATAAACTTATCAAAACTCCATCTTTGAGTTTATATTTTCTGAAATAGTTTAGAGATAGGTAGCTAGTTTTGTGCAAATTATAATATTAAGAATGAATCAATTAAAAAAAAAAAAAAGAATGAATCAATTTACAATATGTTCCTATGGGAATGACCTCTGCTACAGTGTCTCTAAGGTGTAAGACTGCCAGCCTTAGATGTGAACTTCAAAATTATCTCCTTTATTTCCATAGTCTCATAGTTTCCTTTTGATTGATTAATGACTGCCAAAGCCCTACATCATTGTCTATACGTTTTGCTCTGCATTCAGTTATTTACTCTTCTTTTAAGTATACAGGGAACTCCAGTTAATACATGGTAATGTACAAAACTTCAAACATGGACCAAGAGAAAAAAGAGAGAAGCAATTACAAATGCCAAACCTTCCACCTTCTGTACCCTATAATGATCCTGGGTCCATGCTTATAAAGAATAGGGAAGCTTCCAATGAGGGGAATGGGATGCGGAACTCTGATGGTAGGATTGTGTTGAATTGTATCCCTCTTGTCCTACACTCTTATCAATCATTATTAAATCAGTTAAACTAAAGTCCTAAACCAAACTATACTTCTCTGAGTTCTTCAAGTCTAGACAACTATTTACCAACCATTAGGCATATTAATAATAATAATAAAGTGCCGAGATTTATTATAGCATGTGTAACACCTCTACACATGAAAATACCCAGAGATTCTAAAATAATAATAATAATAATAATAATAATAATAATAATAATAATAATAATAATATTTTGCCTGGACTTGGTTATCAACTTAATGCTATTCATAACAGAGAAATCTTAGGGGAAAGAAAGGAAGTGTCAAGTAGATTGGTGTAATTCCTCATTCCTCAGAAAGAAGGAGATGAACATAAAACCTAAGGGTGTGGGGCCAGATGGTGACATACCCAAAAGAGAGCACAACTCATCAGGCACAAGGTCCTGGGTTCAAGCCCCAGATCCCACCTGCAGGGGACTTGGAATTAGTGAATTTGTTGTGCAGGCACCAAGCCCATGTTAGAAAATTCTGGTGGAAAACAAACAAAAAACAAAAGCACCTAAGACAGGTTCAATCCCTGAGTCATCCACAGATGTCCAGTTCCTGAATATCTGGTGAAATTTATACCAGGTGGTTCTGGAAGTCAGAGATGCTTTACATTTTCTGCAGTCTAGAACCACCCTAGGAGAACTCTTCATATCAAATCTAATAAATGGAGGCTTTAGGGCCCTCCAATAAAATGTAATACTTTGCCAATTACATATTCTTTGGAGAGTGACAGCTGTTTGTTCCCCTATGTGTTGTGTGCGTGTGTGTTCATCACAATTGTTATAGGAAAATAAATGTTTACACAGAAAGATTTTGGCATTTTCAAAGATATTTCATACAAACCCCATCCATATTTTAGACAATATGCTAGTTATATCACAAATAATGATTTATTTTATACCTCTGGTATCAGTTTACATATCCAATGGTCATCATAAGTTTTCTTTTCCAGAAATTTTCATTCATTCTCCTTACCTAACACATTAATTTCAAATAAAAGCAGTTGTTCTAGTTTCCAAATTACCTGAATCTAATAATTTCATAATAAAAAATAACTAGTAAGAATCAAAACAAAACTAATACAATGACTGTAATACACAATGCAACAATTATCAGTGTAAGGAATGGATTTAGTGCAACATGGTGGAAGTAAAGAAAGTTGTTTACTTAAAATACTAGGCTGATTGCTTCAAGATTTAATTCTGCAAGTTATTTCCAAATGTATAAAACCTATTGATAGCAGCACTCCTTGATCCCACCTATCAATTCAAAGGAAATCTTAGAACTGATGAACATTTATTTTGATGACATACAAATGGAGTTGTTTCTTTTACTGACTAAATATATTTGTTAGTTATTTCTAAGAAGCAAATATAGGCCTTTGCTGCAATGACTACTGCCACTTAATTTAAATTTTTTAATATATTAATGCTCTCAAATATTGTATTTTCCAGTGGCTAGGCAATGGAGAACCTAGTTAAGCACACACACTATAATGTGCAAGGACCCAGGTGCAAACCCCTGATCCCCACCTGCAGGTGGAAAGCTTCACGAGTGCTGAAGCAGGACTGCAGGTGTCTCTCTGTTTCTTTCCTGCTCTATCACCCCATTTGCCTCTCAATTTTTCTGTCTCTATCCAATAATAAATAAATTAATTAAAAATTTAAATATATATTTTATTTTCTGATATTTTAAGTGTATTCTCTGGGCAAATCAATGAAATGTGAAATTAGAAACAATATATCAGAATACATAAAAAGTAAATATGTATCTTAACATACAAACACAAATGTAAATGGCTCATACAAAATGTCCTACACGTTTATTCATTTAATTATATGAAGCAGATTTTGCACAATGTTTGCAAGCTTTATCTTGAAATAAAAACTAATACAAATTATGTTATTTTTTAATTTATGAAGATTGATTATAATTCTATTCCTCAACTGAAGGGAAAAATGGTAAACCAAAAAGAAATCCCATAATTGTCTGCTCCCCTGTCTTTGCCAATACTCATTCACTGTTTGTGCCCCTGGCCAAAGCAAATTCCTTCACCTTGCAATATATCTTATCTGACCATACATAAACAAAAACGTTTTTTCTAGAAATTCTTTCTTCTTTCTAAGAATTACTAATTGCTATCAAAAAAAATTTATCAAAATAAAATGGTACTTTGTTGCATTTTACTCTTTTCTGTGTGTGACTTAATAATGTTTACAAGACTGTAGGATAATAAGGGTATAATTCTGTAGTCCAGGAGGTGGCTCAGTGATAAACCTTTGGACTCTCGAGCATGAGGTCCCAAGTTTGATCCCTGGCAGCACATATGCCAGAGTGATGTCTGGTTCTTTCTCTCTCCTCCTATCTTTCTCATAAATAAATAAGATCTTTAAAAAAAAAACAAAAAGAAAGGTACAATTTCATATAATTCCCACTACCAGAGATCTGTATCCCATCCCCTCCATTGGAAGGTTTCATATTCTGTATCCCTATGGGAGTATGGTGCATTTTACTTTTGATCCAATACCCCATGCTGGTTACCACCTGATTTCTATCTTCTCATTTACATCAGAGCTACTCCAAAGACATGCCTATGATCTCTTTCTAATAGTTTCAATACATTCTGTTACTGATCCTGAACAGTCTTCCTCAGTAAGAAAACAAAACAAAACAAAATCAACATCATCTACACATTGGAGCTTGGATGCCAGTAAGGGCATTAAGATCTGACAGAAGCTGAAACTTTGATGGGGCAGTCCAGGAGGAGCAAAAATAATACACACTCTAGTGGAAAGAGAAAGGGAGCAGCAGGAATGTTCTGGCATCTTTCCTTTCTGCCTCCTAAATGTCTGCATATATCACACAACTGAATTATCTCCAAAGAGAAGACAGTTTGTCTAGGAACCTGGAAAACATTGTGTAAATGACTTATCCCCCATATGAAAGTGGAAACGTTTTAGTAAACATCACCAATCTGGAATACATAATAAAAGAAAAATATTCGAGTGCAAACAGGCCTTGGTAACACCACAGTTAGGTATGGCATTATTTGTTGAAAGATTTGAAAATGTGAGGCAGATAAGGAAAATCCAATTTAAGGTCCTTGATATATAAATCACATTAAATTGACAATACTGATATATTTGCGGCTTCACATATAGTACAGTGATACATGTAATTTACAAATTCATTTTAACACTATGTATTCAAGTGAAATACATGATATTTTAAATAAGTTTTTATAATATTAAACAATGCCAAAATTAAATTTTGGTTAGAAATAATAACTTCTTAGCATCCACATATACATCAAACACAAACATTTATGAATATTATAAAACTTAAGTACAGAACAAAATTTTAAGACTTCCCCAATGGCATTCTTCAAGGACTTGCAACAGTTCTAAGCTTTGTATGAAACCATAAGAGATAGACCACAAAGAACCAATGCAATTCAGAAAGAAAAGGAGAAATAGGGAGTCGGGTGGTGGCGCAGCGGGTTAAGCACAGGCCGTGCAAAGCGCAAGAACCCGTGTAAGGATACGGGTTCAAGTCCCCGGCTCCCTACCTGTCTGGGAGTCGCCTCACAGGCAGTGAATCAGGCCTGCAGGTGTCTATCTTTCTCTCCCCCTCTCTGTCTTCCCCTCCTCTCTTCATTTCTCTCTGTCCTATCCAACAACAATGACATCAATAACCACAAGAATGTTAAACAAGGGCAACAAAAGGAAAAATAAGTAAATTAAAAATAAAATTTTTTAAGATATAAAAAAAGAAAGAAAAATAGAAATATGGAGTCATCTCAGTCCCTGATTACAAGTTTACTGCAAAGTAATAAAACAAAGTGATATTAGAACAAGTACAAGTGGGAGTTGGGCTGTAGCGCAGCAGGTTAAGCACAGGTGGTGCAAAGCTCAAGGACCAGCATAAGGATCCTGGTTAGAGACCCCAGTTCCCCACCTGCAGGTGGTTGCTTTAAAAGCCCTGAAGCAGGTCTGCAGGTGTCTTTCTCTCCCCCTTTCTGTCTTCCCCTCTTCTCTCCATTTCTCTCTGCCCTATCCAACAACGACGACAAGTAATAACTACAACAATAAAACAAGGGCAAAAAAAATGAATAAATAAATAAATAAATATTTAAAATATATATTAAAAAAAGAACAAGTACAGGCACCCAAAATTATAGGAAAGAATAGATAGCTCATAAATAGATTCATAAATGTATGATCAATTAATATATAACACAGCAGCTAAAATCATACAATGAAATAAAGAAATCCCCTTCAACAAATTTTTGGAAAAACTGAACAACCACCACATGCAAATCAAAGTAGATAACCATATACTACCATATGCATACATAATTTTTTACTGAAAATAGATCAAATATATAAATATTAGTTCCTAAAGCACAAAGTAGAAACAATATATATGATACACTCAATATCAGAGGTAAATTTGGAGATAAACTTCATTGGTAAGGAAAACTAAAGCAAAAACAAAAAAAAAAAAAGTGGGACTACATCAAATGAAAGATTTGAGACATTGATGGAAAGCACCACAAAAGTAAAAAGGCAACTTGGCAACTGAGAAAAGATATTTACATGTCATACATCTGACAGTGGGTTTAATATATATATATATATATATATATATATATATATATATATATATATATATTAAACCCATATATATATATATATATATATATATATATATATATATATATAACAACTCAATAACCAAAAAGCAATGCAGTGAAATGTGTGGGCAATATTACCCATAGATGTTAATGCTCAGAAGCTTCAACTGTATATATGAATCTAAGTCATCACCATATAGACTATATATGCAACTCAAACTAGGTAGGCATACTATAGCAAGGCACAAGGACTCTAAATTAAAGAAAGGCAGAAAGAGGACATTACATAACAGTGAAGAGGGGCTTGGATTAGTAGCAGAGTGATGTGAAGATACCTAGTACAGGGAAATAAGAGACTGTACTCATGCATCCACAACTATCCTGTAAACAACTATTTCCCCAATAAAATTATTTTTAAATGTGTGGATAAATATCTATGTAGACATTTATTATTATTTTTTTGCCTCCAGGGTTATTGCTGAGGCTCGGTGACTGCACCATAAATCCACTGCTCCTGGAGGCCATTTCTTTCCCATTTGTTGCCCTTCTTGTTTTATAGTTGTTGTGGTTATTAGTATTGTTGTTATTGACGTCATTGTTGTCAGATAGGAAAGAGAGAAATCGAGAGAGATGTGGAAGACAGAAAAGGGGAGAGAAAGACACCTGCAGACCTGCTTCACTGCTTGTGAAGTGACACCACCCCCCGCCCTCCCACAGATGGGGAGCTGGGGGTTCAAACCAGGATGTTTGCACAGGCCCTTACACTTTGTGCCAGGTGTGTTTAACCCGCTGTGCTATGGCCCTGCCCTCTCTATGTAGACATTCCTCCAAAGATAACATTTAGCTCAGAAAAAAAAGTTACTCCACTTATTATTAGGAAAATGTAAATCAAAGTCATAATAAGATACTATCTGATCCAGTGGAAATGACCTAAATCAAAAAAGACTAGAAGTATTCATAATACAAATGTGTAATGACTGTGGAAAATTGTCTTAGTTTTGAAAAAAATATATACCCATAAAAATATTTTTGTTTTCAAGGAGGCTAGCAATACCTAAAGCAAGTCTAACTCTTTCCCAACATGTTGAAAAGTCTCACTTGGATACTGCACTCTATTCTGGATCAGTCACATTGACTCTGGAAGTTGGGCAATCTGATTGGATAGAACCAATTCCAATAATCAAATCTATAGTCATAATAGTATATCTAATTGCCTACAGGAAAATGTAATTACATTCTTCATGCTTAGAGGAATTTGGCAATCAATAAAGAAAAAGCAGATTAAAATACAAAATTCTATAGCTGTATTTACCACATCTCTATAATTAAAATTAAAATTATAACTCTAAATTGTAAGATAACAGTCTTTAAAAATATCAAAATTTGCAGGGTCTGTATTATTTGTGGTAAATATGTTTGCTGCTGACTATTTAGCTGAGTTTTTGCAAAAAATAAATTTTCCAAGCATGACATTACATTCAGTAAAGGTTTTATGACATTACTCTCTAATTTGAAGTAATGTCATAAAGATGGCTCAATGTTAATTAATAATTATTCTTCATTGTTTAGTTATCTTACAAGTTGGTTATGTAGCATAGCCCTGAAAATAAGACATTTACCACAACTCTTAATGGTTCCTATTTTATAGAATTATTTTTCAAAGTCCTGTATTCTTTTTTTTTTTTTTTCTCCTCCAGGGTTATTGCTGGGCTCGGTGCCTGCACCATGAATCCACCGCTCCTGGAGGCCTTTTATCCCCCTTTTGGTTGCCCTCGTTGTTGCAGCCTCGTTGCGGTTATTATTATTGCCATTGTTGATGTTGCTTTGTTGTTGGATAGGACAGAGAGAAATGGAGAGAAGAGGGGAAGACAGAGAGGGGGAGAGAAAGACAGACACCTGCAGAGCTGCTTCACCACCTGTGAAGCGACTCCCCTGCAGGTGGGGAGCCGGGGGCTCGAACCGGGATCCTTACAACGGTCCCTGCGCTCTGCGCCACGTGCGCTTAACCCACTGCGCCACCGCCCGGCTCCCAGTCCTGTATTCTTATCACAGCATTGTATTTTTTCCCTTACCCCTACAATCAGTCTCAATATTAGAATACTAATTTTCTGGCAAATGCCTTCCTATAATGTCTATTTTTTACACAGTAAGTATTGTCATTGAACACTATCAATTCTGCAATAACTCAACTGCAATGTCTAGAGTGTCAAAAAGAAACCTATTTGTGGCTACTGAGAGAAAAAAGTTTGTAAAGTAATCATCCAAATGATGCTCTTACTTCTATTTCCAGGGTCTTATTAGGACCTTGAAAGATAGGTATTTTAGGTACCACTGGGAAAAAAGTGTCTAGAGATAGACGTCATCTTAGAGTCTTCCAAATCATTTTATGCTATAATATACTGTAGTAGCATGTTCATGTTAAAATAAAACTGCTGAGATGCTTGACACATTCCAGAAAGAAATATGCCTCCAGGCATGATGCTATAATGAATGGCAAAATGCATTAGAATATTCGATGTGGAAATACGTTTATAAAAGATAAATTACTAACTTGGCAGACAGAAAATTTTGCTCAAGGTGTTCACATATTATAAATGTCACTGTCAGATAAATGTAAATGTAACTCTTTAGGGATATTTTGAAAATTATCTGAAAGATTTTGGAGGAAAACAAGGATTTATCCTCCACCAGAGAAACAGAGTTTACTATTGGAGTATTCTAAGAAGAGCTGTTACAATGCATTATCATTAATCCCCTGATTCTCCCTGGAGGACTCAGCTAAAGTATCTCCATTAATGAAACCCACTCGTCAATTTAGCTTATTAAACAACTTCTTTTAAAACTGGGTCATCTCACTTTCATAATCTTTACCCTTTTGGCCAGCTAACCATCTTTAATAGTCTAGGGAAAAGTACAGCTCTAGCATTGATAATGGAGTATTTTTGCTATCATATAGTCAGTTGCAGGATGTTGGATTGATTAAGGTTGCTTATCATAAACACCCTGTAGCTAGAATGACAACCCGTAGTTTCAATTGTCATTGTACTTATCTATATAATCCCAAAATTTTCACACAAATTTAGCGAGCGTAATAAACACAATTATTGTGGTAGGAATATCAAATGCAGCTCTGGACTGCTTGACTTCCTCTCCTGAGGTAGTTGACACACTGAGAGCCCTTGGCTTGCATTTATTGTCATTGTCTTCTTGGCTATCCAGGACATGGTTTGCAGCCAAACAACCCATTCCTGTAGAACCCGGGCTAAGAAGGGAACCTAATTATAGGTCCCACAGCTAGAATAGCCCATGGTGTTTTACTCCTACTCTGCTAGGATTTCTTCAGATATTTTATTAGCTGGACAACTTTGGCAATTTCAATGTCATTAGGAGTAGAAGAAAGCTATTTAGCCCACTGTCAGAGGAAAAATAGTCAACCAGAGGCGACCACAAACCCAAGGCAAATGTGCTTTCTACTGACTTAGGGCTTCTTGCTCTTTGCCTAAGGTTTGCTGAAATCTATTCACTCTGAAAAACAAAACTAAACTAAACTAAAAACTTTCTTTAGCACTGCTTCTCCCAATTGAAAATGTTACTGTCTTATCTATCATTTTAAATATACTAATTGAAGAAAAACTGATCTCTAGAAAAACACTTGGAAGTGTGTGCAAAACTGAGATGAGCTCTCTAAAATCTTGCTTACTCTTTCACCCTCATTTTATTCATCATCCCTTTTATTCCAACATAATAGATATAGAGTTAATACTCAAATTCATGGGTACATGTTATTTAATTCTAGATGTGATGTTTTATATTCTTTTAAATGCTTTGATACATCATACATAAAGAAGAGAGCATAGTCATGTATAGAGGATAGCAAGAACCTATTTAACGATAAGCATGGTCTAAAAATGAAATTGTTCCAAGATTATTAGATGAATCTTACATATGTCAGGTAGAAATACTCTTTACTCTACAGATAGAAACAGTATGTTGACATATCTGATAAAATTATCTTGCTTTTCTGGGGCCCTAGTCAGGGAGCACTGAGATTCCCAAGATATGATGGGCCTACACCTCAAATAAATCCCTTTCCCCAATGTTACCAGTCATCTCTATCAGGAACAACACAATACACCCCTTTGTAGGCCCCATAGGACCTTGTCCTCAACTTGGATCAATAAAGGTAGAGAATGTTGTCCATCCTCCAAAGGGAATAATGATGGGTCCTGAAATTGGGGCAGTGTGGAACATTCCTACTCATGACCACAGAATGTGAGCTCAGATCTACAGGGATGCAGAGGTCATATAGGCTCCTAAGCTGAATATGGGCCCCAGATCACATTAAATCGATGGGGTTTACAGTCAACAATATTTATATACCTTTCTCATATTTAGAAGCTACTCTTTTCCCTGATCCAGCTTTCTGTTCCTTCTGCCAGACATGACATCATCTCCCTAGACAATGACTTGGATCCGACTGCATATCAGATTTCAGGCTCAGGGAAAAAAAAAATTGTATAGTCCTGGGCCCTTTGAAATATAACTAAAATAGGCTTACTAGCTATCTACAAAATGGAGACCCCCCCAACTCTTTATCTGAACTATTCCAGCCTTTAGGTCCATGACTGGTCAACAATTTGTTTGGCTTTATATGTTAACTCTCTTTGCAACCACCAGGTTCCAGATGCTACAATGATGTCAACAAGACTTCCCTGGACAGACAACCCTGCCAATGTGTCCAGGATCCCTGCTTCCCCAGAGCCCTGCCCCACTAGGGAAAGAGAGAGGCAGGCTGGAAGTATAGCTCGACCTGTCAATGCCCATGTTCAGAGGGGAAGCAATTACAGAAGCCAGACCTTCCACCTTCCACTCCCAGAGGGATAAAGAATAGGAAAGCTATCAGGGGAGGGTATGGGATAGGGAGTTCTGGTGGTGGGAATTGTGTGGAGTTGTACCCCTCTTATCCTATGGTATTGTCAATGTTTTCTTTTATAAATAAATTTAAAAAAATCTTCTTGCTTTTAAGTGTATAATTAATTTACCTATAACCATAAACAACATTATTTTATTATTTGCTATTTTCAAATTTCCTGAAAATATCTCACAGTGGATACATTAAGTAGTGGACTACACCCAGTCAATGTAGGACATTAATCTTCATGCAATAACAATTCACTATGTGAACATAACTTATCCTTCAGTTTTATTAAGAAATGGATACATAAGTTCAAATTTAAAATGTGAGCTCCCGAGTTCAAAATATTCAGAATTTTAAGATGGTGGTTAACATTAAGCCGAACATGAGGACCTTTAATTATGGGGTCTGTTAGACTGTGTTTGTATAGATGGCAGGCTCATGAAGTCAATTTAGAGTCTATCACTCATTTGCCTGTGGATGATTTCTAGTTTTCTTTTTTTCTTCTTCTTGTCCTTACCAATAAAACTGCTACAAATGTCCTGTTATTTTTCTTTTTCTGAAACACATTCAAGAAGTTCTCTAGGATATATATACCAGAGACAAGTTTTATGTTTAAAGGATGGTCAGTTCTTAGTCTTCCTTCTTTTTTCAGCAGGGCTTCACCACTCTAGGCCAACTTTTTTTTTTAAAAGAGAGATAAAGAAAGATAGCACAGTACTGAAAAGTGCCCAGCTAGTGTGACTTTTTTTTTTGGGGGGGGGGCGTGGTAGAGCGGTTGAGCTCATACATGGGTAGCACGCATAGTGGAAACTGTCCAAATAATCTATTGCTGATCCAAAGACAGGGACTTTTTCAAATGAGGTAGTGAATACAGTATTATAATATAATACAATATAATATATTATAATATATAATTATGTGTGCATTATATAATTATATATTATATAATTTTATTGTATATTATATAATTATATATGATATATAATCATATATCATATATAATACAGAATAGATTTCCATTATCTGGTTATCACTGGGGCTCAGTGCCTACAGGACAAATCCACTGCTCCAAGCAGCCGCTCGCTCTCTCTCTCTCTCTCTCTCTCTCTTTTCCTACTGATAGGAGAGAGATACATTGAGAAGGAAGAGGGAGAAAGAAAGAGAGAGAGTATGTGTGTCAGAGACAGACAGACCTGTTACACCACTTTACTGTTCCTGAAGCTTCCCCCCTGCAGATGGGCACTAAGGACTTAAACCAAGATCCTTCCAAAAAGTAACCTGTGCAATAAAACCTGATGCATTACTAGTTTAATTCTTTCAAGCTTTTTAAAGGGTATTTTGGTTTATTTATTAATTGATTGAGAGAGAAAGTGATAAAGAAACCCTGAGTACCTCCAATATCTATAGCATTGGGGACAGAACTCTGAACTTGAGACAAGCAGACCCTATGCTTTGCCAGCCAAGATACTCCCTTCTCTTTATAAAATATTAATCCTGAGAGTAACCCTCAATGAAAAGATTATTCTGTTTTTTCCTTGATCATTTGCTTTAGAAACAAAGGAAAGAAGGGAGGGAGGGAGAGAGGGAAGAAGGAAGGAAGGAAAGAAGGAAGGAAGGAAGGGAGGAAGGAAGGAAGGAAGGAAGGAAGGAAGGAAGGGAAATAATTTATCTGTAATTGAACCCAGTATTTCCAAAGCTTTCAGTATCTCCTGGTAACTTAACTTTATACTGAGAATCTTGGAGAAAATTTTGTCTTCTTCTTTTTTACAGAGTATTTTCGATTTTTTTCCATATACATCTTTACTTCCTCACAAAATATCTTCTGTTATTGATGAATAAATTTCAATGTGGTCATGGTATCACTTACTTTAAAAATACAACAATTAAAATATCTAACGTTGGAGATATGCAATATTCAGGCAAAAATACAATTTGGGTGGCCATAGTAGCCTAAACTGACAGGATTGTGTCAGTGAAATGCTATTGCCTATTAGGAAATCAGTCCTGGATTTACAGATGTTGTTCACTCTCTTGATACTAGGTGTCTCTTTAAGCAAGTCTATTTTGTCTTAAAATGAAAACTAAACATATTAACTGATTTAAATCCAATCTGTATTTTAAAATTCCACACACCATTCCTAATTCAATTATCCTGTGGAGATGTTGCATGTTTTCTCCTCAGTACATATTCTAAATTTTCACAACAGTTGTCCTTTAGTGAATAGATCTTCTGAGTTTCAGACTCTGAAACTTCAGTACAACCAGCAACGAAGAATAATAAGAAGCTTTAAAGTGTTTAGGTTGAATAATAAAGCACAGCTTATTTATGGAAAGCTCAATATATACTTAGAAAGACGTGTGGAATTTTGCACACAGTAATTCATTATGTTTTCCATATAGATTGTAATTATTTCCTAGGTCCAAAGAGAGAATCCAAAGCTTAGAGAAGCTAAGTAAATTGCCTAGAATTATTCAAAGGCATTTAGCCACTTTCTCCAGAATTGGGAGATTGAAAACCCTGTGGCTTCCAGTGGCTCTGTTTCTCGCATAAATATCTCATGACAGAAGGCAGTGGCTTTTTCTAATTAAAAAAAATGTGAAAAAGAAATACTGTCCAGACAGGTGTGAAACAAGATTCCCTCCGTGTATGGGTCCCAAAAGGGCACCTGAATTTTGATTGAAGTTACTCTGAGCACAGAATTCCCAGGATATGAATCTCAATATAATATTCAACTTCTTCATCTTATTTCTAAAATATCTATTTAATATTTATGGCCCATATGTCTTCCCTCTTGTATCCCAAATCCATCATATTCTCTTTATTACTATTACACACCAATGATCTACTGGGGAATAAGCAAATCATAACTAGACCACTTGAATAGCAACAGTCTTTCTAATGTGTCCTCCTAGAATTATTATATTAAAATACTAAGTAGTGTTATTAAAAGGTGAGCCTTTGTGGGAGTGGGAGTATTAAATTAGGAAGGCAGAATCAATTAGCTTTTGACTTTCTCAAGGCCTATTACTTTTTTTCTCTCTTTGGAAAGGGAATAGCTATACTGTTCCATCATTTTATGTTGTAAATATACAGTCTACCTGATTTTACAAGTTCAATGCTGGAGAACAGTTTTTCTCAGGAAGGTCCTATCTGTAGCTTTACACCTATCTGATTTATATGATATTTAAATCACACTTTGGACTTGAACTTTAAAGATAATTCTGGGGACTGTGTATTAGTGCATTCAGTTGAGGACACTTGATACTATTCGTAAGGACCTGGGTTCAAATCTACAGCCCCTACTGAGTGGTAAAGCAGTGCTACAAGTGTCTCTTTCTCTCTCCCGCCCTTCCCCTTCCATCTAAGTTTCTTTCTATCTTTGTTTTTTTAATTTATTTTTTATTTATTTATTCCCTTTTGTTGCCCTTGTTGTTTTATTGTTGTGTTTATTATTGTTGTTGTCATTGTTGGATAGGACAGAGAGAAATGGAGAGAGGAGGGGAAGACAGAGAGGAGGAGAGAAAGATAGACACCTGAAGACCTGCTTCACCGCCTGTGAAGCGACTCCCCTGCAGGTGGGGAGCCGGGGTTCGAACCGGGATCCTTATGCCGTTCCTTGTGCTTTGCGCCACCTGCGCTTAACCCGCTGTGCTACAGCCCGACTCCCTCTATCTTTGTTTTTAACTTACTGTTGGATAGAGACAGAGAGAAATTTTGAGGAAAAGGGAAATAGGGAAGGAAAGAGACAGAGAGACACCTGCATCTCTGCCTCACCACTTGTGAAGCTTTCCCTCTGCAGATGGGGATCAGGGGCTTGAACCTGGGTCCTTGAGCACTATAATTTGCTTGCTTAACCAGATGCATGGCCAAAGTTTCTTTCTGTATCTATCCAATAAAAAATTTTATTTTTTAAATAAAGCTTTACAATAAAAGAAGATTATTCTGAACAAGTAATATCTGGAGCTTCTGAAATATAATGAGTATATATTATATGGAGTGGAAATATGAATGCCAGAAGCAGAATCTTCTGGACTAAAAAATCTGTGTTTACTCAAAAGTAACATATCGAAATCCTCATCCCTGATGTAATGATATGATGAGGTGACACTGCTGAGATACAACAAGGCTGAAGCCCTCATGAATAAGAGTCTGCAGGTATTAAAACTCCCTTAAAAGGGAGTCTACACCCACCCAACTCTTCATCTGCACTATTCCAGCCTTTAGGTTCATGATTAGTCAACAATTTGTTTGGCTTTGTATGTTAACTCTCTTTTCAGCCACCAGGTTCCAGATGCTACCATGAGGCCAACCAGACTTCCTTGGACAGACAACCCACCAACGTGTCCTGGAGCTCTGCTTCCCCAGAACCCTGCCCCACTAGGGAAAGAGAGAGGCAGGCTGGGAGTATGGATTGACCTGTAAATGCCCATGTTCAGCAGGGAAGCAGTTACAGAAGCTAGACCTTCCACATTCTAACCTTGGGTCCTTACTCCCAGAGTATTAAAGAATAGGAAAGCTATCAAGGGAGGGGATGAAATATGGAGTTCTGGTGGTGGGAATTGTGTGGAGTTGTAAACCTCTTATCCTATGGTTTTGTCATTGTTTCCTTTTTATAAATAAAATAAAATAAAATAAAATAAAAGGGGTGTCTACAAGAATTTTCTTTATCTTACAAGAAAGAGCATGGCAAAAAGACAGACGTATTAAAACGGAAGCAGGCTGTCATCAAATATTGAGTCTATCAGCAATTTATTTTAAACTCCAACTTTTAGAATTTTAAGAGAAAGTATCTGTTATTTACAAGTCATCGGATTTATTGTTATTATTATTTTTTAATTATTTTATTGGGGGAATTAATGGTTTATAGTCAACAGTTGTGGGAAATGGGCCCACTGTCTGGGAAGTCCAGGCCATTGTTTCCATGAGAGTCTGAGCGGGTAGACTCCAAGTTCTCCCCCTTCCTGGGTAGAGACAATGGTAGATCCCCCCCTGACCTTGTGAACTGATGATGGATGGCTTCTCCAGACGGGGCTACCTTTCTGTACATGCAACTCTGTCCCCTTAAAACAAAGGCCATGAATTATTGTGTACTGTGTCTGGCCGACTTGAAAACCACCACAAATGTCCTGATTTTACTCAGTTGTCCTCCTTCCCCCCTGCCCTGAAGTGCCTGTAATTTACCCCCAGAGAAAATTGCGTTGTTGAGCTCATGACCAAGCCTTGTACGGTAACTTTCCTGTTGTAATCAAATAGTTTGTAGGTCAAGATGTAACTATGCATTGTGTTGCATTATGTTTGTGTTAATGATTGATTACCTCAACCTTCTTCCTGGGCTATGGGTATATCTGCTTGCTTGAATCCCCCTAATAAACAAGTTGACCCTCTGAGCCTTCTCCCAGGGCTGGAGAAGTCTGTGTGGCTTCTTCCTCTCTGGGCACTACATTCTCCTCATACTCAGCCACACTAGATCTCCCAAGGGGCCATTTCACCCTCTGTCACCAGTGGCCAGGGAGGTGGGGGACCCAGAGTGACCCACAAACCGTAATATACAATAGTTTGTACGTGCATAAAATTCACATTTCTCACTTTTTCACATAACAGTTCGACCCCCCACTAGGTCCTCCTCTGCCATCAAGTCCCAGGACCTGAACCCTCCTCCCCTACACCAGAGTCCTTTATGTTGGTGCAATACACCAGGCCCAGTCCAAGTTCTGCTTTGTGTTTATTGCTCAGATTTTTTTTTTTTTGTAATTGAATTCATTTCATTGAAGATGCCTTTAAAATTTAGATGGAAAAGAAGTTCTGCCAATATTTTCCTTTATAAAACATCTACTGAAAGGGCAACAACTATATAGTAACAGTAATATATTAACAGTAATAGTAGGGGATTTCAACATCCCTTGGCTGTTAGGCTAGAAACTATTATTATTTTAAGTTGTTTATTATTATTATTATTATTAGCCTCCAGGATTATTGCTGGGGCTAGGTGCCTGCACCATGAATCCACTGCTCCTGAAGGCCATTTTTTCCTTTTTGTTGCCCTTGTTGTTTTGTCGTGGTAGTGGTTATTATTATTGTTATTAATGTCAATGTTGTTGGGTAGGACAGAGAGAAATCGAGAGAGGAGGGGAAGACAGAGATGGGGAGAGAAAAATAGACACCTGCAGACCTGATTCACCACTTGTGAAGCGACTCCCCTGCAGGTGGAGAGCCAGGGGCATTAATCAGGACCCTTATGCAGGTCCTTGCGCTACTTGCCTCGTGCACTTAACTCGCTGCTCTAGTGCCCGGCCCCCAGTTTACTATTCTTTAACTACCATCAATACTCTACAACATTTCTATTCATAACAGAGGGGCTAGATTTTAAAAGTGAGTTAAGATTTGTGCCTGAAATAGACTATTACTTATCATTTAGAAAAAAAACAAGAGGAAGGATGTTTTTGAAAGACGAAAATTATCACAAATTATCAAAATATTAGATAAAAAACAAAACATGGGTCTAAAAATAGCAAAAGAACAGAAATATCAAGCAGAACAGATTTTTTTACATAGAGTGTGAAAGAAATTATAGCAAATAATGTAAATTAGTTATTTCCACTATTAAAATACTGCATATTCTATTATAATTATGTCTATTACTATCCACAATTATTTCTACTTCTTGAGAAGGAAAATGCATTTCCCATATATGTCAACCTCAAAAATAATCATGTGATTTACTTTATACTGATTAAGCAAAAAAAAAAAAAAAAAAAGATACTCAGCCAGTTAGCTATGGTTGTATCTCTCAAGGCCCTGCCCCACTAGGGAAAGATAGAAACAGGCTGGGAGTATGGAGTGACTTACTAACACCCATGTTCAGCAGAGAAGCAATTACAGAATCCAGACCTTTCCCCTTCTGCACTCCATAATGATCCTGGGTCCATACTCCTAGAGGGATAAAGAATAGGAAAGCTCCAGTAAGGGGATAGGATGCAGAACTATTGTGGCAGGAATTGTGTGGAATTGTACCCCTCTTGTCCAATGGACTTTTCTATCATAATTTAATCAATAAAATAAAAAGAATAGTAAAATTCCTTAAAGAAAGCTAATTGGCATTTTCAATAGCACTGGTGTGCACAAAACCAAATTTGAAAATATTTAAGAAATAAAGGACTACTGTTATACACTTCTACATTTCTTGAATATGTTTTAATTTGCATATCCTTAATCCAGAATGTGAGAATGAACTATAGAATTTTTTAGTCTATATAAATAAAACAGTATCTGAAAAATATACAAACAAATAAGGGATTTGAATAATAATTTATAAACTCACTGACCTACCTACATGTTCTAGATACTATGTAACCAGTTCAAATCTAAGGGGATAGTGGATAAAGATATGATTTTTAAAAAGTTATAGGGGTCGGGAGTCAGGCAGTAGCACAGTGGGTTAAGCGCAGGCGGTGCAAAGCACAAGGATGGCATAAGGTCCTGGATCGAGCCCCGGGCTCCCCACCTGCAGGAGAGTCATTTCACAGGTGGTGAAGCAGGTGTGCAGATGTCCATCTTTCTCTCCTCCTCTTTGTCTTCCCCTCCTCTCTCCATTTCTCTCTATCCTATCCAACCATGCCATCAGTAACAACAACAATAACTACAACAATAAAACAACAAGGGCAACAAAAGGTAATAAATAACAAAGACAAAAAAAAAAAAAAAAACAGGATCCGGTTCGAGACCCCGGCTCCCCACTTACAGGGGAGTCACTTCACAAGTGGTGAAACAGATCTGCAGGTATCTATCTTTCTCTCCCCCTCTCTGTCTTCCCCTCCTCTCTCCATTTCTCTCTGTCCTATCCAACAATGATGACATTAACTACAACAACAATAAAAAAAACAAGGGCAACAAAAGGGAAAATAAATAATTTTTTTTAAAAGTTATTACCTTCCAACTCTTTGAGCTTACATCTTACATTCTTGTCAAACAAGACAGACCAAAGAAAAAAGTAAATAAAATGATTAAAACTTGCATGTTGTAGAACGTTAGAAGGGAATTAATATTGTACTTATATATAGCATGGAGAGATGGAGAATTCAACAATCAAGAAGGGACTGGAGTTTTTAAATATAATTCTCAGGGAAGGTGCCATGAATAAGATAATAATTTAGGAAGTTATTAAAAGATTTAAAAGTTAAAAAAAAAAGGGGGCTAGGTGGTGTGGCCTCTGGTTCAGCGCATGTTACAATGAGCAAGGACCCAGGTTCGAGTTCCCAGTCCCCACCTGCAGGGGGAAAGCTTCAGGAGTGATGAATCAGGGCTGAAGGTGTCTCTCTGTCTCTCTTCCTCTCTATCCCCCCTTCCCTCTTAAATTCTGGCTATCTCTATCCAATAAATAAATAAAGATAATTAAAAATGGTTCAAGAAGGATCAACCAGTCAAATATTCTGAATGAGTACTACAACAGAAAGAGAATTAATGTGGCTAGAAAGAGTAAGAGAAAGAAAATTAGGAGATAAGTTTCAGAATTATAATGTTATCCAGATTGTGTGAGTTCTTCTAATTTTGTTATTTACACTCCAGCCAATTGAAAGCCATTTTAGATGGTAAAATGAAATACCTGTGTTGGCTATTGTTTTTTTTTTTTTTAATTTTTTAATCTTTATTTATTTTGAATAAAGACAGAGAAATTGTGAAGGGAGGGGGAAATAGTGTGGAAGAGAGACAGAGAGACACCTGCAGATCTGCTTCACCACTCGTGAAGATTACCCCCTGCAGGTGGGGACCAGGGGTTTGAACCTGGGTCCTTATGCACTGTAATGTGTGCACTTAACCAGGTGTGCCACCGCCTGGCCCCCTGTGTTGGCTATTGTTTTGTCAGTCCACTTGAGGATGTAGAACCTAAATGAATAACTGAGAAGATTTAACTGAGGAACAGTGAGAAGGCTGTGGATACAAATTTGTGAGTCCAAATGGTCTTAAAACAGATTAGCAATTTAAAAAAAAATTATCTTTATTTATTAGATAGAGAAAGCCAGAAATAGAGAGGGAAGGGGGTGAGAGAGAGAGAGAGAGAGAGAGAGAGAGAGAGACCTGCAACACTGCTTCACCACTTGTGAAGCTTCTCCCCTGCAGGTGGGGACCGGGGGCTTGAACCCGGGGCCTTAGGCACTATAACATGTGCATTTAAGCAGGTGCACCACCACCCAGCCCCCTAAAATTAGCAATTTTTTAAAGGCTGTTTTATACACAATAGGGTTAAAAGAAAGTGAAAATTCCAAAGTTATCACCATAGTTTTGGAAATCATTGTCAGTACAGAAAAATACTATGGGACCAGAGAGCTAGCTCAACAAGTACAGTGAGTGTTTTGCCACACATTCTGTTCAGATTCAATCTCTCTCTCTCTCTCTCTCAACAAACACATAAATAAATACAGATTTAAGAAGAAATTACTTAAGGGGCTAGATTAGAAGTCATTATGTAGAGTCTGAATCTTGGTATGTTAGTGGCCTGGCTTTTTTCAAAAAGTTTTTTTAAAAAAATCTTTATTTATTTATTGGATAGAGACTGTCATAAATCAAAAGGGAAGAGGGAGGAAGAAAAGAAGAGAAACTTGTATATAGCTGTGCTATTGGTTGCTTCTGATCTACTTGGTCTAGGATTTGAGAGAGTCTGCATATCAATTACACAGACTATATATTGAAAAGATTCAGTTAGTGTTTTGAAAAACTTCGAGACATACAATTAATTTTCCCCCTCTTGTATTAATTAACTAGTGACTTATATGACTACATTTTACTAGGAGTGTACATAAACACCATTCCCACCACCAAAGGACTGTGACCCATCCCTCCTACCCACTCCCACCCCCCACTGCCCCAGGAAGCTGCATGTCGACCCCTCACCACAGGGTTTTTACTTCGGTGCCCTACTTACAGTTTGGTCAGGTCCTGCTTTTAGTTTCCCTTTCAGATCTTCTTTCTCAACTTCTGTTGATGAGTGGGATAATCCCATACTCATCTTTATCTTTCTGACTTAGCTCACTTAACATAATACCTTCTAGCTCTGTCCAAGATGGGTCAGAGAAGGCAGGCTATATACAAGATACTGGGTACTGTACAGCAAAGCATAACAAAAGGACTTTTCAAAGTTAACCCAATTACCAAATAATGTGATGATAACATTAACTATCAATTGTCTTTTTGAACCCTAAGACAGCAGGAACCTCACATCTCCACTATAGAGCCCCTACTTCCCCCAGTCCTGGAACCCTTGAATAGGGCCCACTTTCCCATATGCCTCTCCCAATCCATATCAAATAATATTGCATATGCAGATCACAACCTAACCAACACAACGATTGCCACCTCAACATGCTTCACTTCAGACTGTGTCCAGAGACTTCACATGTGGAATGACAACCCTTCAGCTTCATTACTCAGGTGAGACCTTTCCTTTCATAGTATACTCTAATTCCATCTCAGGTGGTTCACTTTCTAACAAAGTCCCAAAACCTAGATATACACCAGTTTCTGTGAGAGAGAGCATATGTTCACGCGTATCTATAAACTACTGCAAAATATATACCTGAAAGCAGAAGTACACTAGAGTTTGCAGTGATTACCCCCCTAACACTTCCTCTCCACTATTCCAAGCTTTGGGTCCATGATTGCTCAACAATTTGTCTGGCTTTGTATGTTAACTCTCTTTTCAGTCACCAGGTTCCAGATGTCATCAGGATGTCGGCCAAGCTGCCCTAGACTGAAGACCCCACCAATGTGTCCGGGAGCTCCACTTCCCCAGAGACCCACCCTACTAGGGAAAGAGAGAGGCAGTCTGGGAGTATGGACCAACCAGTCAACGCCCATGTTCAGAGGGGAAGCAATTACAGAAGCCAGACCTTCTACCTTCTGCAACCCACAATGACCCTGGGTCCATGCTCCCAGAGGGATAGAGAATGGGAAAGCTATCAGGGGAGGGGGTGGGATATGGAGATTGGGTCATGGGAATTATGTGGAATTATACCCCTCCTACCCTATGGTTTTGTTAATTAATCCTTTCTTAAATAAAAAAAAAAAAAGAAAAGAAAAGAAGAGAAACAGAGAAGCGCTTGCAGCACTGCTTCACCTTTTGCAAAACTTTCCCCCTGCATGTTGGGACAGGAGGCTTGTGGGGGTCCTTGTGAATTGTAACATGTGTGCTCAATCCAGTGTGCCAACATCTAGCACTGTGGCTCTCTTTTTATCCCCAGCAGTCTATGGAGGTTACTACTGCACTAGGTAAGACACCACTGCCATAAAGTTTTTCCCTCTATATTTTCATTTCTATGTATGTCTACATTTGAAGTAAAAAGAATGAAAAAGTCCACCAAGAAGAATGAAATTATGTAGGCACTGCAATCAATAAATCAAACATATAAATTGTCTAAACAGGAATGAGTTTATATATTAAAATAAATGTTTAATGTGACAAACACAATTAAGTAAAAAAAGAAGAAGAAAGCATATCGTCACATTTTAAACAATGAGTGCTAACTAAAATTTGAAAAATGTTTTGCAGTATTCTGTTTTCCAGAAAAATGCCTGTTGTTTATAAATAATGTTAGAATCCAAGTAAGGGGCCAGGAGCTATCTCCCACAATAGAGCACAATTTATAATATATGAAAACTTAGCTTTTGGCAGCTAGGTGGTGGCGCTGGTGGTGGCACATCAATTTAAACTCATGTATCACTATACCATGCTCAAGGACCAGGGTTTGAGCCCCTGATCCCACCTGCAGGGGGTAACTTCAGAAGCTGTGTAAGCTATGAATCAGGCCTGCATGTGTCTCTCTTTTTCTCTCCCTACCTCCCCACTCCTCTCGATTGCCCTCTGTCTTGTTAAGTAAAAAATAGAAAAAAAAATGGTAAAAATGAACATGGGAGCAGTGGATTTGTCTTGCAGGCACCTAGCCCCAGTGATGATAATCCTTGTGGCAAAAAAAAAAAAAAAAAGAGGAAAAAGAAGTAGAAGAGGAGGAGGAGGAGGAGGAGGAGGAAGAGAGAGGAAAATAAAGAGGAGGAAGAAGAGTAAGAAGGAAGAAGAGAAGAAGGAGACAAAGAAGGCAACGACAAAGACAATTTGGATTCTTGCTCTTCCAACATGTGAGAGAAGTGAGAGCAACAAGGCACAAAAGGAAGCTCCACAGAGAGCCAAGCAGCTCATAATGTCTCTGTCTCTGTCCCCCCCTCACTCTCTCCTCTCTCTCTCTCTCTTTCTCCTCATTCTCTACCAAAATAACATAATGCTGGCACATGTGGGAGGTGCCAGCACCAGAAAAAGAATAAAAAATAATTCAAGAGAGTAAGAGTGAACAAAATAGAGAATATCAAAAATAATATTTTTAATATTAAAATTATCAGGTTAAGTGCATGTGGCGCAAAGTGCAAGGACCTGTGTAAGGATGCTGGTTCAAGCCCCCAGCTCCCCACCTGCAGGGGAGTCGCTTCACAGGTGGTGAAGCAGGTCTGCTGGTGTCTTTCTCTCCCCCTCTCTGTCTTCCCCTCCTCTCTCCATTTCTCTCTGTCCTACCCACAACGATGAGAATAAAAACGACAACAATAATAACTACAACAATAATAACTACAACAATAAAACAACAAGGGCAACAAAAGGGAATAAATTAAAAAAATAATAATAGAACTAGAAAGGGGGTGGGTGGTAATGCAGTGGGTTCAGTGCAGATGGCACCAAGTGCAAGCACCAGCACAAGGATCCAAGTTGAAGCCTCCAACTCTCAATCTGCAGAGGGTAGGGGGGGTTGCCTCACAAGTGGTGAAGCAGATCTGCAGGTGTCTTTCTTTCCCCCTCTTTATTTCCCCCTCTTTTCACAATTTCTCTCTGTCCTGTCTAACGGCAACAGCAATAACAACAATAACAATAACAAGGGCAACAAAATTGGGAAAAAATGGCCTCCAGGAGCAGTGGATTCATGGTACAGGCACTGAGCCCCAGAGATAACTCTGGAGGCAAAAAAAAAAAAAAAAGTAAAGACAATAGAAAAGGTATAAAATTATCAATCAATTCACTCTAAATCATGTATTCTTATGGGAAAGACATCAAATTTAATTCCCATTTATTTTCATATGAGAACTTCAAATAGATTCAGTGACAGACAATCTATACAAGATACAGAAAACATTAAAATTACATATCCTTTGTATGAGTTTACAAAATATGCCTCTTTTTCTCCAAACAATAAAAATAAACAGTTAAAAAATAAAAAATCAAGATACAGACAAAAATAAACCGTTCTGACAGCTATCACGCCATAGTTGATATGTCAATACCTGTTAAGTCATGGTGTTCTGCTGAACAAAAATCATTTTACAAGCTTCCAATATCAGATAAAATTACTCTATGATCTTGATGGAAATAAACAAAATCTCTGTGTAATTAGATGCAAGTACACACACTCAAACACATGCACACATTTGCAAACAACATAACTGAATAGAATTGCTTTTCATACCATTACTTCTCTGTAAGTTAGATTTAGCCTTGCTCCTTTCCATTCTTCTAACAAATAAAACATTCATTGAAACAGTAGCCAAGACACTTGTACTGTTCCCCTCCATTTGACTTCTCTATAGCTTTCTTTCTGCTCATCAATCCCTTACCTCATTCTTCCCCAGATAATTTATTTAATACGATTTTAATTGTAAACTCTTCATTAATTCCTTTGAGATATAAATATTTTCTTCATTAATTCCTTTGGGATATAAATATTTTCAAAGTCTCTTACCAGTTTATAATCCATTAACATGTTCCTCAAAACTTGGGAACTTTCTTTTGAAATATAGTCACCTGAAAAACTAGTCTGCATGTTTGCCATGGAAGTGATAAAACTCACAGAAGAAAACTCCAATGAAAAGGAAAGACCAGCAGGTGAGAACCCAAGTAAAGTAGTACCAAAATAGTTTAATTAAATACAGAAGTAGTCAAAGTGAATGCCACACTAACACAGCAAGATAGCACAATAGCAGAACTAAAAGCCACATCATCATAGCAAAGTCACACAATAAATGAACCAAAAGCTATGGTAGTTGAGCAAAAGAACAAAATAAAAGAACTGAAGTTGAAGATTTTCAAGTAGAACCAAGTAGACTGAAGAATCAGTAAGAGTGAAAATGAGGGAAGAAAAACTAACAAAAAAGTGCCAGACTTAAAGAAAGGTGCAAGAGACAATGAAAAAAATACCAGAAAAATGTGTGATGACTTAAAGCAGAACAAATTTATAATCATCAGCTTACCAGAAGGAGAGGAAGAAACAGATGAATGAATATTTTATGAAATAATAGCAGAGAACTTCTCCCAATTAAAAAAAAATAGGAAACAGCTTATCCTATGGTTTAATCAATGCTTCCTTTTCATAAATAAAAAAATTATATTAAAAACATATTAAAAATAGGAAACATATAAAGATATAACAAAATTGATTTTGTTATATCAATTGAACAAAATTGATCCAGAAATACATGCACAAAGGTACATTATAATTAAACTTGCAAAGACTAAAGATAAAGAAAAGTTAATGAAAGCAGCAAGAGAAAAAAAACAACATACAGCAGTAAACCATAAGACTATCAGCAGATTTCTCATCTGAAATTCTATAAATCAGAAGAGAATGGCAGGGTATCTATAGAGTACTAAATGAGAAAGGCTTCCAAACAGTAATACTCTATCCTGTTATACTCTCCTTCAAACTGGAGGAATAAAAACATTTTATGAAATGGTACAATTGAAACAAACAACTACAACCAAAAGAGCCTTACAGAAGGTTCTATAGGGACTTTTATAAAAGCAAACAGACACAAGTACACTCAACCACATAAAAGAATGGCACTTAAACACCTCAGTTCCGTTATTATATTAAATTTTAGTGGTCTGAACTCACCCATCAAAAGACACAGAGTTATAATATGGATAAAAAAAAAAAAAACCATGATCCAACCACATGCTGTCTATAAGAGACACACTTAATTCAATAAGACAAAAATAGGCTCAAAGTTGAAGTATAAAAAACTATAATACAAGCCAATGAATCTCAAAACTAAAAAGTATGAATAACCATTCTATTCTAATACACTGAAAGTAAAAATAACTAAAATAATCAAAGACAAAGATGGCTATTGTATCATACTTACAGGATCAGTCAACCAAGAAGAGATCACAATAATCAACATATATGCACCAAATGAGGGGACAGCAAAATATGTAAAACAGCTATTTAGATACTTGAAGATGTACACAGATAGCAATGCAATAATAGTAGGGGACTTTAACTCCCCACACTCTCAAACCAGCCAAAAATTAAATAAACAAGAGAATTAATTGAATAAGTACATAGGTAATACCTATAAGACATCTTTAGAGCTCTTCATCCCAAAAGAGTGGAATATACATTCTTTCAATCTACATTGGACATTCTTATTTATAGGTCATACACTAAGCCACAAAGACAGCACCAATAAATTCAGGAGCATTGAAATCATTCCAAGTATCTTCTCAGACCACAGTGGAATGAAACTAACATTAAGCAACAAAGAAATGGCTAGAACAAACACCAAAATACAGAAACTCAATAGTACATTGTTTTCTTGGATGAAGAAGGAAATTAAATTTTTCCAGAAAACAAATGAAAATGAAGACACAAGATACCAAAATACCTATGACCCAGTTAACGCACAGCTAAGAGGAAAAATCATAGTCATACAGGTATACATTGTTGTGATACAACATGAATATTGGAACGTGATTATCATATGGCTGATTCAGGGTATGAGCATAGTAGGAACTTACACAAGCCCATAAGGGATTACGAGTGCATCATGCACTGTAACTGATTTAAGTGTACACCAGGCAGAAGTCAGATCTCTCTTTTTCTTTCCTGCACTCTGCACTCCATGCTTCAGGATCTCTGCTTTCCTGAGTACTCATGATGTTTGCCACAGCCACTCCTTCCCAGACTCTACATGGGTAGCTCAGCTCTGGCAAAGCTAGCTTAAAATACTCATGCATCTCCACTCACAAGGAATAGATGATGTATGTCTCTTTGCCATACCTAATAACCTCTATGTAAGAAACCTTAATTATTTTAAACCCATCCCAAGCAGCCATACACATGAAGTATTCATTTTGTAATTACAGTACATTAGGAAACACACAAACAAAAAACTCAAATGGACAACCAGGCTTCAAATCTCAGAAAAAGAAGAGCAAAACCCAAAGCAAGCAGAAGGAATGAAATAACAAAAATCAGAGTAGAAATCAACACCATTAAAAACAAAAGAACCCTGATTTGAATGTGCTGTTCTTTAACCCAGGTCCCTTTTTGTCCCAACTGCATGCAAGTACTCACCTGAGGATGCAGATCTTTCAGCTGTAGATTATGACTTCAGTGTGGTCTCTTGTTGTAATTATTTGTTGTTTGGGGAGGAGAGAGGATTGGATCCCAGTTATTCCATGGCCATGCCTCCACAGCACAGTCAAATCAGAGCTCCAGGTGCCAAGTTGCTGAGCTGCACCAATTTGGTGATTATGCTTTAATAGCAACAAGCAACGAAGGCTATTCCTAGTGCTAGAAAAAAGAGAAAGGGACTTAAAACCTCTCAATCTTTGATTCAGGGGGTTTTAGGCTTCTGGATTTAAGGCAAGGACATAAGATAAAACAGGACATTTGTGACCACAAGACAGCCCAAAGCAACCACCCCCCCCCAACCCTATCCCACCCAACACAGATCATACAAAGAAGAGAAGCCTAGAAATCACAAAAGCACTATCCGCTGGCCATCAATAACACACACACACACACAAAATGTTCAAGCAAAGAAACAGAACGAAGCAAATAATTATGTCATATCAGTCAGACAGAAATGAAACAGAGGAAATACAGAGAATTGCGTATTTAGAGATTCTCAGAGATAGATTACAGAAAGTTCTTTATGACTCTCCAAGACTCTAAGCAAAAATTGAAAGAGCATTTTAGTATGGAATTAAAAAACACAAGAGAAGTACTCATAACAGAGTTCACTAAGAGTCTTCAAAGATTGAAAGAAGATCTTCAGTCAGAATTCACTAAGGAGTTAGGAAGCATGAAAGAAAAAATTTCAAACAGAACTCTAGGGAGTAAAAGACACTCTAACTGCAGTCCACGTCCAGGTGGAAACAGACCCATTCATTCAGAAGAAATAATTTCCAATCTAGAAATTATGACCAAACCACTCTTTCAATTCAAAGATGAGGCAGACGAATGGTTTAAAAGGACTGAAGGACCAATGCCAAGTTGTAAAACTATCAAAAGTCAACGACAAGGAAAAAAAATGCAGGCTGCTAAGGAAAGAAGTTACATATAAAGGAAGAGCTATAAGATTTTCACCAAATTTCTCTTCACAAACCCTAAAGGCAAGGAGAGAGTGGAATGACATATACAAAGTTCTAAAGGAGAGGGAATTCCAGCCACAAATCCAGTATCCTGCAAAATTATCTTTCAAATATGAGAGAGAAATAAGGGTTTCCTCAAATATTCAAATACTAAAGGAATTTGCTACAATAAGCCCCACCTTATAAGAACTACTGAACTGAGTCTCACAAGAAAGGAGGAAGCAAAGGAATACACGTTCCAGGTGGGGTGAATAGTAGTAGACTAGAACTAAGAACAGTTTAAAAATAGAAAAGAACACCTCACCTGCAGGGGGAAAGCTTCACAAGTGGTAAAGCAGGTTTGCAGATGTCTCTCTTTCTCTCTCCCTCTCCATCTCCCCTACCCTCTCGACTTCTGGCTGTCTCTATGCAATAAATAAAGATAATGAAAAAATTCAAAAAAGATTAAAAAATAGGAAAGAACAAGCAAAGGGGAGGGAATTAAAGAAAAAAGCAGTACTAACAAATGTTTGTTAAATAAGCTCAGCGGGTTAAGTAGTGCAGCGGGTTAAGTGCAGGTGGTGCAAAACACAAGGACCAGCCAGTGTAAGGATGCCGGTTCGAGCCCCCCAGCTCCCCACATGCAGGGGCGTTGCTTTACAAGCTGTGAAGCAGGTCTGCAGGTGTCTGTCTTTCTCTCCCCCTCTGTCTTCCCTTGCTCTCTCCATTTCTCTGTGTCCTATCCAACAACAATGACATCTACAACAATAAGAAAAAAGGGCAACAAAAGGGAATAAATAAATAAATATAAAAAAGAGAGAGACATGTCTAGATACACAATGCTTGTTATTACACGTACAGTAACCACAAAACTAAGCAGGGAACAGATATTTTAAACAGTGGAAAACTATAGTGTTTACCAAGGGGTGAGAGTGGGACAGTGAGTACAGACTTTTGGTGACATTTCAGAGAGGAAATAAAAGTAATATTTCAAGTTCTTTAACTGACTAGCACATAGCTCTAAGTACAAACATTTGCTTTAGCCTAAGTAATCAATACCTCAGATTTGTAAGATGACAACCTTCTAAAACTGGGCTTAAATTCCTCAAGGAGCTATAAAAATAGATGTGCATGCAGAATCCAGAACCCACCTTCTGCACCCCATAAAGAACTTTGGTGCAAACTCCCAGAAGGATAAAGATTAGGGACGCTTCCAATGGAGGGGATGGGATACAGAACTCTGGTGGTGGGAACTGTATGAAATTATATGCCTGTTAGCTCACAGTCTTGTTAATCACTATTAAAAATAAAAAAAAACCATAAAAAAGGTCAATGAAGCTAAGATTGGTTCTTTGATAAGGTAAATAAAACAAAGAAACCCTTGGCCAGACTTACTAAAAAACAAAGGTAGAAGACCCAAATAAATCATATTCTGAACAAAAAGGAAAGAGATCACAGCAGACACCACAGAAATTCAAAGCATCATGTGAGGCTTCTATGAACAATATTTTTGCTTAAAAAAAAAACTGGAAAAACAGGTCATGGATAAGTTTGTTTATGCTCTTCTGAGAATAAACCAGAAAGAACTAAAAAAAAAAAAACATGGCTATATCAATTACAGTTAAACAAATTGAAATAGTAATAAAAAACCTCTCCAACAACAAAATTCCAGGTTAAGATGGTTTGCAAATGAATTCTACAAGACCTTGAGGACGGATCTGTTGCCTATACGCTTCAAGCTCTTTTAAAATATTGAAGACACAGGAATACTCCCTAACATCTACAAAGCCAACATCACCCTGATACTGAAAGCAGATATATATATTATCCCTGTTGAACATAGACACTAAGAAATTCCCCAAGATCCTGACCAATCAGATACAGCTGTAAATTAAGAAGATTGTATACCATGACCATTGGGCTTTATCCCAAGGATTCAGGGCTGGTTCAACATATGTAAGTCAATAAATGTGATTCACCATATCAACAAAAGAAAACTCAAAATCATGATTATTTCAATAGGTGCAGAAAAAGACTTTGACAAGATCCAACACCATTCATGGTCAAGACATAAAAAAAAGGGAATAGATGGAAAATCTCTCAATCTCATTGAGTCTATATACAGCAAACCTACAACCAACATCATATTCAATGGTAAGAAGCTAAAAGCTGAAAATATGCACAAGGCAGGACTGCTCATCATCACCATTACTATTCAAAGAGATAGAACAAATGCTACAAAAATGTAGCTAGAACAAAAAGTCCTTAGGATTGTCAAATCAACCTTAAGGAAAAAAGAACAAGACTAGAAGCATTCTACTTCCTGAGTCAAACTCTATAACAGAGCTACTAGTATCAAAATGTCCTGATACTGGAACCAAAACAGACACACACATCAATGGGAGTTCCAGAATTAAGCCTCCATATCTATGGGCAATTGATTTTTGACAAAGGGTTCTAGAACACTAAAAATGATGAAAGGGGAGTCTCAAGGGCTAAGTAGTGATGCACTTAGTTTACATGCACATGTTACAATGCACAAGGACCTGGGTTCAAGTCCCCAGTCGCCACCTGCAGGGGGAAAGCTTCATGAGTGATAAAGAAGTGCTCTCTGTCTCTCTCACTCTACCTCCCCTTTCTTCTCAATTTCTAGCTGTTTCTATCAAATATAATAATAATAATAAATTTTAAAAAGCAAGAGTCTCTTCAAGTGGTGCTGGGAAAACTGGATTGTAACATGCAAAATAAATAAATAAATAAAAAATAAAAATGGACCACCACGTATCACCAAGCACAAAATTAAATTCCAAGTAGATCATAAACTATCAAATATTTAGAAGAAAATTTTGGTAGAACACTTCACTATCTAAGTTTCAAACAGATTTTCAGAGATTCAAATCCAACTGCAAAGTAAACAAAAACAAAAATAAATCAATGGGACTACATCAAACTGAAAAGGTTCTGCCCAGTAAAGGGTATTACCAAACTAACAGAAAGATACCACAGTGTGGGAGAATATTTTTGTACAACCTACTTCAGATAAGGGACTAATAACCAAAATTCATAAAGAGCTCAGTAAACTTAACACCAAGAAAATAAACAACACCATAAGAAAATGAGGTAAGGACATGAACAGAAACTTTACAGAAGAAGAGATCCTGAGGGTCATCAGACACATGAGAAAGTGCTCAAAATATCAGAGATTATGCAAATAAAGATAGCAATGAGATGCTACTTTACACCTGTGAGATTGTCATATATTGGAAACAAGAGTAACAACATACGTTGGAGAGGATGTGGCATGAATGGGACACTCCTGCACTGCTGGTGGGACCATAAACTAGTCCAATCCTTGTGAAAGACAGTCTGGAGTTGTTCAGAACACTATAAATAGACATATCCTATAACCCAGAAATGTCTCCCTTGAGATTTATTTAAAAAATTAAAATACGACAAACAACAGCAACAACAACAACAAAAAACACCTACCAGAAGATATCTATGCATATCTATGTTCATAGTAGCACAGTTTGTAATCACCAAAATTTGGAAACAACCCAAATGTCCAAGGACAGATGAGTAGATTAAAAAAAACTATGGTATATAAACATGATGGCATATTATTCAGCAGTTAGAAATGATGAAGTCATTTCCTTTGTGTCATCTTGGATGAAACTGGGAAACTTCATGTTAAGTAACATAAGCCAAAAAGAGAAGGAGGAATACCAAATGATCTCACTTAAAGTGGGACCTAATAATTAGGGACGGGGGGAGGGGCTGGGTGGTGGCACACATAGGTGGTTGAGTGCACCTGTTACAATATGCAAGGATCCCAGTTTGATCCTCCAGTCCCCACCTTCAGGGGGAAAGCTTTTTGACTGGTGAAGCAGTGTTACATGTATCTCTCTCTCTCACACACACACACTCTCTCTCTCCCTAACTCTCTTTCCTTGCTTGATTTTTGGCTGTATTTATCCAATTAATAAATAAAGATGATACCAAAAGAAATTTTAAAAAAGAAAGTGAAATATAAACTGGACATGGTGTATTGCATAAAGCAAGGAGCTCTGGGAAAAGGAAGGAGTAGGGAAGAGTGGCAGAGACTGTGGGACCTAAGTGAATAATGAAATTATATGTATGTAACAATGATGACACAGTAATGCACTAATCCCTCTTAATAAAAAAATTAAAAAAATATTTTAAGCTTGGGTGAAACCAATCATCTAGTTTTCCATCATTCTTTAATTGCTCCAGTGACAATTCCTACATTTCAGACATCCAATACTGATTTTTCTTCCTCTAATTTTACTCAATAATGTAACCCTCTGTTTTCATTCCTACAAGAGATTTTCTGGGATTCAAAACTTCAACATTTCTCTTGCCAGTATCTTCAAACCCACTGCAGTTTCACTTTGTATTTCTTAGAAGAGAACATACAGACAGTAAGTATATCTAGCTGCCAGACTTCTTTCAACTGTTAGTTAACATTGCAATATTGCCTATAGTATCACTCAATGTATTATAAAACTGTAGAGCTCTATCATGTACTTGTGTAAATCCAATTGCTTTTTCATTGCCCAATTATCTTTCTTTTCTTTTTCTGCACAATTATCTTTCATTGTTTCCTAGTAAGATTTATATTTTCTACAAATTTCAAATATATACTAATCCCCGTCTTCTGATTTAATTATACAACTGTAAAAAGAAACATAAAATGGGCTAAAATCTACTGAAAATACTTGGGAAACTTACTCAAGAAGATTACCATTTGGAAGAGACTGAATATCACTGACACAAAAGGCTTTTTTTTTTTTTTTATCAGTTTCTTGAAGAGGTTAATGGCTTACAGTACAGTTGTTGACACATGGGTACAACTTTTCATCTCACCATGACAGGTGTCTACAAAATGCCCTCACCCCCAATTTAGTTCCATTATATTCCAGGACTTCAAAGCCTCCCCTCCACCAGCCCTCTTCCTGTCCTCCTATCCCCCAGAGTCTTCTTCTTGGATACAATCCAACAAACCCAGTCCAAGTTTTACTTCGCATTTTTCCCTTTCTGTCCTTGTTTCTTAAATTCCACCTATCAATGAGATCATCTTTTATTCATCCTTCTCTTTTTGTATTATTTCATTTAACATGATTCCTTCTAGCTTCATCCAAGATGAGGCAAAGGAGATGACTTCATCATTTGAAAGACCTAAGTATTGCACTGCATATATATACCACAATTTTCTTAGCTACTCATTTGTCCTTGACTGCTTGCATTACTTCCAAATTTGGGCAATTGTGAATTATGTTGCTATGAGTATAGGTCTGCACAGATCTCTTTGGATAACACTGTAAGTTTTTAAGCACAGGACTGAACTAGTTCAGATAACAGTCAATGTAATTAGGCAATCCAGGCTGGCTTGCAAATGAAGCAAAACAACAATTCGGTACTCTTCCACAGAGACTAGGAGATTCGAGGCTGGGTTGTGCAAGGATTAACATTGGAGCCCCCAGTCCTCACCTGCAGGGGCAAAGCTTTGCAAATGGTGAAGCAGTGCTGCATGTGTCTCTCTGTCTCTCTTTCCATCTATTTCCTCCTACCATCTCAATTTCTAGCTGTCTCCAACCAATAAATACAGTAAAAAACATTAAAAAAAAGAAACTAGGAGATAGTGGTAAAAACGTTAATAATTTCAAAGGAATATTCCCAAAGTTATGGTAAAACAAAATAGTTCTTGATTTGTAAGTTGGCAAGAAGCTATGAAATCTATAACTTAACTTTTTCTAAAGGAAGTCCTTTAAAGATAGATCAGGAGCAATTAGTAAAAAAGATTTTTTTCTTTAAATAATTTGATTGGAGGGCTAATGGGGGTTGCAATACAGTTGTTGACACATGGGTAAAAATTTCTCATCCCCACCCCCAAAAAAAAATTCTCATTTGCAACTTAAGTCCCTTTCTAAGTAGTTTTAAAGTTTGGCCAAGGTGAGGATATTCTGAGGCCTTGATCGCACTAAGGATGGCTAGCTAGACAGATGAGGAACAGAGGAAGAATGCAAGGGCACGCGCGCGCGCACACACACACACACACACACACACACACACACTTAAAAACCAGCAGTAAGTGTTAAGTGCATGGTCCATTAAGGAATCTCTAGCTAGACAGATGAGGAACAGAGGAAGGATGCAAGGGCACACACACACACACACACACACACACACACACACACACATAAAAACCAGCAGTAAGTGTTAAGTGCATTGTCCATTAAGGAATCTCTAGCTAGACAGATGAGGAACAGAGGAAGGATGCAAGGGCGTGCGCGTGCGCACACACACACACACACACACACACACACACACACACACTCTTAAAAACCAGCAGTAAGTGTTAAGTGCATGGCCCATTAAGGAATCTCACCTGCTTCCTCCACAGAAATGCTGTGCTTTCTCCCAAAGTGATGGAGGGACTTGCATGATGACTAGAACTTATGCAATATAATACCCAAATGTTTTTTTTTCCCTTTGTTGACATGTCTGCTGTCCTAGTCGTCATTTTGAGAAGAACATAGAAGTTTGATGCATTTTCCTCTAGATTTCAAAAATTTTGGTAAACCAGTCAGGAGAAATTTTGTAGGTTGGACACACCCTCAATTTCTGAAAGGCTTTAATGGAGGAAGATCTAGGACATCTGACAAAAGACAGCTTAAAGGGAAGATACAGAGAAGATAATTTTTTTCTTTCAAAATTGTGGGCTTATGGTGAACTAGTTCATTGGTGCTGTGATTTTTTTATTTTAAAGTTTTTTTCCCCATATAACCAAAATACTCACAACCTTAGGCACCCCTAAAAATGTCAGACCCCTGGCAGAAAGAACTACTGAGTAGTGGAATACCTGCAGTGGAGTCACTTCCCTCCTCAATACTATAATAAAAACAAATAGTTTCACTCCAGTGATATTTTCTGCATCACTCTCCCTCGTCATATATTGTGGGCATGTTCCCCAGCTGCACATACTAGGCCCTCAGTTTCATAACTATGCAAGACCTTTCCTGATAACTTCTAAATATATATAGAGAATTACCTCACACATACTGCACTCTATAAAATCAGAATCCTCAGCTTTTCTTTGAAGATTACTATCAGGTTTTCTGATTTGAGCTCTTTTTGAAGTCATAACTCCATTCTTTTTTATACATATGTTCCTATGAATTTTCTGACAACATCCCTTTAATGGCAGTTTCTCATGAATGACTCCACCTGTTTTCATTAGGGCCAGAAGGTGGAGCATCTGGGAGTGTGTATGTGCTGAGACCCATCTTCTAGAATGGTTATTGGATATTGTTATATGGGTATAACAATAAAAGGAAGGATTTTACTCCCTCCTTTCTTTCTAATCAGTCTTGTAAAAGGTATTATGTTCTTGACTTCCTATTTACTTTGTAACTGCAGGTGTCACACGGAGTCACCAAAGTAAAAAACCCTGTGGTGACCGGGAGGGTGGACATGCGGCTTCCTGGGGGTGGGTGGGTGGGATGGGACACAATCTTTTGGTAATGGGAATGGTGTTTATGTACACACCTATTAAATTATAGTAATATAAATCACTATTTAATTAATATAGGAGGGGGAAAAATGATTGTATGTCTAACAAAGGGGCCTTTAAAAGCTAACCCAATTACCAAATAATATGATAACAGTAACTATCCATTGTCTTCTCGAACCCTAAGACAGCAGGAACCTCACATTTCCACTATAGAGCCTAAACTTCCCCCAGTCCCACAGGGTAGGGCCCACTTTCCCGTATGCTTCTCCCAATTCTTATCAAATAATATTGCATCCGCTGAATGCAACCTAATCAATGCAACGACTGCCACCCCAGCAAGCTTCACTTCAGACTGTGTCCAGAGACTTCAGGTGTGGAACGACTACCCTTCAGCTTCATCCCTCGAGTGAGACCTCTCCTTTCATAGTATTCTCTAATTCCATCCCAGGTAGTTCACTTCCTAACAAAGTCCCAAAACCAAGATATAGACCAGGTTCCAGGAGATAGAGCATATGTTCACAGGTATCCATAAACTAGAGCAAATATAAACCTGAAAACATAAGTACACTACAGTTTGCAGTGAGTACCCCAAACACTTCATCTCCACTATTCCAACCTTTGGGTCCATGATTCT
Source organism: Erinaceus europaeus (assembly GCF_950295315.1). Classification (NCBI taxonomy): domain Eukaryota; kingdom Metazoa; phylum Chordata; class Mammalia; order Eulipotyphla; family Erinaceidae; genus Erinaceus; species Erinaceus europaeus. Next base: position 71,602,226 of record NC_080166.1, read on the forward strand.
TCAACAATTTGTTTGGCTTTGTATGTTAACTCTCTTCAGCCACCAAGTTCCAGATGCCATCAGGATGCTGGCCAGGCTTCCCTGGACTGAAAACCCCACCAATGCGTCCTGGAGCTCTGCTTCCCCAGAGACTCACCCTACTAGGGAAAGAGAGAGACAGACTGGGAGTATGGACCGACCAGTCAACGCCCATGTTCAGAGGGGAAGCAATTACAGAAGCCAGACCTCCCACAAGACCCTGGGTCCATGCTCCCAGAGAGATAGAGAATGGGAAAGCTATTGGGAAGGGGATGGGATATGGAGATTGGGTGGCGGGAATTGTGCAGAGTTGTACTGCCCCTCCTATGATTTTGTTAATGTGTCCTTTCTTAAATAAATTAATTAAAAAATGAAATGACATCATGGAAAAAATGGGGGCCAAGCTATTAGTGCCCACTTAGTCAGGAAAACTTCTTGAGGTCAATGTAAAAATCTATTCTAAAATCAGGAAAGTAGGGCCAGATGATGGCACACTAGGCTAAGCACACATGTTACAGTGTGCAAGGACCCTGTTCAAGCCCCTGGTCCCTACCTGCAGGGAAGAAGCTTCACAAGTAGTGAAGCAAGACTGCAGCTGTCACTCTTCTTCCCTGTGTCCCTCTTCCATTTCAGTTTCTCTACATCTCTATCTAATACATGAGTAAATAGATAAATAAGAAAGAACATCTTTAAAAGTTTACTTTAAAAAGTCAGGAAAGTTACTTGTGTGTCTTTACGTATAAAAGCTACCTGTTGGGATAAGTTTGGTAAAGCAGACCTAGTGCTGAAGACGAGGGATGAGTTCTTTGAATTGTAAAAAGCTCCTATATTTTTTAAAGTGTCTTAGAGAACCCTCCAAAGAAATACCTTTCATATTGGTACCTTTGGGAAGATCAGAAAGAGAAAAGAACACAGAAAAGTATTAAGACTAGTCTTACAGATTCTCTTCAAAAGATCAAAGGAAAAAAGAAGTCAGATTTAAAACAAAAATAAAAGCCCAATCTACTGTGGGATATCCCTCAACTCCCATTCATCTTCAGTTCATCCTCAACAACCCATTTAGGACCCACCAAAAGATCTTTTAAATCTTTGTGTCTTCTACTCCACTCACACTATAACATAACTGCTGCCCTACCTCCAAAGAGCGCCATGAAAACCTTAAGCCATGGACTTTCTCATGGCACACCTCTAAACTATCAGCTACCTGCTTTGACTTTTTCTTTCTTTGCAAGATAAAAAAAAAGGCAAACAAACAAAAAACCACCCAGACCTAATATTAAGGAAACCCCTGTACATTTTAAATCCCTGGAGATAAATTTGGCAGACATGAATAGTAAAGTCAATTTTACTGTTCCTTATGATAAATTGTATTTTCTAGAGACCTTATAATAAAACCCCATTAATTCCAGATGTACTAGGCAATTGCTCTTATAAATGTACCTGAGCCCCTAGCCCAAAGGATTCATTTTCCATAAACAACAGTGAAGCCTTTAAATAAAACACTTTTACCTCTACTTTCTAAGGATCCTATGAGATTAAGAGATGGACTAGAAAGATTAGGAGCCATCCACAGAACCAGTCATAGTCATATAGAGGTGTAGTCTAGGTACACTTATTTACATACTATTCATGAATATACTGCATTGACTAAAGATGGCAGAAACATCCACCAAGGAATAAATGTCAGAAGTTTTCCCAGATTCTCTTATGAGCTATCAGGAGATGAATCAGCTAGAGGCAGATATAAAGGTTGAATAGGGAAAGTCCGAAAAACCTCTTCTTTAAAGTGGACTAAATTAAAGTTGAATTATGAATTTAGTCAGGGGGCTGACAACTCTCCAAAGATCCAGAGGATTAAACTCTATGCTCCAGAACACATGAACCTACCACTATCTCCCCTAGTGGAAACTTTTTCAACTTACATCGAAAAATTCAAACAAATTCAACAGTTCAGAGATGTGATTGAAATGATGTTACAATTTTGTGGAAGAGAAGGAGGAAAAGGCAGTTACAGGCAATAGCTCTTTAGAGCTTGAATCATTAGGGGGGAAGAAAAAAAGTCTGGGCTCAGAAAGGAAGAGATTCACCCAGCAGTTTGCTTTGCATCCTACCAGAATGTTGTAACTATCGTGAAAAGCCCAGAAATAGTAAGAAAAATTGTGCTGAATCTAAAAGAAAGGGGGTCCTTTATAAATAGGAAATGGAATCCTTGAGCCCAATCAGAACCGAATTGCACGATTTTCCTTATATAAGTGACAATCATTTTTTCCCCTCAAATGATGCTCAACTCTTCTTCAGTTGTATACCAGACAAACTGAAAGCAGATAATAAGGAATTTAAGTTTTTAATCAGTAGAGTGGTGGCTTCCTCTATTATTTGTTAAGGCAAGGAAATATCCTTGCCTGAAACCTCTGACTCTATTTAAGCATTGGAGCCTCTGGGCAACTTATTAAACAGCCTATTACTCAACACAATCCAGTGTCCTTAGGGCCGTTTAATACACATCATGCCTTTCTAGTATCTGAAAGTTCACCAGCAAATATTCTTGGTAGAGACTTGTTATGCAAATGTAATGCCACCATGACTTTTTATGTAAAGGGTGTTTTTTTTCTTTCTTTCTTCTACCCTCAGACTGAGCCCAGATTTTCTACTTTATTTATTGCAAATTCCTTCTGCTTTAACATTTCCTAGGGGAGATAAATTTTTAAAATATATACCTGCTAGTCTCAGATCCCCACATGCAATGAATTAAAATTTTACTAAGTACAGAGCCTGTATGTATGTCTGGAAGGAAAAGAAAGCCTTTTTGACAGTGGTTCAATAATGTCTTTCTATATATGCAGAGGAGGAATAAAACCCACAATAGTTTCCGCCTCGTTGCAAGGTGTTATTGTCCATACCACTTCAACCTGCAATACCCCAGTTTTGCCAGTCAAGGAAGAAGACAGATTTGACTCAGGTAAAAATCAAATCTATCAATTTATACAATATTGAAAAGCAATATATTCCTCAGTCATCTTCCCTCCCTGCCTGGAATGAGTCCTGAAAACTGATACAATTCTTTTGATGACTGTAAATGTTGCCTGGTTTACAGTTAACAGATTTATGCTCTGATCTTTCCTCTGCCTATTGGGAACTTGACTCACTTTTTTTTTTTTTTTACTTTTAAAGGGAAAAAATTAATACACACCTGAATAGCCAAGGATTTTATGACTGTTCCTCCGTATTTCCCCAAGTCCTTTCAACAGTAGTAGCCTGTGAGGACTCCCAAGTTTATTCAGTATGTGAGGATTTCATATTTTGTAACCAAATCAATTAAATTGCTTTAATGCTCTCCCACATTTCTCTAAAAGTGTTAATTGAACAAAGCAATGAAACCTATAATTATCAACTTCAATATATAGAGATAATATAAACTGTTTAGGAAACAAAGTAGATCAGGATTCTCAGAAACTTACCTCAGTACATTTCAAGTCAATTCTTCCCATTTCCCTACCCACTACTAAAAGGTAAGTTTAATTTCTAGGGGTAAGTAGCTACTCCATTCAGTGGTTTCCTAATGTTACTGTGCTTAATAAATTTCTAGGTAGCTTTCTTTCAGTTCCTACTCTGGAGCCTCTCTCTATTCCTTGGACTTCAGAGACATTAACAGTCTTAGAAGTTTAAAAACTATACCCGCATACTGCAACAGATGGAAGAGGCAAGAGACTAGGTTACTTGATGGCCTTTTAGGAAAACACCATGCCACTGCATCACCTGGGGTCCAAGCCAGGGAATCCTAGGATTCCCCCATAGATATGACTGCCCTAGACCTCTAATAGACCCCTCTCTCCCCTATTATTGATCACTTCCATCAAGAACACCATCACAAGCCCTTTCTCATGAGTGCCTCTCTAGGACCATGCCCACATATAAAGTAACAATGGTAAAGACTGCCCCAACTTTCAAACTGAGACTGGATCATTCTACTCTGCTACTCAAGGAAAGGCTGGTACTAAAATGAATGCAGCCTAAGTTTCCAGCTGTGATCATGAACTGCAAGCTCAGACTGACGGACTTGGAGGTTGTACAAGCTCTTGTGCTAAATATGAATATACATGAGCCATGTATATTCTAATATACTAATGGGGTAAATAGTTGATTGCATTTATATACTTTCTCTTTTTTAATTTTTTATTTAAGAAAGGATTAATGAACAAAAACATAAGGTAGGAGGGGTACAACTCCACACAATTCCCACTATCCAATCTCCATAACCCACCCCCTCCCATGATAGCTTTCCCATTCTCTAGCCCTCTGGGAGCATGGACCCAGGGTCGTTGAGGGTTGCAGAAGGTAGAAGGTCTGGCTTCTGTAATTGCTTCCCTGCTGAACATGGGCATTGACTGGTCGGTCCATACTCCCAGTCTGCCTCTCTCTTTCCCTAGTAAGGTGTGTCTCTGGGGAAGCTGAGCTCCAGGACACATTGGTGGGGTCTTTCTTCCAGTACAGGAGCTACTTTCCTCTCTGCCCTAAGGCAGCTTTCTAGTCCTATTCCCAACATTGATACCATCATCCCAGACAATATTCTTACTCCACCTCCATGTTAACTATTAAGCTCAAACAAAATTTACTAAAGTCATGAATCTCTAGAAACATACATAAAATTGATGTCCTATGTTCTTACCACCCTAAAATCTTTATTCTCACCTGCTCTATTCCTACCTTCTGGTTCCTGTTTATTAAGCATTTTAACCTGCTTCATATCTCAACTACCTTTCAAACACCAAGTTTCAGATGCCACTATGATCGTATCCTGACTTCCATGGGAAGACAGCCTTGTGGAACCTCACCTATGTTTCCATTGGAAACTGCAGTGGTTCTCCCAAGGTCACAGATATGGGTTAACTATCATTTATAACTCTCTGTCTGGATATCTATCTATCTATCATCTATTTTGCACATTTTTTCCTATGGTCCTGCCTTTCCTTTCTAAGTCACACCTACATCTATTACTACTTCTGAATGCCTTTCCTTTTCCCCCTCTTCTCTCTCTGGGTGCTGATGGAATTGGAGTTCAGAGAGCTCTAGTTATCTTCCCCTAACATTTATCCCTCCAGGAGTATGGGCAAAAATTTTGGGGGTGCAGAAAGTAGATCTGGCTCATGTAATTTATTCTCTGCTGGGTATGGACATTAGTAGGCTATCTATGACCTAACAACTCCTTTCCTATGGATTTACCTAAAGAAAGCAAAAAACGCCTATTGGAAAATATCTATACATGCCTGTGTTCATAGCAGCACAATTTGTGGTAGCCTAAACCTGGATGTAACCCAGATGTCCAATGACATATGAGTGGCTAATAAAAAAAGTTTTAGTATATATACACAATGTAATACTCCTGAGCTGTAAGAAATGATGAAATCATCTCCTTTGTCTCATGTTAGGTGGAACCTGAAGGCATTATATTAAGTAAGATAAATCAGAAGGATAAGGACAATTTTTGGACAATATCACTTATGAGTGAAACTTAAGAAGCAAGGAAAGAAAGCAAACACAAGGCAAAATTTGGAAATGGCTGTGGCTTACTAAGTCAAAGCAAAGGACTCTGGAAGAGGGAGAAGACAGAACAGGGAAAAGAGAGTTAGGGACCTAGTACATGGTGTTGGAGAAAGACAAGTTGGTGGTGGGAATGGCGTGCAGATACCTGTCATAAGGAGATACAAACTTTACCCACGGGGGCCAGGTGGTGGCAAAACTAGTTGAGTTCAGACATTACAGTGCACAAGGACCCAGGCTCAAGCCCCTGGTACCCACCTGCAGGGGGAAAGCTTTGCAAGTGGTGAAGCATGGCTGCAGGTGTCTCTCTGTCTCCCTCTCTACCTTTTCTAACCTCTTGATTTATGACTGTCTCTATCAAATAAAGATAAGAAAAAAAGAAAGTAAGAAAGAAAGGAAGGGAGCTGGGTGGTGGCGCATCTGGTTGAGCACATGTTACAATGTGCAAGGAGTCAAGTTCGAGTCTCCAGGCCCCATCTGCAGGGGGAAAGCTTTGTGAGTAGTGAAGCAGGGCTGCAGGTGTCTCTCTCTCGCTCTCTTCCTCTCTATCTCTGCCTCCTCTCTCAATTTCTGATTGTCTCTATCCAATAAAAAGTAAAGATAATAAAAAAAGAAAGGAAAAAAAGAATGAAGGAAGGAAGAAATTTTACCCATGTGTCAACTATCCTGTAGGCCATTATTTACCCCTAGAAAATCATTTGAAAAAATATAAAGAAGTTACTATTCAATTATTCAAATAACAGTAATAGTTTTATACATGTCCCCAGGTAATCATCTACCTAAAAAATTATAAAACTTTCCATCTATATTGTCATGAATATATGAGATTGTTGCATATGTTTTGCCAGCTGATGACTTGACTAAGGCTTGAGTACCGCAGGCAAACCAGGAAAATGCCACTACTTACACTATTTAGATTCCAAAATACCTTTGGATTTTGTCATACTAGGGCAAAATGTGGACATCTCAGACTCAACTTCTGCTGGTACTCCTATTACTGATGAGTAGATAACTGATGCCCCATCTCAGTATGTTCACCTTAAAAGTTGCAATTGTTTACTAGTTGGCTCACAGGGAGAATGACGCTTAGAAAATGGCAAGGACCTTTCAGATCTTCTTAGTCAGCTTAAAAATATGGAACGCTTCACGAATTTGCGTGTCATCCTTGTGCAGGGGCCATGCAAATCTTCTCTGTATCGTTCCAATTTTAGTATATGTGCTGCCGAAGGGAAACTAAAAGCAGGACCTGATCAAATTGTAAGTAGAGCACCAAAGTAAAAACCCAGTGGTGAGGGGTAGACATGCAGCTTCCTGGGCCAGTGGGGGGTGGGAGTGGGCGGGAGGGATGGGTCACAGTCCTTTGGTGGTGGAAATGGTGTTTATGTACACTCCTAGCAAAATGTAGACATATAAATCAGTAGTTAATTAATATGAGAGGGGGAAAATCAATTGTATGTCTCAAAGTTTCTCAAAAGACAAACTGAATCTTTTTAATATATAGGCTATGTATTTGATATGCGGACTCTCTCAAAAGCCTAGACCAAGTAGATTAGAAGCATCCAATAGCACAGCTATATACAAGATACTGGATACTGTACAGCAAAACATAACAAAGGGACTTTTCAAAGTTAACCCAATTAACAAATAATGTGATGATAACTTTAACTATCGATTGTCTTTTTGAACCCTAATACAGCAGGAACCTCACATCTCCACTATAGAGCCCCTACTTCCCCCAGTCCTGGAACCCTTGGATAGGGCCCACTTTCCCGTATGCATCTCCCAATCCAAACCAAATAATATTGCATCCGCCGATCACAACCTAACCAACGCAATGATTGCCACCTCAACATGCTTCACCTCAGACTGTGTCCAGAGACTTCACGTGTGGAATGACAACCCTTCAGCTTCATTACTTGGGTGAGACCTTTCCTTTTATAGTACACTCTAATTTCATCTCAGGTAGTTCACTTTCTAACAAAGTCCCATAACCTAGATATACACCAGTTTCTGTGAGAGAGAGCTTATGTGCACACGTATCCATAAACTACTGAAAAATATATACCTGAAAGCAGAAGTACACTGGAGTTTGCAGTGAGTACCTCCTTAACACTTCCTCTCCACTATTCCAAGCTTGGGATCCATGATTGCTCAACAAATTGTTTGGCTTCATATGTTAACTCTCTTTTCAATCACTAGGTTCCAGATGCCACCAGGATGCTGGCCAGGCTTCCCTGGATTGAAGACCCCACCAATATGTCCTGGAGCTCAGCTTCCCCAGAGACACACCTTACTAGGGAAAGAGAGAGGCAGACTGGGAGTATGGACCGACCAGTCAACGCCCATGTTCAGCGGGGAAGTAATTACAGAAGCCAGACCTTAAACCTTCTGCAACCCTCAATGACCCTGGGTCCATACTCCCAGAGGGCTAGAGAATGGGAAAGCTATCATGGGAGGGGGTGGGTTATGGAGATTGGGTAGTGGGAATTGTGTGGAGTTGTACCCCTCCTACCTTATGTTTTTGTTCATTAATCCTTTCTTAAATAAAAAATTTAAAAAAAAAAGAAAATGGCAAGGCCAATAGAGCTGATTAATATGCCACTCAGAATTCATCCCCTTATCCTTTCTCCACTCAGGTTTTGAAACTGCCTTGCTCTTGACTGATGTTATTAACTAAGAGTCAAATGCCCCACAGCCTAAAAAAGATAAATGGAAGCAAAAGAGTGCCCACAATTATCAAATGGATTATATATTGGATATTATGGACTTCTCATAGTTACCTTTGTTTTAAAATTTTGGACTTGCACTGAACACCAATCTGATATAATATACATGCAAAAAGAAACTAGTAAATGAATGAAATAAAATTGACTTTTCTGGCATTCAAAACATTTTGACCAGATTATTTCACATATAAAATTCCAATCAACTCCAGCAAATACTTCAAGATCTACACTGCCTTCCACAGCACTCAAAGTTGATATTGTCGATGTGCCATTATTTCTAAGATATCCACATAATTTGATATTGTCATACTGTTTCGTGGCTAGACTCAAAGATGCCCAGTTAGTGAGACAGATGTCATAACAATTATAAAGACACTAACAACTAAAATAATTCCTTGATTTGCTATTCCTTATGTACTGAATCAGGCCAAGAGCATTGCAAAGAGTCTAGGATACAATCCTACACCCCATATCCTCTTCAATCATCAACAATGGGGCAACGGAAAGAAAAGAGATCTCCCCACCTGCATGGAGGTCACTTAGCAGGTGGTGAAGCAGGTCTGCAGGTGTCTTTCTCTCCCTCCCCTGTCTTCCCCACCTCTCTCAATTTATCTCTGTCCTATCAAGAAGGAAAGAAAGAAAGAAAGAAAGAAAGAAGGAAAGAAAGAGAGAGAGACAAAGAGAGAGGGGGAGGGAGGGAGGGAGGGAGGAAGGAAGGAAAGATGGAAGGAAGGAAGGAAGGAAGGAAGGAAGGAAGGAAGGAAGGAAGGAAGGAAGGAAAGAAGGAAGATCTAAAAAGAACTCTAGAAGAAACCGTTCAGCTAGTTTGACTTAAATGGTCATAAACAGGTATTACAAGGCATACACTTTACCTAGTGAACTATCTCTCTGGCCAAACTTTAATATAATTTACACTTAATAGATAAAAATATCAATAGAAAATATGTTCTTGCTTTCATTGGTTCACTGCATCCATGCTATATTTTTAAACAAGAGAAAGCACAAAAAATAAGGGATTATAGGTACAAAAAATCATTACCTATTTTTGCAGACTTGACAGTAGCACGTCTGTAAACTTTTTAAAGGTTATGATAAGTGTATTTCTTTCTTAATAAGGTCAAAAGAAATCCAGAACACCTGAGATAAAGACTTGATTAAGTATGTTTTAAATTACTTCTTTATTATTATTATTTTACTACACTCCCAAGGACATAGGGTAAAAGTGAACTGAAGTGAAAAAAATCTGAGTGATCAATATCATCATAGCCCAAATTACTTTGAGTCATTTGCTCATCTCTAACTATTACGAGCAACTTGAACTGACACTTTCTATATCAATTAACATTATACTGAATATACTTCAATTTAATTTCCTCTTAAATACCTTTTTTATATGCTACATGGAACAAGATCCTGTGGTGTAGCCTTCATTTCCAGTTTATATGCTTCAGTTGAAAGGTAATTTGATTGCTTTTTGTGTGTGTCAGGAGCCTATTAGAAGTTTGTCATACAAATGTGAAACTCAAAACTGAGTTTTTAATTCCCTGTGCAGTTACTTTGTCTACTTATATGATCTTTTTCTAATGAATATGAACATTCATATCTCTTTAAGGATACGAAAGGATAAGAACTAAAGTTAAATTACAACTTGGAGATAACCAACCTAAGAAATATCCCATCCTACATATTGACCAGTAGAAGTCTTCTGAAATTAGTACTGGTCTCACTCATTTGAATTATTATAATTGATAAATAAGTGTTTTCTCTGTATCTAAGCATGCTGTATCTCTGTTCATTTACTATACTCATGTAACTCTTTAGACTTACTTGGATTTACTGTGGCTCTTGTTTAAATGTTCTTAAAAATCTGCTTAGTCTTTAAGTGTTTAAATTCCTGGATTAACTATATTAGCATGCTAGCTACAGTTGCTCTGCATTTATTTCAAAATTTCTTAATGTCTTCACCTCTATACCTTCACACGTTTATCTATATTTGAGATATTTTTTTCCATGTCTCCCCTGATAAAAATTTGGGGGTTCATTTATGCCTCAGTTCTTTGAATTAAGTCTCTTCTATCTCTTTTTTTTTCTGCTACCAGGGCTATTTCTGGGGATTAGTGTCTGCACAAATCCACCCATCCTGGAAGATATATATTTTCCCTTTCTTTCTTCCTTCCTTCTTTCCTCCCTCCCTTCCTTCCTTCCTCCCATCCTTCCTCCTTCCTTCTTTCCTTCCTTCCTTCCTTCCTTCCTTCCTTCCTTCCTTCCTTCCTTCCTAATAGAGGGAGAGAGAAAGAGAAAGGGATGAATACTTCCAGCAGTGCTTCACCACTTGTGAAGCTTCTACCCAGGAGGTGGAGATCAGGGATTGAATCCAGGTAATATATGCTCTCTACAGGTGAGCCACTACTTAGACCCCCTTGTTTCTTCTATATTAATATATTGTATAGTGTAACAAAACCTGGATAAATAAAAACAGTCACTCTGAACTTTTGCAATAGAATAATCGAAGTTTCATATAAAGACATGATAATAAAATGACCCTATAAAGAAAAGTAATATGAAATGATGTCAGAATATAAATTACAGAGGGGAGTTGGCCTGTAGTGCAGCGGGTTAAGCGCACGTGACACAAAGCACAAGGACCAGCATGAGGATCCCAATTCAAGCCCCTGGCTCCCCACCTGCAAGGGAGTCACTTCACAAGCGGTGAAGCAGGTCTGCAGGTGTCTGTCTTTCTCTCCCCCTCACTGTCTTCCCCTCCTCTCTCCATTTTTCTCTGTCCAACAACAATAGTAACTACAACAATAAAAAGAAACAACAGGGGCAACAAAAGGGAATACATATAAAAAATTTCAAAAACCTGTTATTTAAAATAAATAAATAAATAAATAAATAAATTAGGGAGATAACCAAATAACTGAAATAGTGAAGTTTTTCTAGGGGGAATAATATGTAAACCAAAAAAGTTATAGATGGATAAATGTTGATTACATGAGCGGAGAGAATTTAAAACAGGAAAACAAGTATGTGCAAAATTGCTGTGGGAGAAATCTGCTTGACAAGTATGCCATTTGGAAGTAAGGTAAGTATCGGTAGGGGAAACAAGAATAAATTAGTTACAGAATTGATCAGATCCAGACTAGTTCATAGTCTAGATGAACTCCATCTTTATCTTATGAATAGCATAATAGTAGCTACGGAGGTTGCTCAGCAGTTAGACTGTTGTAATAACACATATGGAGCGCCTTGTTCAGTACAGAGCACCACGAATGCTTATGCCACAGCTAAAGAGTAGTATAGCCTGTCTCTCTCTCCCTCTCCCTATCTCTCTCTCTGTGTGTCTCTCTCTCCCTCTCTCTCTCTCCCTCTCTCTTCTTTCTCTCTTTTCTCTCTTTCCCTCTCCCTCTCTCGCTTTTTCTCCCTAGTATTAAGTATTATAATATAATATCTCATATATTTTAGAATAAAGCCCAGAGCCCAGAACATGGTTCAGTGAGCACAGCACATATTTTCTATGTATGATGTTACTGATTTGTTCCATAGCACCAAAGGAGAATATCAAAGATAAAAACAGGGAGAACTGCAAGGATGGTAGAACAGTGTTTTGGTGTCTGTCTTTCTTGTTTTATTTCTTTTCTTAAAATCTAAAATGACAATTGGGTGGAGAGGTAGACCAATGGTACTACACATGGGTGAGGTCCTGAATTCACTCCCCAACATAAAAAAATAGTAGAATATAACTTATAATTTGTAAGAAGATTACCAATATTACAAATGAGGTATTCAATTTACATAACTACTCAAGATGGTATTTAGAAATTGAATTGTAGTAGGCAAAGAATGAATTATTAGTTCATATTGGTAGGGTCCCAGAGGAGGGTCATTTTGGAAATGTTCAGTGTTCATCCAACAATTGGGGTTCACAAGTGTCACTTAATGAATGGAAGTCAACACTGTTAAGTATTTTACCACAAAAATAACAGTTCTACAGCATATTGTTGGCCCTCTCAGGACCATGGCTTTACTACAAAGCAATGATAGTAGGGATAACCCCAGTCTCTAAAGGGAGGCTGGGGGTATCCTGCTCTGCCACTTGAAAAACACCGGTCCTGAAATGAGTGCAGCCTGCCAATGTTCCCTAGATGTGACCATAAGCTATAAGCTGAGACCAATAGGTACTCAGAAGTTACACAGGCTCTGGCAATAAATATAAATATGCATTTACATATGGGCCCTGGAGCACAGGTGGATGGAAGTAAATAGTTCAATTTAGCACAGATATATATAGAGAGATAGAGATAGAGGTAGAGATAGATATATGAATAGGAGCTACTCCCTTCCCTAATCCAACTTTCCTTTTTATTTTTTAATTTTTTTAATATTTATTCATTATCCTTTTTGTTTCCCTTTTTATTGTAGTTATTACTGTCGGTGTTATTAAGGTCATGTTTAACCTTTTGTGGTTATATTATATGACAAAGGGGTCGTGTCATCATATTCAATGATGAGACGCTGCCAGCTTTTTCTCTTAGATCAGGCATAAGGCAGAGGTGCCCACTATTATCAGCATCATTTAACATAGTCTGAGAAATCCTAGCTATAGCAATTAAACAAGAGAAAGGAATACGAGGGATATAGATTGGGAGAAAATATTCCTATCAATTGCAATATGGTAGTATAGTATACACTAAAAACAAGAAAGAATCCAGCAAAAAACTTTTGGAAATTGTCAAACAATATAGCAAGGTGGCAGACTACAAAATTAGCATGCATAAATCACTGGTATTTCTCTACACACACTGATAACAGAAGGAGGAACCTAGAAATCAATTCCATTTACAGTAGCAGTGCAAAAAGTCAAAAACATAGAAATAATCTTAACAAAAGAGGTAAAAGATTATATACTCAAAATTAGGAGATACTACTTAAGAAAAATTTTTAAAAAGATACAAAGTCATATTGAGCATTGGGTATCTGCCTTTCTTTGTGTTAGTAGCACAGTGCCCTCAAGGCTCACCTGTGATGTTACAAAATGGGAGGATTTTCTTTTAGTCGTGACTGAATAATAGTATACAGCATATATGTTTATATACCAAATTCATGTATTTAGACACTTTGGTTGTTTCCACATCTTGGATACTACAGATAATACCATGAACAGGGGTACATACGTTTTTCCAAGGCAGTGATTTAATTTCTTCAGATAAATAATCAATTAGTGAGTTACTGGGTATCCTCCTATAGTTTGCTTTCCATATGTAAAACCTTTTTATTTTGATGTAGTCTCATTTATTTATCCTTGCTTTCATTTCACTGGCCCATGGAGTTGAGTCTCCAAATACATCTTTGGTGTGGAGGTCCTTCAATAGTTTACTGAGGTGTTCTTCTTCTTCTTCTTTTTTTTATTTTACTAGTTTTTCGTCTAACACTCAGGCCTTTGTTCCATTTTGATCTGATTTGGGTTCATGATGTTAATTGGTAGCTTGTTTTTACTTTTCTTCTTTTTATTTATCTTTTTAATATTTATTTAATTCCCTTTTGTTGCCCTTGTTGTTTTTTATTATTGTTGTTATCATTGTTGTAATTGTTGTTGTCATTATTAGATGGGACAGAGAGAAATGGAGAGAGGAGGGGAAGACATAGAGGAGGAGAGAAAGAGAGACATCTGCAAACCTGCTTCACTGCCCATAAAGCAACTCCCCTGCAGGTTGGGAGCTAGAGGCTCGAACCTAGATCCTTACGCCAGTCCCTATGCTTCACGCCATGTGCGTTTAACTTGCTGTACTAACACCTGACTCCCTGTTTTCACTTTTCTACATCTGAATGTCTAGTTTTATCAACACTATTTGGTGAAGAGACCTTCTTTTCGCCTGTTGAATAGTTTCTGACCCCTTTGTAATATATTAGGTGACTATACACTTGTCAGCTCATTTCTGGGCTTTCAATTCTATTCAATTATCTATTAATCTTATTCCAGTACCATATTACTTTAATTAATATTGCTTAGTAGTATAAATTCAAGTTAGGGAGAATACCGCCATCCTTCCCCCTCTTTTTTCTCAGAAGTGATTTGAACAAGTTATTCAATTTCTTTGAAGAAATTCATTAGGATCTTGATAGGAATTTCATTAAGATCGGTACTCCAATTTAGTTTAGTCTTCTGGGCAGGACCATTTATGAGCATAAAAAAGATACCATATGTGCTTCAAAAAACCTGGTCCTTTCCCAGAAAAGTTTTTCACCTCATTATAACACTGTTGTTAATATTATTATTTCCTTATTGTTTATGGCTAGAAGGAATTTTGCTTTTAAAGCATGAACTCGCCCGTAGTCTTTCTTGACCAAAATGTAAAGCTTTTCTAAATCTTCTTCTTTTAGTTTAAGTGTTTAATCATTATCTCACAAACTGGAATGAACTACTGGTAACTGAATCTACTATATATTTTCCTTTTAAACTTTTCTTTATAAACATATGTATAAGCACATATATTTTGGAAAAATTTATTTTAGCTAATGATTTTTAACTTAACATATGGTGAGCATTTTATACCATTTTCTTAAAACATATTTTATAATCACTAAATGATATTCAAATTTTTGTATTACACATTAGCAACTACATTGTTTTCATATGGAAAAATATGTAGGGTACTTCCTTTTTAAATAAAATCAGTGCAGTGACTTTCATAGTATATAAAATTCTTATTTAATCTTTGAATATTCCCTTAGGAAGATTTTCCAAATTGAATTATCAAGTTAAAATGTACACATCTTAAAAATGTTTAATATATATTGCCAATTTTTCTCCAAAAATGTCATAATAATTTACATAAATGTTTAACGAAAATAGGAGAATGAACACACACATTTTATCAAATCCCCACACAATAATGAGTACTATAATTCTTTATAATGCTGTGACTTGCTATGCAAAAATGGTATTATGTAGTTTTATTGTTTCTTTTATTCTAGATTTTTTTATTACAGTTAAATTTTCATTAAATTTTTTTCTGAGATTTGAATATTTAGATCATTTTATTGGTATCTTAGTTTTTATTCTTTTTTAAATATTGATTTTCTATAGTGATGTTATTTAAGTTGAGGTATTAATTTATTAAGATTGTATGATACCAGAGGTACAAATCCACATAATTCCCACCATCAGAGTTCTGTAACCCAGCCCGTCCATTGGAAGCTTGCCTATTCTTTATCCTTCTGGGTGTATGAACCAAAATTCTTTTTGTGGTGCAGAAGGTTTAAGGTCTGGCTTCTGTAACTGCTTCTCTGCTGGACATGGGCATTGGGTGGTAGGTCCATACTTCTAGACTGTTTCTATTCTTTCCTAATGTGATAGAGCTCTGGAGAGGTGAGATTCTGGGACACATTGGTGAGGTTGTCTTCCCAGGCAGGTCAGGATGGTCTCTGGTTTTTTTGTTTTTTTGTTTGTTTGTTTGTTTGCCACCATGGTTATCACTGGGACTTGATGCTTGCACTATGAATCCACTGCTCCTGGAGGCTATTTTTTCCCTTTTGTTGCCCTTGTTATTTATAGTTGTTGCTATTGCTGTCATTGTTGTTGGAAAAGACAGATAGAAATTGAAACAGTAGGAAAAGACAGAAAGGAGAAGAGAAAGATATATACCTGAAGACCTGTTTCACCACTTGTGAAGCGACCACCCCCCCCACCCCCGCAGAAGGTGGGGAGTCAAGGTCTGGAACCGGAATTCTGAAGCTGGTCATTGTGTTTCGCCTGCTGCGCTATGGCCCAGCACCCCAAGATTCATTTAATGCAATTAAATCTCTTCAGTTGAGACTGGAATAATAGCTTAACTGGTAGAACATCAATCTAGCATGTCTGAGTTCCTAGTTTGATCCCTAGTACAGCATATCAGAGTTGTGCTGTGAAATCCTATGTGAAATTTTCTCTCAAATGTAATAAATAAGACAAACTTTTAAAAGTAAATGAACAAATAAATTTCATTGATTACCATTTATACACTTAAAATTTATTATTACCTTTTATATACTTCATTGATTGCCATTTATACACTTAAATTTTATTATTACCTTTTTTCTTTAGTATTTATAGTTGTTGATTTATTATTACTAGTAGTAGTAGTAATAATAGTAATGAGATAGAGAGATAGAAAGACTAAAGCAATGTTCAGCTCTGGCTTATAAAGACGCTGGAATGGATCTTGGGACCTTGTCAGGCATGAAAGTCTTTTGCATGACCATTATGCTGTCTCCCCATCTGCCACCCCCCATGTGTCATTTCTAATCAATAGGTAAAGGAGTGTGACGCAACAGCTACACTCCCCCTGATATATTTAATATGAGTAAAGATTCAGGGAAAGGGGTGTGATGTCTCTGTTTGTGTGTATTGTATCCTTTTGTCAAGATATTTAAAAGTTCCAGTACAATTCATTAAATTGTGGCCTGTACTTGGATTCTCAAGTACAGTGTCCAGAGTTAGATCTCCTGCATCAAATGGGCCAGAGTGATGCTCTGCTGTTCTTTCTCTTTCTCTCCTTTTTCTTTTCCCTTTCTCCTTTTCATTCTTTTTCTTTTGCTTTCTTTCATATTAATGAATAAAACTTTAATAAAGGAAAAATATGGGGGTTAGAAACTTTATTCCTAAGGCCTGGGCAACAACACAAAATATTTTTCGTGGTTTTCTCTTAGCTATGATGGTTATGGGGGTTACAGTTAGTGGAATGTATATACTTTCCCCGTATTTGGGGAGCTACTATCTGCCCTGATCCAGCTTTCTAGTCCTATTCCCAACTCTAGCACCATCTTCCTAGACAATACATTCAACCCACCTGCACGTTAACTATCGGGCTCAGGCAAAAATTAACATAGTGATGGACACCCTTGGAATAGATCTAAAATAGACTTCTTAGCTTCTTCCAAAATGAAAACCCCAAATATCATCTGCTATATTCTTATTGCTGAATATATATTCTTATATTCTTGTTTCTTTATTGCTAAACAATTTGTTCTTTATATTTTAATGCTTTTCAGACACCAAGTTGCAGATGCTACCATGATGTCAAGCTGAATTTTCTGGGCAGACAACCTCACCTATGAGTCCTGGAACCCCACCTCTCCAGAGCCCTATCCTGCTAGGGAAAGACAGAAACAGGCTGGAACTATGGATTGACCTGTTCACAACACTTCTGACTAGTGGAGAAGCAATTAAAGAATCTAGACCTCCCACCTTCTGCACCCTATAAAGATTTTTAGTCCATACTCCCAGAGGGTTAAAGAATAGGTAATCTTCCAATGGAGGGAATGGGATGTGGAACTCTGGTGGTAGGAATTATGTGGAAATGTACCCCTCTTATCCTACAATCTTGTTGATCATTATTAAATAACTAATAAAATTAAACAAATAAAATTTTTAAAAATCATTTTGTCATCACATATTAAATTTCAAAAATTCTCTGCAACATATGTCTATATGTATATATATATATGTATATATATGTATATATATTTGTAAAATAAAAATAAGTCTTCACTGCTACCCACAATAAAGAGGCAAAAAATAAAGTAATCCAGACGTAATTATCTAAGGAAGTCAATTACAAATTTATAAACAACGAGTGCCCAAAAACACCAAAATGTCAATTGATTTACACTTGCATTTGGTAGTATAGGAAATTATTTAGTGTGAAACTCCCATTTTCATGATCTTTCTATAACCTACTCTAGTTTCCATGCATATATGAATTAGAATACTTTGTAGAAAATAAGACTAATGATTGATAAATCATTCTGAACAACAACAATAACAAACACTATTACTTGAAAAAGGCTTTTTCTGTGTCATTATGCCTGCTTCTCAACCTTTCTAAAACAGACCTCCTAGAATCAATCCCTCTGGTCTTCTTGTCCCCTTACCTCTTTAAACTAGCACTGGTCCAAGTAAGTACTCTCTTTCCTGAGAACCTACCCTGGATCTCTAATTCTCAGGATTGAAATGTAGTTCCCAAACAAAACCTCACCAATGACAGAGACAGTCAGAGACAAAAACAGAAAAATACCAAGAGATAGTCTCAGGATACAAAATGTTCCTGCTCAAAATGTACAAATCACTGGAAATATGAAAATTACTCATGGTATTTTATCAGAATTTAATATGGGAGATTATGTAATTATATAAGATCATTCATTGTATGGGTGAGGTGGGGAGCTAGGTGGAGGGGGGTGAAGTCCATTCATAGTTTCCAGAAATTACTTCCAGAATATAGCCTAAACGAACTTCTAGGAGTTAACATCCCATGGAATGCACAGAAAAGAAAGTAAAAAATTTCTAGAATTAATGTAATATCATATAATAGGTAAAACAGTAAATAAATAATAAATTAAAATTGAACTACTCGTACATGTCTCCTTAATAAGTCATAAGCCTCCTGAGACTCGCCACATACCATGAGAATTAAATTTGCTATTTATCTGGCTAATAACTTAGATCTCAGTAGATGGTTAAACTTTTTTCAATTGTCTAGAGATGGAGAACCCAGCTGGTTACAACTCAGACTAGGTCTTTAGCTCCAACTCTATGTCATTTTATAATTATTATTTATTGGTTAGAAACCTAAAAGGACAAGAAGAGAAATCTAAAGGGGTTTAAGTGATACAGAGGGATATCTACAGTACTTTTCACTGCTTGTGAATTTTTCCCTCTATAGTTGGGGACTAGGGGCTTGAGCCTTGGGTCCTTGCACATTTTAACATATGTGTTTAACCAGGTGCGCCACCGCCCAGGCCCAGAGAAGATGATTAGGTTATGCCCCAGAATTCAAGAAATACCAAAGTGCTTTCCACCAAAATACTCATTTTTCAAAGTACATAATGTCCCCAAATTCTCTAATCACAAAAAGTATTGCAATTATAGTTACATACAAAAGGAATGGAGTTAGAGTTCAGTCTCAAACACATTTCCTTTCAGAACAGGACAGTCCTTCCTTTCATCTTTTTTTTTTTTTTACCTTCCCCTTAAGGAATGTTGGATGTTTGTGTAGGAAAACTCACAGTTGACTTTCAATGCCTCATCATGATGTTAGGGTACCAAATGCGAGAGGCACCAGTACATTTATTTCTCGCAAAGGTATTTTTTACAAAATGACTTATATTTTCTCTCTGATCTGGAGTAATCACATTGTATTTGGAAAAAAATATTACTAAAGTCCCATAATCATTATTTAAAAATCGGTAACTCTATTCTCTGTTCAGTGAATAGTATACTATAATAACCACAAAACTAGATGGACACTGGATGCAGAAACACTTTTGAAGCAAAACCCTACTTCATAATCTTGGTTACTAGGAAAAAAAAATCACCTGGTACAGCAGAAAATTGGGTTCTAATTCACATTTACTGCCCACATGTCTTATGAAATAATCAAATTTGTGGAATCTAACTGGCACCCAGAATGCCAACTATCAGGCAGCCTATAAACACAGCTTCCTTACGTTGCTGTTCCATTACTTTCACACTACAGAACACAGGAATAAATGCAGAGGAGCAGGTGAGCATATCTGAACATCTTTTCCATCTTCTATCTTTCCTAATAAAGGCCTATACTCACATCCACTGAAGCTCAGCATTTGATTATCTGAGCACATAAGGCGAAACAAGAAAGGTATGACAATAAGGAATACACTCTTTCCCTTCAGAATAATGATATACTACTTGATTTCTCTGTGATGATTTCTTTGTCCCCATTTCATATTTTCTACATTTTTGTTCGTTGTGCTTTAGTGATTACAGATTTGCATAAGTAATCTCCATGTAGACTAGACAACTAGACAATGTTATATATACAAATATTGTAAGAGTATATCACTGAAAATTAATGAAAAATCAAAATAGATTCCTGTGTCTTTTCAGAATATGAAAATACTGTCAGAGCAAGTTAAAAAGATCTGGATAGCTCCAAAATGAGAAGGACGTATTACTTATCTCAGACTTGAAACTTTCAATAGTTTCTTTGGAAGCTGAGAAAAATGTTCTTTCTATTCTGGAGTATATTTTTAAATATGTCTTTATGTATTTATAAAACTTAGGGGGAAATGATTTATAATGGACATTATCCAGGTAAACACTACAATTATATAGAAATTTAATTACCTTCCAAATTATAGACATGTCATAAAATATTTCCCTGAATTTTCTCTTAATATATTATTTATAAGTTTATTAGTATAAAATGGATTTTTCTGCAGTAGCAACTAAAGAATAAAATGTCTTATCTTAATCTGATAATCAAAATGTATGTAAGAAATACTACCAAAATTAAAAAAGTGAAATGATAAAATATTGCAGAAACAGAAAAAAGTTAATAACAGACTGTACTGTTGACAGTAAAGAGCATAACATTTAATAAGTGAAATCCAGTACCAATTTAAGAAAACATCTACCATTTTCTTCTTTTTCTGGCCAGGAAGACAGTATAGCATTTATGCAGAAAAAATTGACTTTAGAGGGTCTGAAATGTGAGGTTCAATCTCCAGCACCATCATAAAGCAGACTTGAGCAGTACTCTGTTAAAACAAAGAAACAAAGCAAAAATATGTCCTCAGCCCTCACCATTATGGAAAATGGACTATTAAAAATTCAAGATTTGAATCTATGCTATGGAATACTTCTCTACAAACAGAAAAGATGACATTGTATCCTTTGGGAGAAAACAGATGGACCTGGACATGATTATCTTTAGAGAAATAAGTAAGGAGATGAAAGACAATTAACAGATGGTTTCATTCATATGTGGAACCTAGAGAACTGATACACATGAACTTGAAGAAGGAGAAGGGGAAGGAGGAGAGGGAGGAAAGGAAGGAGAAGGCGAAGAAGAAGAGGAAGAGGAGGAAGAGGAGGAGGAGGAAGAAGAAGAGGAGGAGGAGGAGGAGGAAGAAGAAGAAGAAGAAGAAGAAGAAGAAGAAGAAGAAGGAGAAGGAGAAGGAGAAGGAGAAGGAGAAGGAGAAGGAGAAGGAGAAGGAGAAGGAGAAGGAGAAGGAGAAGGAGAAGGAGAAGGAGAAGGAGAAGGAGACGGAGAAGGAGAAGAAGAAGAAAGAATGCCACTGTTTCCTAGACTTTCAATAACTACTGTAGTTATTGGTTTTTTTTCACCCTTGTTTTTGTTATTGTTGTGATCGCTGTTGTTGGATAAAACAGAGAGAAAACGAGAGAAGACGAGAAGACAGGGGGCTTGTGGAGTACTCCCCTGCAGGTGGGGAGCCAGGGGCTCAAACCGGGATTCCTATGCCATATTATAGCTATCTTTAGGAGGAAAGGGAGTAGGGGGACATAGAAAGCTGATGGTGGATATGGTATAGAACTACACACTGTAATCTTACAATCTTGTAACCTTCTATTAATCACAGATAAAAATTCAAAAATATTTAAATTTATGAAGCAAGTTGTTAAGAGGTTTTAATGTTCTTGTTGAGAAACGATGTACTTATTTTAAAAAAGTGAAGGTGTGATGTAATCATAGATGTAGCTAGGAATGAAGAGGGCATTTGGGTTGATCTCCAGGATCTTGGCAGATTGCAAGACATTTGCCCTTCTTTGATAATCTCTTCCACCCATTAAGTATCAAAGGGTCATAAATTCAGCAGCTTTCTATGTCTAATTTAAATACTATTTTAACTGTTAACTTAGTGTAGGAAAAAGTAACTATTTCTTGGTCTACCCACTCTTTGAGAGACTGTGGAAAGTGGTTTAAGTTGTCATTTTAGGGGTTAAAAAGTAAATACTCAAAATATTGCTTACTTCTATGGGTATGGAAAAGGAAGAGTACCCAGATTTGGATTTGAGTACTGTTACTAAGTTAAGAAGGACATAACAAGGTGTACAGAAACAAATCTGCTATGTGATCACTAATTGATAATGCACTGTAATACTTACTAGAAAAACTATTATATTTTTACAAAAAAAAACTTCACAGTTGATGTAGAGGAATACAGATTTTTTAAAAAGTCAATATTGACTAGTGATATGATAGAATTCACAAAAAAATATTCCTAACAGAAAAGAACAGATTAAATAACATAGAACTATGATTCACTCAGGCTACAAAATCAGTGTACAAAAATCAGTGGCATTTCTTTATGCAAACACTAAAACTGAAGAAGACATCCAGAAATCACTCCCATTCACTGTTGCAGCAAAAATCAATAAAATACCTAGGAATAAAGCTGAACAAAGAAGTGAAAGACCTGTATACTGAAAACTATGAGTCACTATTCAAGGAAATAGAAACTGATACCAAGAAATGGAAAGATATCACATGCTCACGGAGCTGAAGACTAAACATCATCAAAATGAATATCCCCCCCCAGAGCCACAATCAAATTTAATACAATACCCATCAAAGTTCCACCAAACTACTTTAAGAGAATAGAACAAAACTACAATCATTTATCTGGAACATGAAAACACCTAGATTTGCAAAAACAATATTGAGGAAAAGATACAAAAATGGAGGCGTCACACTCCCAGATCTCAAACTATATTATAAGGTCATCAACAGCCTGGTACTGGAACAAAAATAGTCACACAGAGCAGTGGAAAAGAATTGAAAGCCTAGAAATAAATCCCCACACCTATGGACATCTAATCTTTGATAAAGGGGCCCAAAGCATTAAATGGAAGAAGGAGGCTCTCTTCAATCAATGGTGCTGGGAAAACTGGGTTGTAACATGCAGAAGAATGAATTTGAACCACCTTATCTCACCAGAAACAAAAATCAACTCCAAATGGATCAAGGACATGGATGTCAGACCGGAAACTATCAAATACCTAGAGGAAAACTTTGGTGGAACACTTTCCCACCTAAACCTCAAGGGCATCTTTGATGAAACAAACCCAATTACAAGGAAGACTAAAGCCCAAACAAACAAATGGGACTACATCAAATTGAAAAGCTTCTGCACAGCCAAAGAAACTATCACACAAACAAAGAGACCCCTCACAGAATGGGAGAAGATCTTCACATGCCATACATCAGACAAGAAACTAATCACCAAAATATATAAAGAGCTCAGCAACTTAGCACCAAAAAAGCAAATGACCCCATCCAAAAATGGGCAGAGGATAGGAACAAGACATTCACTTTAGAGGAGATCCAAAAGGCTAACAAACATATGAAAAACTGCTCCAGGTCGCTGATTGTCAGAGGAATGCAAATTAAGCAACATTGAGATACCACCTCACTCCTGTGAGAATGGCATACGTCAAAAAGGACAGCAGCAACAAATGCTGGAGAGGTTGTGGGGACAGAGGAATCCTTCTGCACTGCTGGTGGGAAAGTAAATTGGTCCAGCCTCTGTGAAGAGCAGACTGGAGAACTCTAACAAGGCTAGACATAGACTTTCCATATAACCCAGTAATTCCTCTCCTGGGGATATACCTCAAGGATTCCATAATGTCCAATCAAAAAGATATGTGTACACCTATGTTCATAGCAGCACAATATATAATAGCTAAAACCTGGAAGGAACCCAGGTGCACAACAGATGAGTGGCTGAGAAAGCTGTGGTATATATACATAATGGAATACTATGCAGCTATCAAGAACAATGAACCCACCTTCTCTGACCCATCTTGGACAGAGCTAGAAGGAATTATATTAAGTGAGCTAAGTCAGAAAGACAAAGATGAGTATGTGATGATCCTACTCATCAACAGAAGTTGAGAAAGAAGAACAGAAAGGGAAACTAAAGCAGGATCTGATCAAATTGAGAGTAGGGCACCAAAGCAAAAACCTGTGGTGAGGGGGAGGGTGGAAATTCAGCTTCCCAGGGCAGTGGGGGGATGGGGGGGTTGGTGGGAGGGATGGGACACAGTCTTTTGGTGGTGGGAATGGAGTTTATGTACACTCCTATTAAGGTGTAGTCATATAAACCACTATTTAATACATATGAGAGGGGAAAAATTGATCATATGCCTCAAACTTTTTAAAACACAGACTGAGTCTTTTTAATACATAGGCTGAGTCTTTGATATGTTAACTCTCTCAAAAGTCTAGACCATGTAGAACAGAAGCAACCGGTGGCACAGTTATATACAAGATGCTGGGTATTATAAAGCAAACCCTAACAAAGGGATTTTTCAAAGTTAACCCAGTTACCAAATAATGTGATGATAATAATAACTATCCATTGTGTTCTTGAACCCTAAGACAGCAGGAACCTCACATTTCCACTATAGAGCCTATATTCCCCCAGTCCTGGAACCTTAGGGTGGGGTCTATTTTCCTGCATGCTTCTCTCAATCCATATCAAATAATATTGCACCCATCAATCTCAACCTAATCAACGTAACAAGTGCCACCCCAGCATGCTTCACTTCAGACTGTGTCCAGAGACTACAGGTGTGGAATGACAAGCCTTTAGCTTTATCACTCTGGTGAGACCTTTCCTTTAATAGTATTCTGTAATTCCATTCCAGGTGGTCCATTCCCCAATAAAGTCCCCAAACCTAGATATAGACCAGGTCCCCTGAGTTAGAGCATATGTTCACACGTGTCCATAAACCAGGGGAAAATATATATCTGAAAGCAGAAGTACACAAGAGTCTGCAGTGAGTACCCCCCCCCCAACACTTCATCTGCACTATTCCAGCCTTTAGGTCCATGATTGTTCAACAATTTGTTTGGCTTTGTATGTTAACTCTCTTTTTAGCCACCAGGTTCCAGATGCCATCAGGATGCCGGCCAGGCTTCCCTGGACTGAAGACCCCACCAATGTGTCCTGGAGCTCTACTTCCCCAGAGACCCACCCTATTAGGGAAAGAGAGAGGCAGACTGGGAGTATGGACCGACCAGTCAACGCCCATGTTCAGTGGGGAAGCAATTACAGAAGCCAGACCTTCCACCTTCTGCAACCCACAATGACCCTGGGTGCATACTCCAAGAGGGATAGAAAATGGGAAAGCTATTGGGGTGGGGATGGGATATGGAGATCGGGTGGTGGGAATTGTGTGGAGTTGTACCCCTATCCTATCCTAAGGTTTTGTTAATTTATCCTTTCTTAAAAAAAAAGAAATGCACATAAAAGATCTAATTCCAGTTTTAAGTCTTACCAGGTTTCATATTATGACATTTTTGCATTAAATTTACCTTAGTTATTTTAAATTAAAAGGAAAACCAAACATATCACATGAGTTTAGTCCTACACTCAAAAGAAAACACATAATAAGACAAGCATATAGACATGTAGCACTAGATATCAAGAACCAGAATCTTTTGAACACTTTTGAGTCTCAGAGTTGAGAGATTGACTAAAAAGACCTTTTCTAGTGCAGGAAGAAGTCTGGAGATGTCTAGAAATGCTAGACTCTGAGGGCATCCTTTAATGAGACTGTGACATGTGTGTAATACCATCTGGAACTTCAACAGATTAACTATTATCAAAGGTCTATATTACATCAGAGCATAGAATGAGACACACTGAAAGCATTTTTGTGGGGGTATACAAATTATGACAGTTAAAACTAGATAACTAGAGCATTGTCATGCAACCCTCTGGCAATGCAGTAGGACAGAGGGCATTATGCTGTATACATTATGTCAATATCCTGCATCCCACAGTCTGTGAGGGCAGCAATGTTTGTCATAGTATGCAGTTTTGGGCCTTTTGCCTTGGGGCCTGTTGGCCCAAACTGCTGGTTAACTTAAGACTTCTACCAGATGCCCATTAGAGAATAGGATTAATTACCAGAGAGGAATTATGGTGTATTCCTTTTGTTCTATGCACAGCTTCTCAGTAATTGAGAAAATAGTTCAACGGAGAAATTGCCAATGTATCAATAAGTGACATTGTGTCCATAAGGCATTATAATTTATGGGTCTTCCATACAAAGTAATAAGCATCAACAAAAATCAGGCAGTCCCAAACACAAGCCTAAAAAGTAAATTAGTATCAGATTTTCTTTGGTTTTTCTTCTATACTGATCCTGATGATAAAATGATAACTAAAGTGATTTGAACATAAACTAGATCCAATATACTTTTACCCTAGTAAACTAGTTGTCACTTGCAGGTGAGATCTGAGAATCAATTTATTTAAATATTGAGAATTTAAGCAACATATAAAACAACAAATTTAAGAAATCAATACTTTTAAATCCAAACTAGGAATCAATTGAACATTAGTTCAGGAGGTGGCACAATGGATAAAGCACTGGACTTTCAAGCATGAGATCCTGAGTTTGATCCCCCATAGCGTATGTACCAACCAGACTGATGTCTGATTCTTCCTTTCTACCTCTCTCTCTCTCCCTATCCTTCTCATAAATTGATAAATATATTTTAAAAAGGAAAATATTGGACACAAATTGGTAGTTTGTGTTTAAAAAAAATCCTGATGATGACTGTAAAAACAATTTGATATTGTGAAAACCTCAAATACATATTATTGGACAGTTTAGATTTCTGAATGAAAATATAAATATAAAAGCAAAATTCACAGTATTTTAAGGTGAAAAATATAAATGGCAAAATACTACTGAAGAATAGAGTAAATTAAAGGGACACCAAGTTTAGTGTTCTTACATAATAGTGATAATTTGACAACTCATTTTAATGTATCTTGATAAACCGAATGACTGGGGGTCCAGCAGTAACATACCAGGTTATGCACACATAGTGCAAAGCACTAGACTGGAGTAAGGATCCCCATCTATGGGCACGGGGGTAAGGGGAGAAGCTTCACAGGTGGTGAAGCAGGTCTGCAGGTGTCTTTCTCTCCCTCTCTCTTTGTCTCATTCCCCTCTTGGTTTTTCTCTGTCCTATCCAACAACAACAACAACAACAACGGGGGAAAAAAAACAGCCTCCAGGAGCAGTGGATGGAGGAGCAGTGGATTCGTGGTGCAGACACTAAGTCCCATCAGTTAAAGGAAACAAATAACCTTTTAGCAGTATTAAAAGTAATATGAAAAAATAAAAGCACACAAAATATGAACAATGAATCATATGTGGTATGACAGCAAAGTTTATAGTTACTGATACTATTTCAACAAGAAACTAGAATATACTGTCTTTCTTTGACATTTGGCTTAGTGATCAGATAGTAGAAAAATGAGTTAGAACAGTTCAATATCTATCATGTGTTCTATATCTATTAGATATCCCAAAGAAAAGATACTGGATCTAATTTTGAAATGGTACCAAGACTATAATAATGGGACATGGCTTAATATTAGGATAGAGTACAAGTTGCACTTTACCAAATTTGATGACTCAGAATTTAGTCAGCCACCATGGGAGCACCATGCAAACGGAAAGCTTCATGAGTAATGGAGCAGTGTTGTGGTCTCGGTCAGTCGATCTCTGTCTGTCTGTCTGTCTGTCTCTCTCTCATCTGGAAAAGAGAGAAAGAGAGAGACAGAGAACAAAAGAAAGTCCTGGAAATTGTGGAATTATACAGGTTCTATGTTTGAGTAAAGCCTTGGCATCAAACAAACAAACAAAAAAAGAAAATACAATATATTTACAAAAATTTAACTTATTGACTTAATTATTTCAATTTTAAAACCAGTTTTCTTCAATGGAAGAAAAAATAATTAAAATACAGAAAACTGTGTTAACCTTCTATGAGGGGGAAAAAAACAGCTTTGTAAACTCAGCATATTTGAAACCAATAAGAACTCAGATTTCAGTAAGAAATGTTGATGATTTTAATTTTTCAATTTATTGTATTATTATTATTATTTTAAATTTGAGATAGAAATACTGAGGCAAAAAGAGTAAGAGTCCACAGTACCAAGGCTTCCTTTAATGCAATGGGGGCCACACTCAAACCTGGGTCAGGTACGTGGCAGAGCAGCACACTGTCTAACTGAGCTATATAGCTAGCCCTGATGATTTTAAAAAGAAATAACTACTTTCTTTAAATAGTTAAAAATATTATTTAAAAATTCTCTTGGTCAACACCGGATAAAACACCTCTGCACAGTCATTAACATTTTCTGCCTTCTTTAGGAGCACAATTTCGTTGTACTATAATTAATTCTCACTATTTGTCACTTTCCCAAGTAATTTTCAAACTACACAGATTATTTAAGGGAAAAAAATCAAGCTAAATAATTTTTGGTAATGATTAGAAGACTTCATAATCATAAATATATCCAGATTAAATATGCAAAGAGATGTTAAACATGTGATTAAGCTAATATGCCACCTTTGGTAGAATTATCATCGCATTATTACAATTAAAATTTCCCGAGTTAAAACTAATAACCTCAATATGCCATTAACAAACACTTAGGAATGTTATAAATGTGATACAGCATACTAATTTAGAAAATTGGAAAAGTGTACAGGTATTTCTCCTTTACTCTTCATTCTTTAATAAAAAAAATAGATAAAAAAACAAAACTTAGAGAAAAGGAGGAACTGTTTCTAATTGCTAAACATGCTTCTGGTAAACTCTGTTTGATTTGATACGTGTTTTAAAACAACACTTCTATCATCACTTCCCTCATCTTCCCATTTTATTCACTGCTCTTTTTTTTTTTTTTTTTTAGGAATACAAAACTTGGCAATATCTGGCACCTGCCTTAAAAACTCATTTATGAATCAATTTCAACATCTTTCTCCCTTCCTCTCCTATTTATAGCTAATGCTTTGTTAACTTCTAACATTGAGAATATACCTGGAGCTAGCATAGGAAGTTCAATAAGAGTAATGAGCAGAGAAAGCAGGGGTAGCACACCAGGTTAAGCGCACATGGTGCAAAGCTGAAGGATGCTGGTTTGAACCCCCAGCACCCCACCTGCAGGGAGAAGGGGTCGCTTCACAGGCAGTGAAGCAGGTCTGCAGGTGTCTATCTTTCTCTTCCCCTCTCTATCTCCTCCTCCTCTCTCAGTTTCTCTCTGTCCTATCCAACAACAATCACAGCAACAACAATGGAAAAAAGATGGCTGCCAGGAGCAGTGGATTTATAGTGAGGCACCCAGCCTCAGGGATAACCCAGAAAGCAGGAAAAAAAAAAGGTAATGAACAGATTCCTTGTTTGGGGACCATCTTATTTAGTCTTTGAGTTGAGTCACTCCTAATATCCTAAGAAAAGGACTTCCTTGAGGTCAAGAAGTTTAATGGGCAAAAAGAAGTTGAGAAATATAAGGAAGTGCTAGTAAAGTAAGATAGATTATGCAAAGTATATGGTTATGATTGATCAGGACAATATGATTTGATTTCGTTAGAAACCTCCTGCCAAAAATGCATAAACATGCTTAAGAATCAGCTTACTTAAGAACTGGAGACCAAGTCACTTATATAATCATTCATTCCCATTGGTTAAGGGGTTACCTTGTTGGTGCCATCTTTTATTTAGCCTTTGGCTGTACTTTTCTGAAACCCAGCAAGATTCCTTTTTCCTAGAGAATATCACTACACAGAAGAAAGACAGCCTGCACCCTTGTTATAAGCACTCCTTAAATGCATGCAAACAGTATTTCCAGGTCATGGGGGGATGGGAGGGACATTATCTAACTAAAGTCTCCAAAGTCACATTCTGAAATGAAAATTGGTTAGAAGACATTTATTCCTCACTGAGTTTATTAAAATTAGAAAAGTCAGGAGTTCCTGGAAGATGGCAGACTGAGAAGCTTCTAGTGGCTTGAGCTCTGACCACATCCTCTGGAAACAGTAGGATTTTATGCCTTTAGTAGGCCAGTCAATAAGGGGTCCTAGCGGTGACACCAAGGAGGTGACTAGAACTTAATTTGGGTTAAAAAATAGAGTAGAAAAAAAGAGAAAAAAAATTTTCTTTTAAATTATTATCTCCAAAGCACACCTCCTCCCCTCCCCCCCCCCATAACCAGTCCCTGGGGACCAGCTCCTAGCAGGCTCCCCTGCTGAGCTTCTTTTTTTACCAAGATTCCTGTCCCACCAGGGAGTATCAGTCATTCTAAGTCTAGTCCCTTCTGAAACCTCTGGCCTTTTTTCTAAGTAGCCAATGCCACCCCCACATAGCTAATTAAATAATTTTTTAAATTTTTTAAAGAAAAAACTCTTTCCTTCCACCGCTCTTTTATTACTGTTCTTTTTGTTAACATTTTCTTTTTTCTCTCTTTTTTTTTTTCCTCATTCTTGTCATCCTTCCTACCTTAATCCTACAGCTTCCACAGCCACGGGCCCCATCCCCCACTCCACCAAACAGTGTGCTTTCACTGATTCCACTGATACACCTTTGGGAATTATTTTGGGGAAGAATTCAGACTCAGAGTGGACTCTCACTGCGAGTATCTCTGCTCAACTTCCCTTCCTCCTTAGCTACGCCTAGAATATACAGTGGATAGTAGATTTGCATAACTGTCTATTTCAGCTATCCTTGTCTAGTCCTGAGGGGGTTTTTTGTTTGTTTGTTTATTTTTTTCTTTCTTAACAATCAGCTGCCACTGCTCACGAGGTTTGAGGAAACCTGGGACAGGGTTTTTTTTACCCTGCTCTATTTTATTAGTAATATTATATAAAGGCATATATCTTCCCCCCCATTTCGGTTGATCAGAATTAACTCTTAGGGTATCTTTCTTTTTTTTAAATATTTATATATTTATTCCTTTTTGTTGCCCTTCTTGCTTTATTGTTGTAGTTATTATTGTTGTTATTGATGTCATTGTTGTTAGATAGGACAGAGAGAAATGGAGAGAGGAGGGGAAGGCAGAGAGGGGGAGAGAAAGACAGACACCTGCAGACTTGCTTCATGCCTGTGAAGCGACTCCCCTACAGGTGGGGAGCCAGGGACTGGAACCGGGATCCTTACTCTGGTCCTTATGCTATGTGCCACATGCGCTTAACCCACTGTGCTACCGCCTGACTCCCTTAGGGTATCTTTCATTGCTAGGGTAGTGGGCATCTTATCTATTGTGGGAGGAACTTGTCGCATTACTCCTACCTCCTCTACAGACTCCCCCTTTCCTCCTCCTAGCTAATTAAAAAAAAATATTAAAATAAATCAAAAATAGAGTAATCAAAAAAAAACCTTTCCTTTCACTGCTCTTTAATTATAGCTCTTTATCTTATCTTTTCTCTTTTCTCTCTCTTGTTTCCTTTTTTTTTTAATCTTGCCATACACTTCTTCCTTCTTCTTTACCTTTCTGAATTTGCGAACTATTTGGGGGAAGATCTGACTCAGAGTGGACTCTCTATGTGTGTATCTCTGCTCTACTTCCCACTCCCCTCTTGTTACCCCTAGAATATACAGTGGATATTAGATTTGCATAAATGTCTATTCTTGCTATCCCTTCTTTCTTTTCTCTTTCTTCTTCACTGGAATTTGGTTCCTATTTTCTCACGGACTGGGGACATTGTTTTGCTAACTGGTAGTGATTAAACTGCTTCAATACTTGCTTCAGTTGGTATTGAATTCCTGAGGATGGTGAGTGGAGTTGTCATAAAGATATTTAGTACAGTGTTGCTTGTAATCAAAACACAACAACTGAGGAACAACAGAGCATAAAAAAAAGAAACACATAAATCAAAAAAAATGGATCAAAAACAAATAAAACTGCTACTGCAATGAATGAAGACAGAAGCCCAGAAGAAACTATAAATCAGCTAGAAGTAACCATAGATAAGAAAAGTATGCAAGCAATAATAAACTTATTAATCACAGAAATGAAAAAAACATTGAAGGAACAGAATGGCAGTATTAGGGAAACAACAGTTGAGACCCCCAAGGAAAATACTGATTATCTTGAGGCAATTAGAGAACTGAAAGCTGAAATAGCTGTAATGAAGAAAGAAGCTGAGGCAAGGGAAAGCAGACTAACAGAAGCAGAAAACAGAATTAGTCAGACAGAGGATGAGTTAGAGAAAACGAAGAAAGAGGGGAAAAAGCTCAAAAAGAGATTGAGAGACACTGAAAACAACAACAGAGACATATGGGATGATCTCAAAAGAAGTAACATTCGCATAATTGGTCTGCCAGAGGAAGAAAGAGAGGAAGGGAAAACAAACATTCTAGAGGAAATAATACAAGAAAACGTCCCAGACCTGAATAACAGAAAGGACATCAAGATTCAAGAGGCTCAGAGAGATCCAAACAGAATCAACACAGACCTGGAGACACCAAGACACATCATAGTCACAATGAAAAGGAGTAAGATAAGAAAGGATCCTAAAGGCTGCAAGAGAGAAATAAAAAGTCACATACAGGGGAAAACCCATAAGACTATCAGCAGAATTCTCCACTCAAACTCTAACAGCCAGAAGGGAATGGCAAGATATCTATCGAGCCCTGAATGAAAAAGGGTTTGAACCAAGGATAATATATCCTGCTAGACTTTCATTCAAACTAGATGGAGGGATCAAAAACTACTTAGACAAACAACAGTTAAAGGAAGCAACCATCACCAAACCGGCCCTGAAAGAGGTTCTAAAAGACCTCTTATAAACAAGAACATCACTATAATACTGGCAATATATCAGAGAAAACAAAAATTTATTTTGAACAATGGCACTACAATACATTAAATCCATAATATCAATAAATGTCAATGGCTTAAACTCACCCATCAAAAGGCACAGAGTGGGGGGATGGATCAGAAAACACAACCCAACAATATGCTGCTTGCAAGAATCCCATCTGTCACAACAAGATAAACACAGACTTAAAGTGAAAGGATGCAAAAGTATCATACAGGCTGACGGAACTCAAAAAAGGGCAGGAACAGCCATTCTCATCTCAGACATGATAGATTGTAAATTAAATAAAGTAATAAAAGATAGGCAAGGACATAACATAATGATTAGAGGATCAATCAGCCAAGAAGACTTAACAGTCATTAACATCTATGCACCCAATGACGGACCATCTAAATATGTCAAGCACTTACTGAAAGAATTTCAAAAATACATCAATAGTAATACAATAATAGTGGGAGACTTCAATACACCACTCTCACACTTAGACAGATCAACAAAGCAGAGAACCAACAAAGATACAAGAGAATTGAATGAAGAGATTGACAGACTACACCTGTTGGAAATTTTCAGAGTCCTTCCCCCCCAAAAAACTGGAATACACCTTCTTTTCAAATCCAAATAACACATACTCAAGGATAGACCACATGTTACGCCACAAAGACAGCATCAATAAATTCAAGAGCATCAAAATCATCCTAAGTATTTTCTCAGACCACAGTGAAGTAAAACTAACATTTAACAACAAACAGAAAATTATGAAAAGTCACAAAATTTGGAAACTAAACAACATACTCCTTAAGAACCACTGGGTCAGAGATTCACTCAAGCAGGAAATTCAAATGTTCCTGGAAACAAATGAAAATGAAGACACAACCAATCAAAATATTTGGGACACAGCTAAAGCAGTACTGAGAGGGAAACTTATAGCCATACAATCACATATTAATCACCAAGAAAAACCTCAAATGAACAACCTTACTGCACACCTCAAGGACTTAGAGGGAGAGGAACAAAGGAACCCTAAAGCAACCAGAAGGACAGAAATAACTAAAATTAAAGTAGAAATAAACAACATAGAAAATAAAAGAACCATACAAAAGATCAATGAAGCCAAATGTTGGTTCTTTGAAAGATTAAACAAAATTGACAAACCCCTAGCCAGACTCACCAAACAAAAAAGAGAGAAGACTCAAATTAATAGAATTGTAAACAATGGAGGAGATATCACAACTGACACCACAGAAATCCAGAGAATCCAGCGAAACTTCTATAAAGAACTATACGCCACCAAGCTAGAGAAGCTGGAAAAAATGGGACAATTCCTAGACATATGCCCTTCCAAAACTGAACCAAGAAGAACTACAAAATCTAAATGCACCAATCACAGATGAAGAAATTGAAACCATTATTAAGAATCTCCCCAACAACAAAAGTCCTGGACCAGATGGCTTCACAAACGAATTCTACAAAATTTTCAGGAAACAGTTAGTACCCATACTTCTGAAGCTTTTCCATAAGATTGAAGAAACAGGAATACTCCCTTCCACCTTCTATGAAGCTAACATCACCCTGATACCAAAAGCTGATAGGGTCAGAACAATAAAGGAAAACTACAGACCAATATCTCTGATGAACATAGATGCCAAAATATGAAAAAAGATCTTGGCCAAGCGGATACAGCAACACATCAAAAAGATTGTTCATCACGACCAAGTGGGATTCATCCCAGGAATGCAAGGCTGGTTCAACATCCGTAAGTCAATCAATGTCATTCACCACATCAATAAAAGCAAAGCCCAAAACCACATGATTATCTCAATAGATGCAGAGAAAGCCTTTGACAAAATCCAACATCCATTCATGCTCAAAACTCTACAAAAATTGGGAATAGATGTGAAATCCCTCAAGATAGTGGAGTCTATATATAGCAAACCTACAGCCATCATCATACTGAATGGACAGAAGCTGATAGCATTCCCCCTCAGATCGGGGACTAGACAGGGCTGTCCACTGTCACCATTACTCTTCAAAATAGCATTGGAAGTTCTTGCCATAGCAATCAGGCAAGAGAAAGAAATCAAAGGAATAGAGATTGGAAGGGAAAAAGTCAAGCTCTCACTATTTGCATATGAAATGATGGTATACATAGAAAAACCTAAAGAATCCAGCAGAAAACTAAGAAGTTATTAGGCAATATAGCAAGGTATCAGGCTACAAAATCAATGTACAAAAATCAGTGGCATTTCTTTTTGCAAACACTAAATCTGAAGAAGACATCCAGAAATCACTCCCCTTTACTGTTTCAGCAAAATCAATCAAATACCTAGGAATACAGTTGACCAAAGAAGTGAAAGACTTAAATACTGAAAACTATGAGTCACTACTCAAGGAAATAGAAACTGATACCAAGAAATGGAAAGATATCCCATATCATGGATTGGAAGAATAAATATCACCAAAATGAATATTCTCCACAGAGCCATATACAAATTTAATGCAATACCCATCAAAGTTCCACCAAGCTTCTTTAAGAGAATAGAACAAACACTACAATCATTTATCTGGAACCTGAAAACACCTAGAATTGCCAAAACCATCTTAAAGAAAAGAAACAGAAATGGAGGTGTCACACTACCAGACCTAAAACTTTATTATAAAGCCATCATCATCAAAACAGCATGGTACTGGAACAAAAATAGGCACACAGACAAGTGAAACAGAATTGAAAGCCCAGAAATAAATCACCACACCTGTGGTCATCTAATCTTTGATAAGGGGGCCGAAAGGATTAAATGGAAAAAGTAGGCTCTCTTCAATAAATGGTGCTGGGAAAACTGGGTTGTAACATGCAGAAGAATGAAATTGAACGACCTTAGCTCACCAGAAACAAAAATCAACTCCAAATGAATCTAAGACCTGGATGTCAGACCAGAAACAATCAAATACTTAGAGGAAAACATTGGTAAAACAGTTTCCCACCTACAACTCAAGGACATCTTTGATGAATCAAACCCAATTGCAAGGAAGACTAAAGCAGAAACAAACCAATGGGACTACATCAAATTGAAAAGCTTCTGCACATCCAAAGAAACTATGAAACAAACAAAGAGACCCCTCACAGAATGGGAGAAGATCTTCACATGCCATACATCAGACAAGAAACTAATCACCAAAATATATAAAGAGCTCAGCAAACTTAGCACCAAAAAAGAAAATGACCGCATCCAAAAATGGGCAGAAGATATGAACAAAACATTCACTACATAGGAGATCCAAAAGGCTAACAAATATATGAAAAACTGCTCTAGGTCACTGATTGTCAGAGAAATGCAAATTAAGACAACACTAAGGGAGGAGGTAAGATGGCGACGGCCTGAGAAGTCGCTTAACAGCGAGTGCTCCGATAGCATCGCCGGCAAAGGTAGGATTTTCTGCCTTTAGCAGGCCAGTCAATAAGGGGGAGGGCACCAAAGAAGTTATTACAGTTTAATTTGGGTTAACAATTAGAGCAAAGGTGACACGGACTAGCGGGGCTCCAGAATTCCCAGGCGGCGCCAGGCAAGGCAAGTGCGCCGGGCATTGTCCTCCGCCCGCCTGGGAAGGCGGCTCCTCCGCCGGTTGCAGAGCGCGGCGGGCAGAGGACCCGGAGAGAGCACTTTAGCTCGGGGGCTGCCTCTTGGGAGTTGCCAGGGTCCACCGCGACCCTGAGGGTGGATCCAAAGACTTCTTGAGTATAGCTCTCATTGGATCAAAGGACTTGGAGCTAGTGTTCATTTTTGAGAAATCCTTTAAAAAAGTCTGGAGGGCGGGGTTTCCCGGAAGATGGCGCCCGGAGAAGCAGAAGCGGTTAGCCTTTGAGCTCCGGACACATCTCGTGTAAACAATAGGATTTTCTGCCTTTAGCAGGCCATCCAATAAGGGGCCATAACGGTCATACCAAGGATGTTTCTATAACTTAATTTGGGTTAAGAATTAGAGTAGGGGAAAAAATTCTTTTTTCTTCCTTTTAATTTTCAAGCATACATCCTTCCCGCCGCCCCCCCTCCCCCCATAAGCAGTGCCTGGGACCAGCTACTAGCAGGATACCCCATACCACCAAACAGGGTTTTTTTTTTTTTTTTTTCCTTTTTCCTTTTTTTTTTTTTTTTTTAATTCACTGATACACATTTGGGAAGTTCCTCGCACTGCTCTTTAATTACAACTCTTCTTCCTATCTTCTCCCTTTTCTCTCTCTTATCTCTCTCAATCTCTCTCTTTTTTTTTCTTTTTTTTTTTTTTTTTTTTTTTTTTTTTTTTTTTTTTTAATCTTGTCATACACTTCTTTCTTCTTTGCCTTTCTGAATTTCTGAATTACTTTGGGGAAGAAATCTGACCCAGAGTGGACTCTTTATGTGTGTATCTCTGCTCTAGTTCCCTTTACACTCTTGTTACCCTTAGAATATACACTGGATAGTAGATTTGCATAACTGTCTATTCTTGCTATCCTCTCTTCCTTTTCTCTTTCTTCACTGGGATTTGGTTACTATTTTTTCACGGACTGGAGAAATTGTTTGGCTAACTGGTAACGATTAAACTCCTTCAATACTTACTTCAGTTGCTACGGTTATTCCGGAGGTTGGTGAGTGCAATTGTCATAAAGGTATTTAGTACAGTGTTACTTGTGCTCAAAACACAACAACTGAGGAACAACAGAACATTAAAAAAAAAAAAAGAGAGAGAAACACATAAATTAAAAAAAAAATGGGTAGATTAAAAACAAATAAAACTGCTACCCCAATGAATGAAGACAAGAGCCCAGAAGAAACCACAAATCAGTCAGAAGTAACCATAGATAAGAAAAGTATGCAAGCAATAATAAACTTATTAATCACAGAAATGAAAACAACATTGGAGGAAAGAAATGGCAGTATTAGGGAAACAACAGTTGAGACCCCCAAGGAAAATACTGATTATCTTGAGACAATTAGAGAACTGAAAGCTGAAATAGCTGTAATGAAGAAAGAAGCTGAGGCAAGGGAAAGCAGACTAACAGAAGCAGAAAACAGAATTAGTCAGACAGAGGATGAGTTAGAGAAAACTAAGAAAGAGGTGAAAGAGCTTAAAAAGAGATTGAGAGACACTGAAAACAACAACAGAGACATATGGGATGATCTCAAAAGAAGTAACATTCGTATAATTGGCCTGCCAGAGGAAGAAAGAGAGGAAGGGGAAGCAAACATCCTAGAGGAAATAATACAAGAAAATTTCCCAGACCTGAATAACAGAAAGGATATCAAGGTGCAAGAGGCCCAGAGAGTACCAAACAGAATCAACCCAGACCTGAAAACACCAAGACACATCATAGTCACAATGAGAAGAAGTAAGGATAAAGAAAGGATCCTAAAGGCTGCAAGAGAGAAACAAAAAGTCACATACAGGGGAAAACCCATAAGACTTTCTGCAGATTTCTCAACTCAAACTCTAAAAGCCAGAAGGGAGTGGCAAGATATCTATCGAGCCCTGAATGAAAAAGGGTTTCAACCAAGGATTATATATCCTGCTAGACTTTCATTCAAGCTAGATGGAGGGATCAAAACCTTCTTAGACAAACAACAGTTAAAGGAGGCAACTATCACCAAGCCGGCCCTGAAAGAGGTATTAAAAGACCTCTTATAAACAAGAACATCACTATAATACTTGTAATATATCAGAGCAAACAAATTGTTTCTTAGAACAATGGCACTACAATACATTAAATCCATAATATCAATAAATGTCAATGGCTTAAACTCACCCATCAAAAGGCACAGGGTGGGGGGATGGATCAGAAAACATAACCCAACCATATGCTGCTTGCAAGAATCACATCTGTCACAACAAGATAAACACAGACTTAAAGTGAAAGGATGGAAAACTATCATACAGGCTAACGGTCCACAAAAAAGGGCAGGAACAGCCATTCTCATCTCAGACACGATAGATTTTAAATTAAATAAAGTAATAAAAGATAGGCAAGGACATTACATAATGATAAGAGGATCAATCAGCCAAGAAGACTTAACAATTATTAACATCTATGCACCCAACGAGGGACCATCTAAATACATTAAACACCTATTGAAACAATTTCAAAAATACATCAATAGTAATACAATAATAGTGGGAGACTTCAATACCCCACTCTCACACTTAGACAGATCAACAAAGAAGAGAACCAATAAAGATATAAGAGAATTGAATGAAGAGATTGACAGACTAGACCTCTTGGACATTTTCAGACTCCTCCACCCCAAAAAACTGGAATACACCTTCTTTTCAAATCCACATAACACATACTCAAGGATAGACCACATGTTAGGCCACAAAGACAGCATCAATAAATTCAAGAGCATTGAAATCATCCCAAGTATCTTCTCAGACCACAGTGGAATAAAACTAACTTTTAACAACAAACGGAAAATTATTAAAAGACATAGAATTTGGAAACTAAACAACACGCTCCTTAAGAACCACTGGGTCAGACACTCACTCAAACAGGAAATTCAAATGTTCCTGGAAACTAATGAAAATGAAGACACAACCTATCAAAATATTTGGGACACAGCTAAAGCAGTACTGAGAGGGAAACTTATAGCTATACAATCACATATTAAACACCAAGAAGAAGCCCAAATGAACGAACTTACTACACACCTCAAGGACTTAGAGGAAGAGGAACAAAGGAACCCTAAAGCAACCAGAAGGACAGAAATCACTAAAGTTAGAGCAGAAATAAACAACATCGAAAATAAAAGAACCATACAAAAGATCAATGAAGCCAAATGTTGGTTCTTTGAAAGATTAAACAAAATTGACAAACCCCTAGCCAGACTCACCAAACAAAAAAGAGAGAAGACTCAAATTAATAGAATTGTCAACGATACAGGAGATATCACAACTGACACCACAGAAATCCAGAGAATTCTGCGAAACTTCTATAAAGAACTATATGCCACCAAGCTAGAGAATCTGGAAGAAATGGAACAATTCCTAGAAACCTATGCACTTCCAAAACTGAACCAAGAAGAACTACAAAATCTAAATGCACCAATCACAGACAAAGAAATTGAAACCGTTATTAAGAATCTCCCCAACAACAAAAGTCCTGGACCTGATGGCTTCACAAACGAATTCTACAAAACTTTCAGGAAACAGTTAATACCCATACTTCTTAAGCTATTCCATAAGATTGAAGAAACAGGAATACTCCCTTCCACCTTTTATGAAGCCAACATCACCCTGATACCAAAAGCTGATAGGGACAGAACAAAAAAGGAAAACTACAGACCAATATCTCTGATGAACATAGATGCCAAAATATTAAACAAGATCTTGGCCAACCGGATACAGCAACACATCAAAAAGATTGTTCATCATGACCAAGTGGGATTCATTCCAGGAATGCAAGGCTGGTTCAACATCCGTAAATCAATCAATGTCATTCATCACATCAATAAAAGCAAAGCCAAAAACCACATGATTATCTCAATAGATGCAGAGAAAGCCTTTGACAAAATCCAACACCCATTCATGCTCAAAACTCTACAAAAAATGGGAATAGATGGGAAATTCCTCAAGATAGTGGAGTCTATATATAGCAAACCTACAGCCAACATCATACTCAATGGAGAGAAGCTGAAAGCATTCCCCCTCAGATCAGGGACTAGACAGGGCTGCCCACTGTCACCGTTACTCTTCAACATAGTATTGGAAGTTCTTGCCATAGCAATCAGGCAAGAGAAAGAAATCAAAGGGATACAGATTGGAAGGGAAGAAGTCAAGCTCTCACTATTTGCAGATGATATGATAGTATACATAGAAAGACCTAAAGAATCCAGTAGAAAATTACTGGAAGTTGTTAGGCAATATAGCAAGGTATCAGGCTACAAAATCAATGTACAAAAATCAGTGGCATTTCTTTATGCAAACACTAAATCTGAAGAAGAAGACATCCAGAAATCACTCCCATTCACTGTTTCAGCAAAATCAATCAAATACCTAGGAATAAAGTTGACCAAAGAAGTGAAAGACTTGTATGCTGAAAACTATGAGTCGCTACTCAAGGAGATAGAAACTGATACCAAGAAATGGAAAGATATCCCATGCTCATGGATTGGAAGAATAAATATCATCAAAATGAACATTCTCCCCAGAGCCATATACAAATTTAATGCAATACCCATCAAAGTTCCACCAAGCTTCTTTAAGAGAATAGAACAAACACTACAATCATTTATCTGGAACCTGAAAACACCTAGAATTGCCAAAACCATCTTGAGGAAAAGAAACAGAAATGGAGGCATCACACTCCCAGACCTTAAACTATATTATAAAGCCATCATCATCAAAACAGCATGGTACTGGAACAAAAATAGGCACACAGACCAGTGGAACAGAATTGAAAGCCCAGAAGTAAATCCCAACACCTATGGGCATCTAATCTTTGATAAGGGGGCCCAAAGGATTAAATGGAAGAAGGAGGCTCTCTTCAATAAATGGTGCTGGGAAAACTGGGTTGAAACATGCAGAAGAATGAAATTGAACTACTTTATCTCACCAGAAACAAAAATCAACTCCAAATGGATCAAAGACCTAGATGTCAGACCAGAAACAATCAAATACTTAGAGGAAAACATTGGTAAAACACTTTCCCATCTACACCTCAAGGATATCTTCGATGAATCAAACCCAATTGCAAGGAAGACCAAAGCAGAAACAAACCAATGGGACTACATCAAATTGAAAAGCTTCTGCACATCCAAAGAAACTATTAAACAAACAGAGAGACCCCTCACAGAATGGGAGAAGATCTTTACATGCCAGACATCAGACAAGAAACTAATCACCAAAATATATAAAGAGCTCAGCAAACTTAGCCACAAAAAAGCAAATGACCCCATCCAAAAATGGGCAGAGGAAATGAACAAAACACTCACCACAGAGGAGATCCAAAAGGCTAACAAACATATGAAAAACTGCTCTAGGTCACTGATTGTCAGAGAAATGCAAATTAAGACAACACTAAGATACCACCTCACTCCTGTAAGAATGGCATACATCAAAAAGGACAGCAGCAACAAATGCTGGAGAGGATGTGGGGACAGAGGAACCCTTTTACATTGCTGGTGGGAATGTAAATTGGTACAGCCTCTGTGGAGAGCAGTCTGGAAAACCCTCAGAAGGCTAGACATGGACCTTCCATATGACCCAATAATTCCTCTCCTGGGGTTATACCCCAAGGACTCCATAACACCCAACCAAAAAGAGGTGTGTACTCCTATGTTCATAGCAGCACAATTCATAATAGCTAAAACCTGGAAGCAACCCAGGTGCCCAACAACAGATGAATGGCTGAGAAAGCTGTGGTATATATACACAATGGAATACTATGCAGCTATCAAGAACAATGAACTCACCTTCTCTGACCCATCTTGGACAGAGCTAGAAGGAATTATGTTAAGTGGACTAAGTCAGAAAGTTAAAGATGAGTATGGGATGATCCCACTCATCAACAGAAGCTGACTTAGAAGATTTGAAAGGGAAACTAAAAGCAGGACCTGATCAAATTGTAAGTAGGGCACCAAAGTAAAAACCCAGTGGTGAGGAGTAGACATGTAGCTTCCTGGGCCAGTGGGGGGTGGGAATGGGCGGGAGGGATGGGTCACGGTCCTTTGGTGATGGGAATGGTGTTTATGTACACTCCTAGCAAAATGTAGTCATATAAATCAGTAGTTAATTAATATGAGAGGGGGAAATCAATTGTATGTCTCAAAGGTTCTCAAAAGACAAACTGAATCTTTTTAATAGATAGGCTACGTATTTGATATGCGGACTCTCTCAAAAGCCTAGACCAAGTAGACTAGAAGCTTCCAATAGCACAGCTATATACAAGATACTG
This sequence comes from Erinaceus europaeus, assembly GCF_950295315.1. Lineage (NCBI taxonomy): Eukaryota > Metazoa > Chordata > Mammalia > Eulipotyphla > Erinaceidae > Erinaceus > Erinaceus europaeus. The sequence continues at coordinate 71,644,878 of NC_080166.1, forward strand.
GGTACTGTACAGCAAACCATAACAAAGGGACTTTTCAAAGTTAACCCAATTAACAAATAATGTGTGGGTAATATTAACTATTGATTGTCTTTTTGAACCCTAAGACAGCAGGAACCTCACATCTTCACTATAGAGCCCCTACTTCCCCCAGTCCTGGCACCCTTGGATAGGGCTCACTTTCCCGTATGCTTCTCCCATTCCATACCAAATAATATTGCATCCGCCGATCACAACCTAACCAAAGCAACGATTGCCATCTCAACATGCTTCACCTCAGAGTGTATCCAGAGACTTCACGTGTGGAGTGACAACCCTTCAGCTTCATTACTCGGGTGAGACCTTTCCTTTTATAGTACACTCTAATTTCATCTCAGGTAGTTCACTTTCTAACAAAGTCCCATAACCTAGACATATACCAGTTTCTGTGAGAGAGAGCGTATGTGCACACGTATCCATAAACTACTGCAAAATATATACCTGAAAGCAGCATTACACTAGAGTTTGCAGTGAGTACCTCCCCAACACTTCCTCTCCACTATTCCAATCTTGGGATCCATGTTTGCTCAACAAATTGATTGGCTTTGTATGTTAACTCTCTTTTCAATCACCAGGTTCCAGATGCCACCAGGATGCTGGCTAGGCTTCCCTGGATTGAGGACCCCACCAATGTGTCCTGGAGCTCAGCTTCCCCAGAGACACACCTTACTAGGGAAAGAGAGAGGCAGACTGGGAGTATGGACCGACCAGTCAACACCCATGTTCAGCAGGGAAGCAATTACAGAAGCCAGACCTTCTACCTTCTGCAACCCTCAACGACCCTGGGTCCATGCTCCCAGAGGGCTAGAGAATGGGAAGGCTATCATGGGAGAGGGTGGGTTATGGGGATTGGGGGGTGGGAATTGTGTGGAGTTGTACCCCTCCTACCTTATGCCTTTGTTCACTAATCCTTTCTTAAATTAAAAATTTAAATAAAAAAAAAAAAAAAAAAAAAAAGACAACACTAAGATACCACCTCACTCCTGTGAGAATGGCATACATCAAAAAGGACAGCAGCAACAAATGCTGGAGAGGTTGTGGGAACAGAGGAACCCTTTTACATTGCTGGTGGGAATGTAAATTGGTACAGCCTCTGTGGAGAGCAGTCTGGAAAACTCTCACAAGGCTAGACATGGACCTTCCACATGACCCAGTAATTTCTCTCCTGGGGTTATACCCCAAGGACTCCATAACACCCAACCAAAAAAGAAGTGTGTACTCCTATGTTCATAGCAGCACAATTCATAAAAGCTAAAACCTGGAAGCAATCCAGGTGCCCAACAACAGATGAGTAGCTGAGAATGCTGTGGTATATATACAAAATGGAATACTATGCAGCTATCAACAACAATGAACCCACCTTTGCTAGAAGGAATTATGTTAAGTGAGCTAAGTCAGAAAGATAAAGATGAGTATGGGATGATCCCACTCATCAACAGAAGTTGACTAAGAAGATCTGAAAGGGAAACTAAAAGCAGGACCTGACCAAATTGTAAGTATGGCACCAAAGTAAAAGCCCTGTGGTGAGGGGTAGACATGCAGCTTCCTGGGCCAGTGGGGGGTGGGAATGGATGGGAGGGATGGGCCACTGTCCTTTGGTGGTGGGAATGGTGTTTATGTACACTCCTAGTAAAATGTAGTCATATAAATCACTAGTTAATATGAGAGGGGGAAAATTAATTGTATGTCTCGAGGTTTTTTAAAACACAGACTGAATCTTTTTAATATATAGGCTGTGTATATGATATGTGGACTCTCTCAAAAGCCTCGACCAAGTAGATCAGAAGCAACCAATAGCACAGCTATATACAAGATACTGGGCACTGTACAGCAAACCCTAACAAAAGGACTTTTCAAAGTTAACCCAATTACCAAATAATGTCATGATAACATTAACTATCGATTGTCTTTTTGAACCCTAAGACAGCAGGAACCTCACATCTCTACTATAGAGCCTCTACTTCCCCCAGTCCTGGAATCCTTGGATAGGTCCCACTTTCCCCTATGCCTCTCCCAATCCATATCAAATAATATCGCATCTGCTGATCACAACCTAACCAACACAGTGAATGCCAACTCAACTTGCTTCACTTCAGACTGTGTCCACAGACTTCACGTGTGGAATGACAACCCTTCAACTTCATTACTGGGTGAGACCTTTCCTTTCATAGTATACTCTAATTCCATCTCAGGTGGTTCACTTTCTAACAAAGTCCCAAAACCTAGATATACACCAGTTTCTGTAAGAGAGAGCATATGTTCACACATATCCATAAACTACTGCAAAATATATACCTGAAAGCAGAAGTACACTCGAGTTTGCAGTGAGTACCCCCCTAACACTTCCTCTCCTCTATTCCAAGCTTTGGGTCCATGATTGCTCAACAATTTGTTTGGCTTCATATGTTAACTCTCTTTTCAGTCACCAGGTTCCATATGTCATCAGGATGCCAGCCAGGCTTCCCTGGATTGAATTCCCCACCAATGTGTCCTGGACTCCGCTTCCCCAGATCCCCACCCTACTAGGGAAAGAGAGAGGCAGACTGGGAGTATGGACTGACCAGTCAATGCCCATGTTCAGCGGGAAGCAATTACAGAAGCCAGACCTTCCACCTTCTACAACCCACAATGACCCTGGGTCCATGCTCCCAGAGGGATAGAGAGTGGGAAAGCTATCAGGGGAGGGGGTGGGATATGGAGATTGAGTGGTGGGAATTGTGTGGAGTTGTACCCCTCCTACCCTATGGTTTTGTTAATTTATTCTTTCTTAAATAAATAAAAAAAAATAGAAAAGTCTAGAAGACTACTTATACAATTCTATGTTTTGATCACATCTAGTACATTTATGTAATACATAACTGGTATTTTTTTCTTTTTTATTGTTGTAGTTGTTCTTGTTGTTGTTATGGATGTCGTCATTGTTGGATAGGACAGAGAGAAATGGAGAGAGGAAGGGAAGACAGAGAGGGGGAGAGAAAGATGAGACATCTGCAGACCTTGCCTGTGAAGTGAGCCCCCTGCAGGTGGTGAGGCTAACATTGACTTTTTTCATCTCTGATTTTTTAGCAACAGACCTTGATATGATTGCTTATCATCCCCATCAAGACGTGAGAATCCCATAATGCAATTACACAATACACTCAACCATTCCTGCTTTATGGCCCCATAATCCACTTGATGCTCTTTGTTTTTTTTAAGATGCTTTTTTAAAAAAGATTTTATTTATTTATGAGAAAAATAGGAGGAAAGAGAAAGAACCAGACATCACTCTGGCACATGTGCTGCCAGGGATCGAACTCAGGACCTCATGCTTGAGTGGCCAAAGCTTTATCCCTGTGCCACCTCCCGGACCATTTGATGCTCTTTTTAAAGAATGATTTATTGAGAGTATCACTGTGTTATCAATTGCCAGTGACTGACCTCATGCTTACTGACCTCTGCTTACTGAGTCACCTCTCCAGTCACAAAAGCCACCTTTCTTCTTCTCCTCCTTCCCATTCTTTTTCCTTTTCCTATTCCTCTTTTTCCTTTCTTACTTTCTTTCTTCCTTTTTTTTTTGCCTCCAAGGTTATTGCTGGGGCTCACTGGCAACTCTACAAATCCACTGCTCTTGGGGGACAATTTTTTTCCCATTTTATTGGATATGACAGAGAGAAACTGAGATAGGGAATATCTGCAGACTTGTTTCTCCGTCTGTGAAGTGTCCTGCAAGTGAGGAGCTGAGAGTTCAAACCTGGATCCTTGAGCGGGTCTTTGCGCATAATACTTAGCCCTCTGTGCCACTGCCTGCATCGGCTTCCCTTTATTCTTTATATTTCACGATCTTTAAACATCCAAAAGTATGCCACTAACATTTAATATTTTTTAAATATTCATTTATTCCCTTTTGTTGCCCTTTTTATTGTTTTGTTGTTATTATTGCTGTTGTTACTGATGTCATTGTTGTTGGATAGGACAGAGAGAAATGGAGAGAGGGGAGGACAGAAAGGAGGGAGATAAAGATAGACACGTACAGACCTGCTTCAACTCCTGTGAAGCGACTCCCCTGCAGTTGGGGAGCCAGGGGCTTGAACCAGGGTCCTTAAAGTACCCCCTGACTCCCTATTTCATCTTTATGTAGACTTGTTGGGCTTGAAAACAACTCAAGTAAATATTTATCTAAACTGATTGAAGAAATCAGCATTTTCCTATATTAGCTTTTAATTACATTAAGTGTTATTTTCTTACGTGTAAAATTAAATTATATTATTTTTTTAAAAAATAATTTTTAGTATGACTGGGGAGGTGGTTAAATGGGAAGAACTTGGTCTTGTTATCCATAAAGCAATGTATTTAATCCCTAGTATTACATATGGGAGAGTAGTGTTCTAGATCCATAAAATATATAGTAAAACTAATTTAAAATCATATTTTCATTCAATAGGCTATGGGTGATATAACACAGCACCCTAGAAAAATTATCTTTGTTTATAAATGTATGCTATGAGATCAATATTTTTATTCTACTCAGATCTACTTTGTGGTTTACATCTTGAACTGTCACCACCAGTTTACTAAGTGTCATCACATGCTGATGGCAGAATTTCAGTGTAACATCTGACAGGGGAGAGGAGGGACTGAAAGTTCTTTTTTACAGAGATACAAAATGCACCACTACGTTCTCTGATATTCAGATTTCAAAAACAGCCTTGGTTTCAATCCACTTACATGACATTGCACTGGTCACGGAGGAAACACAAAAATATAGTTTTATTTTTATCTTAAAGGTCACATCTCTAACTTGTTTCTTTGAGCCCTGTGAATAGGGAAGGAAAGCTAATATTTTATCCATTTGAAGGCTGAGAAAATTTAACACTTTAGGACTACCTGAAATGAGTCCAGGGGACTAGTTTCTATGCCTGAACTATTGGTTACTTGCAAATAATACATTAAGAATGTTTAAGATCTTTAGGACTATTCATCAGGGCAAGTATGTGCCTATTTCATTTGATAATAACATTAGTATTGTATTTTCTGTCTTTTAGTTTTGTTCCATGTTTTCTGCAAAGATAGGTAGTCATAGATATAGAAAATAGATAGGTGTCTGTGTGTATGTGTGTACACGTGGCAAAACAAAATATTTATTAATAATGACCAATTCAAAATAACTAGAACATGTAAATTATGTAAATTCAGATATAAGGATGCTAGGATCACCTAGTCTTACTTTATTTGACCTGCTGGAAATAATTCAAAATCATACCAGCAGAATTCTCCTCCCTCACAAGTCAGCTATTATGACCCTAGAACTCATACTTAACAGATGGCAGTTCCATCAGTCACAATGTTGGTAATCTCCACAGTAACAGTCACCATGGTAAAGGAATACCTCCAGCTATGACTGAAGGTATGGGAAAGGAAACATTGACAATTATTAAAAGTGATTAAAAGACAGTTGTTAAAAGTGATTTGTGAATGTCATATAGAGATGTATTGAGATATCATGAAACTACTTCTATCATTTTTTTCATAATCCTGACTTATTATTTCACAGCTGTTCTTTTTTGGTTTGCTTTCATTTCAAAGCTAAAATGAAAATTCCCAAATGTCTAGAAAATTTCAACATATCAATTCTTTTTGCACAAGTATTAGTTATTCCAGGCAGTCTGTGTTGTAAGCCTTGACGTTTGGCTTCTCCTTTTTGAAAATACATGACAATCTTTGACTGAACAGGCATTTATTTTTTAAAGAGGTTAGAATTTCAAAGACAGCTAGCCTAATATGCATACTGACAACTATAAGACTCAAAGAACATCTTTGAGTCTTATAGTCATTCTTCCTTAAAGCTTAATAATTTTTTAACAATGTTGGTTGGTTAATATAACTGACATATTGGTTACTTGTCTTTGCTTTATCTTCCTATAAATCCTGCTCTTCCATTTTAAATGCACCAATAAAGAGGATCCATAAAAACCTGGGATGCCCACCCTCAAAGCCAATCAAAGCAGAACTCCAGGCTCATTCTCTCTTTCTACCTATCATTTTGTTGTATGACCCCAGTTGTGAGGTGTATTTTTAGGTCTGTGATTAATATATTGTTCTGATTATCTTAAGGAATCAAGAATTTTAAAACTATTCTCTAGGGTAGTGCTTGAACTTTGTGATCAGATGACCAAGACATGCCTCACTCAGAGCTCACACTACCATGTATTAGACTCAGTTTCAAGCTCCCTAGCACTGAATGGAAACATTCTCAAGGAACGTTACAAGAGAGGTAGAGTGGTGGTACAACGACGTAGTATCTCTCTTGGTCTATCTCTTCTTCTCTGTCTCTTACCACATATCAAAAAGAAAAGAAAGTTTCATCAGGAGTGGTAGAATCCTGCAGGCCTGTAGTTGCAGTGATAACCCTGGTGGGGGAAAAATTGTGTGCAGTGGCTAGGGAAATTGCTCAGATGGCAGAACACAGAACTTGCATGCCCGATACTCTCAGTTTGTCATCCAGCTACAGATGTACCTGAGTGGTGCTTGGGCTCTTCTCCCTTTTTCTCTCATATGACACTCTCTATCTCATAATAAGATAATGGAATAAATCTTTTAAAATATCTTATAAAATAAATAAAATGAAATGTGTGTGCAAAACAAGATGATACAATGTAAGTTATAATTGACCTCTCTAAAACCCAGCACTGGAGATGTTCAAAACTTATAAAAAGGGGGATTTACAAAAGCACAATAACAACAACAAATTTCTCAGAATTTAGTTACAGCTATTAGTGGGGATAAGGCTGTTTAGCAGACCAAATGTGAGCCTTGGGAAAATGTCCTTAATGTACCCATTTCTTTTCTCTACTTTGCCCTCACTATATAATTAATAGTCTATGTCTATTATGAGTCAGAACAAAATCATAGTGGTAACATAATGCAAGTTCCTGCCACAGCTCTGCAAGTGTAGGGAACATGTTAGTTCAGTTACATAGCCAGTCACTGGCTATTCTTTTTTCTTTTCTTTTTTTGTTCCCCTTGTATTCAGGGTTATAGCTGGGGCTCTGTGCCCACACTATGAATCCAGCGCTTCTGAAGGACTTTTTTTTTTTCATTTTAGTGGACAGGACAGAGAGAAACTGAGAGGGAAGGGGAAGACAGAGACACCTGCAGACCTGCTTCACAGCTAGTGAAGTGTTCGTGCAGGTGGGGAACAGCGGCAGAAACTCAGATTCTTGAGCGGGGCCTTGCTCTTTGAACTATGTACTTTTTTAAATATATTTTTTATTTTTATTTAAGAAAGGATTAATTAACAAAACCATAGGGTAGGAGGGGTACAATTCCATACAATTCCCACCACCCAATCTCCATTTCCCAGCCCCTCCCCTGATAGCTTTCCCATTCTCTATCCCTCTGGGAGCATGGACCCAGGGTCATTGTGGGTTGCAGAAGGTAGAAGGTCTGGCTTCTGTAATTGGTTCCCCGCTGAACATGGGCATTGACTGGTCAGTCCATACTCCCAGTCTGCCTCTCTCTTTCCCTACTAGGGTGGGTATCTGGGGAAGCAGGACTCCAGGACACTATGGTGGGGACTTCACTCTAGGGAAGCCTGGCCAGCATCCTGATGACATCTGGAACATGGTGACTGAAAAGAGAGTTAACATTCGTAGCCAAACAAATTGTTGCGCAATCATGGACCCAAAGCTTGGAATAGTGGAGAGGAAATGTTAGGGGGGTACTCACTGCAAACTCTAGTGGACTTCTGCTTTCAGGCATATATTTTGCACTAGTTTATGGATAGGTGTGAACATATGCTCTCTCTCACAAAAACTGGTGTATATCTAGGTTTGGGGACTTTGTTAGTAAGTGAACCACCTGAGATGAAATTAGAGTATACTATGAAAGGAAAGGTCTCACCCAGTAATGAAGTTGAAGGGTTGTCATTCCACACGTGAAGTCTATGGACACAGTCTGAAGTGAAGCAAGTTGAAGTGGCAATCGTTGTGTTGGTTAGGTTGTGATCAGCAGATGCAATATTATTTGATATGGATTGGGAAAGGCATATGGGAAAGAGGGCCCTATCCAAGGATTCCAGGACTGGGGGAAGTAGAGGCTCTATAGTGGAAATGTGAGGTTCCTGCTGTCTTATGGTTCAAAAAGACAATCGATAGTTAATGTTATCATCATATTGTTTGGTAATTGGGTTAACTTTGAAAAGTCCTTTTGTTAGGGTTTGCTGTACAGTACACAGAATCTTGTATATAGCTGTGCTAGTGGTTGCTTTTGATCTACCTGGTCTAGGCTTTTGAGAGAGTCTGCATATCAATTACACAGCCTATATATTGAAAAGATTCAGTTTTTTTGAAAAACTTCGAGACATACAATTAATTTTCCCCCTCTCATATTAATTAACTAGTGATTTATATGACTACATTTTACTAGGAGTGTACATAAACACTATTCCCACCACCAAAAGACTGTGACCCATCTCTCCCACCCACTCCCACCCCCCACTGTCCCAGGAAGCTGCATGTCTACTCCTCACCACAGGGTTTTTACTTTGGTGCCCTACTTACAATTTGGTCAGGTCCTGCTTTTAGTTTCCCTTTCAGACCTTCTTCCTCAACTTCTGTTGATGAGTGGGATCATCCCATACTCATCTTTATCTTTCTGACTTAGCTCACTTAACATAATTCCTTCTAGCTCTGTCCAAGATGGGTCAGAGAAGGTGGCTTCATTATTCTTGATAGCTGCATAGTATTCCATTGTGTATATATATATACCACAGCTTTCTCACCCACTCATCTGTTGTTGGGCACCCGGGTTGCTTCCAGGTTTTAGCTATTATGAATTGTGCTGTAATGAACATAGGAGTACACACCTCTTTTTGTTTGGGTGTTATGGATTCCTTGGGGTATAACCCCAGGAGAGAAATTACTGGGTCATGTGGAAGGTCCATGTCTAGCCTTGTGAGTTTTCCAGACTGCTCTCCACAGAGGCTGTACCAATTTACATTCCCACCAGCAATGTAAAAGGGTTCCTCTGTTCCCACAACCTCTCCAGCATTTGTTGCTGCTGTCCTTTTTGATGTATGCCATTCTTACAGGATTGAGGTGGTATCTTAGTGTTGTCTTAATTTGCATTTCTCTGAAAATCAGTGACCTAGAGCAGTTTTTCATATATTTGTTAGCCTTTTGGATCTCCTCTGTAGTGAATGTTTTGTTCATATCCTCTGTCCATTTTTGGATGGGGTCATTTGCTTTTTTGGTGCTAAGTTTGCTGAGCTCTTTATATATTTTGGTGATTAGTTTCTTGTCTGATGTATGGCATGTGAAGATCTTCTCCCATTCTGTGAGGGGTCTCTTTGTTTGTTTCATAGTTTCTTTGGATGTGCAGAAGCTTTTCAATTTGATATAGTCCCATTGGTTTGTTTCTTCTTTAGTCTTCCTTGCATTGGGTTTGATTCATCAAAGATGTCCTTGAGGTGTAGGTGGGAAACTGTTTTACCAATGTTTTTCTCTAAGTATTTCATTGATTCTGGTCTGACATCTAGGTCTTTGATCCATTTGGAGTTGATTTTTGTTTCTGCTGAGATAAAGTGGTTCAATTTCATACTTCTGCATGTTTCAACCCAGTTTTCCCAGCACCATTTATTAAAGAGAGCCCCTTTTTCCATTTAATGCTTTGGGCCCCCTTATCAAATATTAGATGTCCATAGGTTTGGGGATTCATTTCTGGGCTTTCAATTCTGTTTCACTTGTCTGTGTGCCTATTTTTGTTCCAGTACCATGCTGTTTTGATGATGATGGCTTTATAATATAGTTTAAGGTCTGGGAGTGTGATGCCTCCATTTCTGTTTCTTTTCCTCAAGATGGTCTTGGCAATTCTAGGTGTTTTCAGATTACAGATAAATGATTGTAGTGTTTGTTCTATTCTCTTAAAGAAGCTTGGTGGAACTTTGAGGGGTATTACATTAAATTTGTATATGGCTCTGAGGAGAATATACATTTTGATGATATTTATTCTTCCAATACATGAGCATGGGATATCTTTACGTTTCTTGGTATCAGTTTCTATTTCCTTGAGTAGCGACTCATAGTTTTCAGCATAAAAGTCTTTCACTTCTTTGGTCAACTTTACTCCTAGGTATTTGATTGATTTTACTGAAACAGTAAAGGGGAGTGATTTCTGGATGTCTTCTTCAGATTTAATGTTTGCATAAAGAAATGCCACTGATTTTTGTACATTGATTTTGTAGCCTGATACCTTGCTATATTTCCTAATAACTTCCGGTAGTTTTCTGCTGGACTCTTTAGGTTTTTCTATGTATACTATCATATCATCTGCAAATAGTGAGAGCTTGACTTCTTCCCTTCCAATCTGTATTCCTTTGATTTCTTTCTCTTGCCTGATTGCTATGGCAAGAACTTCCAATACTACGTTGAAGAGTAATGGTGATAGTGGACAGCCCTGTCTAGTCCCCGATCTGAGGTGGAATGCTATCAGCTTCTGTCCATTGAGTATGATGTTGGCTGTAGGTTTGCTGTATATAGTCTCCACTATCTTGAGGAATTTCCCATATATTCCCATTTTTTGTAGAGTTTTGAGCATGAATGGTTATTGGATTTTGTCAAAGGCTTTCTCTGCATCTATTGAAATAATCATGTGGTTTTTGGCTTTGCTTTCATTGATGTGGTCAGTGACATTGATTGACTTACAGATGTTGAACCAGCCTTGCATTCCTGGGATGAATCCCACTTGGTCGTGATAAACAATCTTTTTGATATGTTGCTGTATCCGGTTGGCCAAGATCTTGTTTAATATTTTGGCATCTATGTTCATCAGAGATATTGGTCTGTAGTTTTCCTTTATTGTTCTGACCCTATCAGCTTTTGGTATCAGGGTGATGTTGGCTTCATAGAATGTGGAAGGGAGTATTCCTGTTTCTTCAATCTTATAGAAAAGCTTCAGAAGTATGGGTACTAACTGTTTCCTGAAAGTTTTGTAGAATTCATTTGTGAAACCATCTTGTTCAGGACTTTTGTTGTTGGGGAGGTTTTTAAAATGGTTTCAATTTCTTCATCTGTGATTGGTGCATTTAGATTTTGTAGTTCTTCTTAGTTCAGTTTTGGAAGGGCATATGCTTCTAGGAATTGTTCCATTTCTTCCAGATTCTCTAGCTTGGTGGCATATAGTTCTTTATAGAAGTTTCGCAGGATTCTCTGGATTTCTGTGGTGTCAGTTGTGATATCTTCTCCATTGTTTACAATTCTATTAATTTGAGTCTTCTCTCTTTTTTGTTTGGTGAGTCTGGCTAGGGATTTGTCAATTTTGTTTAATCTTTCAAAGAACCAACATTTGGCTTAATTGATGTTTTGTGTCGTTCTTTTTTTTCCGATGTTGTTTATTTCTTCTCTAACTTTAGTGGTTTCTGTCTTTCTGGATGCTTTAGGGTTCCTTTGTTCCTCTTCCTCTAAGTCCTTGAGGTGTGCAGTAAGGTCATTCATTTGAGCTTCTTCTTGGTGTTTAATATGTGATTGTATGGCTATAAGTTTTCCTCTCAGTACTGCTTTAGCTGTGTCCCAAATATTTTGATAGGTTGTGTCTTCATTTTCATTTGTTTCCAGGAACATTTGAATTTCCTGTTTGAGTGAATCTCTGACCCAGTGGTTCTTTAAGTAGTATGTTGTTTAGTTTCCAAATTCTGTAACTTTTAATAATGGTCAGTTTGTTGTTAGTTTTACTCCACTGTGGTCTGAGAAGATACTTGGGATGTTCCAATGTTCTTGAATTTATTGATGCTGTCTTTGTGGCCTTACATGAGGTCTATCCTTGAGTATGTGTTATGTGTATTTGAAAAGAAGGTGTATTCCAGTTTTTTGGGGGGAAGGACTCTGAAAATGTCCAAGAGGTCTAGTCTGTCAATCTCTTCATTCAATTCTCTTATATCTTTGTTGGTTCTCTGCTTTGTTGATCTGTCTAAGTGTGAGAGTGGTGTATTGAAGTCTCCCACTATTATTGTATTACTATTGATGTATTTTTGAAATTCTTTCAGTAAGTGCTTGACGTATTTAGATGGTCCCTCATTAGGTGCATACATTTTAATGACTGTTAAGTCTTCTTGGCTGATTGATCCTCTAATCATTATGTAGTGTCCTTGCCTATCTTTTATTACTTTATTTAATTTAAAATCTATCATGTCTGAGATGAGAATGGCCCTTTTTTGTGGTCTGTTAGCCTGTATGATAGTTTTCCATCCTTTCACTTTAAGTCTGTGTTTATCTTGTTGTGACAGATGGGATTCTTGCAAGCAGCATATGGTTGGAATATGTTTTCTGATCCATCCACCCACTCTGTGCCTTTTGATGGGTGACTATAAGCCATTGACATTTATTGATATTATGGATTTAATGTATTGTAGTGCCATTGTTCAAAAATTTTTTTTTTGTTTACTCTGATATATTGCCAGTATTATAGTGATGTTCTTGTTTATAAGAGGTCTTTTAGAACCTCTTTCAGGGCTGGTTTGGTGATGGTTGCCTCCTTTAACTGTTGTTTGTCTAAGAAGGTTTTGATCCCTCCATCTAGTTTGAATGAAAGTCTAGCAGGATATATTATCCTTGGTTGAAATCCTTTTTCATTCAGGGATCGAGAGATATCTTGCCATTCTCTTCTACCTTTTATAGTTTGAGTGGAGAAATCTGCAGATAATCTTATGGGTTTCCCCTTGTATGTGACTTTTTGTTTCTCTCTTGCAGCCTTTAGGATCCTTTCTTTATCCTTACTTCTTCTCATTGTGACTATGATGTGTCTTGGTGTCTTCAGGTCTGGGTTGATTCTGTTTGGTACTCTCTGGGCCTCTTGAATCTTGATGTCCTTTCTGTTATTTAGGTCTGCGAAGTTTTCTTCTATTATTTCCTCTAGAATGTTTGCTTCCCCTTCCTCTCTTTCTTTCTTTGGCAGGCCAATTATGTGAATGTTACTTCTTTTGAGATCATCCCATATGTCTCTGTTTTTGTTTTCAGTGTCTCTCAATCTCTTTTTGAGCTCTTTAACCTCTTTCTTAGTTTTCTCTAACTCATCCTCAGTCTGACTAATTCTGTTTTCTGCTTCTGTTAGTCTGCTTTCCCTTGCCTCAGCTTCTTTCTTCATTATAGCTATTTCAGATTTCAGTTCTCTAATTGCCTCAAGATAATCAGTATTTTCCTTGGGGGTCTCAACTGTTGTTTCCCTAATACTGCCATTCTGTTCTTTCAATGTTGTTTTCTTTTCTGTGATTAATAAGTTTATTATTGCTTGCGTACTTTTCTTATCTATGGTTACTTCTGGCTGATTTGTAGTTTCTTCTGAGCTCTTGTCTTCATTCATTGGAGTAGCAGTTTTATTTGTTTTTGATCTACCCATTTTTTTGATTTATGTGTTTCTTTTTTTTTTTTGCTCGGTTTTTCCTCAGTTGTTTTGTTTTGAGCACCAGCAACAGTGCACTAAATACCTTTATGCCAGTTGCAGTCACCAACCTCAGGAATTACAGTAGCAACTGAAGCAAGTATTGAAGCAGTTTAATCACTACCAGTTAGCCAAACAATGTCTCCAGTCTGTGAAAAAATAGTAACCAAAATTCCAGTGAAGAAGAAAGAGAAAAGAAATAATGGATAGCAAGAATAGACAGTTATGCAAATCTACTATCCACTGTATATTCTAGGGGTAACAAGAGGGGAAAGGGAACTAGAGCATAGATACACACATAGAGAGTCCACTCTGAGTCAGATTTCTTCCCCAAAATAATTCACAAATTCAGAAAGGCAAAGAAGAAGTGTATGACAAGATAAAAAAAAAAAAAGAAAAGAAAAAGAAAAAAGAGACAAGTTTGAGAAAAGGGAAAAGAGACAGAAAAGAGCTGTAATTAAAGAACAGTGAAAAGAAAAAAAAAACCCTCAGGAATAGACAAGGATGGCTGAAATAGACAGTTATGCAAATCTACTATCCACTGTATATTCTAGGGGTGACTAAAGGAGGAAGGGAAGTTGAGCAGAGACACTCGCAGTGAGAGTCCACACTGAGTAAGAATTCTTCCCCAAATTAATTCCCAAATGTGTATCAGTGAATTCAAAAAAGCACACTGTTTGGTGGTGTGAGAGCTGTGGCCTGTGGCTTTGGAAGCTGTAGTATTAAGGAAGAAAGGAAGACAAGAATGTGAAAAAGAAGAAAAAAGAAAGAGAGAGAGAGAAAAGAAAAAGATAAGAAAAAGAACAGTCAGAAAAGAGCAGTGAAAGGAAATATTTTTATTAATTTATTCATTTTTAATTATTTAATTAGCTATGTGGGGTGAGGTGTGGGTGTGTTGGCTACTTAGAAAGAAAAAAAGGCCAGAGATTTCAGAAGGGTATAGACTTAGAATGAATGATACTCCCTAGTGGGACAGGAATTTGGTAAAGAAAGAGGCTCCTAGCATGGGAGCCTGCTAGGACCTGGTCCCCAGGGACTGGTTATGGGGGGGGGTGGGGAGGGGGAGGAGGTGTGCTTTATAATTAAACGGAAAAAAAATTTCCCCCCTTTTCTTCTACTCTATTTCTTAACCCAAATTAAGTTATAGTCACCTCCTTGGTGTCACCGCTAGGACCTCTTATTGACTGGGCTACTAAATTCAGAAAATATACCGTTTCCAGAAGATGTGGTCAGAGCTCAAGCCACTAGCAGCTTCTCAGTCTGCCATCTTCCGGGAACCTCGACCTATGTACTTTTATCTGGGTGCACCAGCACCCAGTCCTGGCTATTCTTTAAATTAATGACTCATCACAAATATACTGACAGCTGACTGAAGTAGAAGGAGATAAAATTGTTATCAGGTAGCTATTGCAAATGAGTAGTAGCAGAAAACTTTTCAAGGAAAATATAAAACCAGAAGAGGATGTAGCATTAAAATTTTTGTCCTTTAATTCAGATTCAGTTCTTCCCCCAATAAAGCAATAGTCCTAGGAAAAGTTGGCATAACTTATGTTATATAATATCCTTCCTCTCTTCACCATTACCACTTCTCATAAATCCTTGTAAGCAATGAAACAATACTCCTGTGTTGCCAGAACTAACAGGTAGTCTTTATTCTTATTTAAAATAACCAGATAATATTTGAACACACTATAAAATTACTAGTCTCACCACATATGCCTTTGTTGATGCTGAATTTATTATTATTATTATTATTATTATTATTATTATTATTATTATTGTTGTTGGAGAGGCCCTGCATATATATGCTTAGTGCTCCCAATTCAATCATTAGTTTTCATTCTTTTAGTTTTGGATAGATATAGAAAGGGAGGAAAGCACACAGGGAGTGAAAGACACCATCTATCTAGCTTCCCCAGTGTTCTGATACTCCCATGTAAAGCTGGTGATCAGAAAGTAAATAATTAACAAGATTTAGAAACTGAACTATATAACTATATCTGTCTTTACACTAAATGTAAGTATTCTTTTTGGGGAGTTGAGGACATACCAATAAGTCAAATATGATGGTACATAAAAATCAATATATTTAAATACTATTTAATTATATATACCATATTATCTGATCATGAAAGAATCATACTAATAATCAAATATACTTAAATGCACAAGTTCAAAAATACAAATATGTGTGTGTGTGTGTTGTATATTAGTAAAAGGAGGTATAATATTTGCTTGCATGATAGTTAACAGGTAAAGTATTTCTAGAGGAATAGCCTTAAGTTTTTATACAGAAAAGCATGAAATAAAACATCTAGAAAAAGAAGAGGAAATTATACTCAATATATTTAGAAGAAAGTTACCATTAAAAATACGAGTAATGGATGGTGGAGTGTGGAATTAGAACCATTGTTTTTTGAGAGGAGGGGTAGATAGCATAATGGCTAATGCAAAGAGACTCTCAGGCCTGAGGCTCCAAAGTCCCAGGTTCAATACCCTGTGCTACCATAAGCTAAAGCTGAGCAGTGTTCTCATGATAGATAGATTGATGGAGAGATGATAGATAGATAGATAGATAGATAGATAGATAGATAGATAGATAGATAGACAGATAGATGATAGGTAGACAGACAGACAAGAGAAACAGATAAAATATGAGTGATATCTCAGTGTTAGATAGAGAACATACATGGCATAGACCACAGAGGCCTCCCCAGAGGTCACAAATCCAGTTCTTTCCTGGCCACCTATCAAAGCTGAGCTGTTCCCTGTCTCTTCTCCTTGCTCATAAAAAATAAACGAAGCTCATAAAGTTAACAGTAGGAATCACTGAAATAGAAAGTTGATACTAATATAAAATGTATTGTTTACAAAATTTAACCTCATTAGTGGCTGAGTAAGTGGTGAGCTATATATAACTTAGGTATTAACAATGGTGAATTCACCTTCTTCACCCCAACTTGGTGGAGCTTGAAGAAATCATGTTAAGTGAGATCAGTCAGAAACAGAAGGACGGCTATGAGATGATCTCACTCATAGACAGAAGTTGAAAAATAAGAAAAGAAGGGAAAACATAAAGCAGAAATTAGATTGAAGTTCTTTACTGCATCAAAGTAAAGACTCTGGAGTGGGGGTTGGGGGGCCAGGTCCTGGAACATGATGGCAGAGGAGGACCTAGTGATGTTTGAATTGCTATGTGGAAAACTGGGAAATGTTACACATGTACAAACTGTTGTGTTTTACTGTGGACTGTAAACCATGAATCCCCCAATAAAGAAATACATACACATAGTGAAATAAAATTTAACCTCATCAGTGACTGGGTAGTGGCACAACTGGTGAAGGGCACATGGTACATGGTGAAAGTATTCTGGTTGAAATCTCCAGTCCCCATGGGGGGTAGGGATGGGGCTTCACAAGTGGTGAAGCAATATTGCAAGTGTCTCTCTTTTTCCTTCCCTGTCTCTCTCCCTTCTCTATTTCTCTATATATATCCAAAAGGAATAATAAACAAAATTTATAATTTAGCCTCATAAAATGAAAAGTGGAAAAACACAAACTACCCAAATGAGGAAGACAAAGGGGGGTATCTCTCAAGATCATAAGCCATCAAAAGGATGATCAGGAGGCAATATTTCTATTTATTGTGCATCTGACAATCAATATAACATAAAAAAGTCACTTGAAACTAAAAGTGATCAAAACTGGTACAATCAGTTTTAGATGAACTTTTTTTTTGCTTAATAATCTTTTAGTTGATATCTTCTTTAGACACCTTCACTGAGTAATTTAAATTCCAACACATACTAAGATTTTTGCTTAAAGCTTTCACAAGGAATCTTAGGATTGCAAAGATGCTTATTTGCTCATCTAATTTTAGTAAGGCACAGTCACCTAAATTGCTCCAGTTGCAAAAAGAAGTCTGCCTGACAGCTAAAGAGGTGAAACATAATAACCCTGACTTCTTTTATGCCTTCATGAGAGAATAAAAATCAGTGGGTAAGGGAAAAGCAAGCATTTTTTTTTTCTTTTTCAGGGAAAACAGACTAAGATGGGCTTCTAACTGTAACTTAGAAAATCTGATTATTATCTATCTTTTCTACTAAGCAATAGTCTAATGAATAGCAAAGTCAGGGTACCATTATCCTGTTAGTATAAACTAAAGAAATTTTCACTAGTGTAATACATATTAGGAAAGACTGTAATGTCCAAAGTCTGTGAAATTTGAAAGAATACATAGTCAAAGCTAGGGTAGTCAGAATTTTAATATATCCTGTTTTGATTCTGTCCTGTAATTGGCACAATAATTTGGATAAAATTTTCTTCTAGTTATATTGAAACAAATATTTATATTGTTTTAAATAGGCCTACTTAACAGATAAGTAAAATGTATGGAAGTGTGAATAGCAATATCCCAATCACACACTTACTTTTTCATTTGAAAATCTTAAGTTCTAAGTCTTAATGTTTTATGATAAATTTTACATACCAGTGTAGAATAGTTTTATGTTAATTCCAAGCAAAAATGGTGAGAACTATATTTAAAATGGACTAATACATAAATTTGCCATAATAAAAAGTTATTCCAAAAGGACATTTTTTTTAAAAAATAAATATATAAGCAGTTATCAGCTCCACAAATCTAAACAAAAATGTTCTAAGTAAAAAAAGTACACATATACCACTAATATAACAAGTACTCACTTGCTTACCTATCAAACCGACTCCTCATATTTTGTAGTGAGTTTTCTTGGTTTGCTTTTTTGTTTTTATGTAATCACAGAGGTGTCATCACTCTGGATCAACATTCGTGTATTTGTTTTATGAGAGGTTAATACATTATAGTACAGTTGTTGACATATGGGTACAATCTTTCATATCCCTGTGGGAGGGGTCTGCAAAACACTTCTCCAAATAGAAAGAAATAGACATAGAGAAAGAAAGGTCTCATGGCACGGAAGCTTCTCCCATTGTAAGGGTGAAGGACTCAATTCTGGGACATGTGCATGACAAACCAGTTATACTATCAAAGTGAGTTGTTCTGCATCAGTTCTGAACGTTTTCTGATATGTGTGTACAAAGTGAGCTCATATAGTATGTTATATTTATGGGAATTTTTAACATAGAGTTCAAAATGCATTCAAACTTAATGACTTCCAGTCTTTCTCTTCAGGTCATCAATACCTGATCTATTTCTGTCATACACAGTAGGCAGCACTGGGAGACTTCTATGGAACATTTATTTATTACCACCTGTTTACATCATTTTGTAACAAATTAGGATAATAAATTTCTAGAATATAAACATAGCAGGAAACAAAACACATCAGACCAAATGTATGAGAGTTTGGCTTCTTTGTGAATGTTTATTCACGTATTATGAGCAAGGAGGTAGGTTGAGAGGGGAGATTCTGAGACGACGGCTTCAACTCTGGCATAAGGTACTGCTGTGGGTTGAAGTTTGGCCTCTGGACCCCAGACATGAAAATCTAGTGTTCCAGCTCTGTGTTCTCTCTCAAACCTCTGGAAAATATGTTGGTGTTCTAACACACTGAGCTAACTTTCTAGTCTAAATGTGGTTTCTTTTTTAAAAAAAACATTTATTCATTATTATTTATTCCCTTTTGTTGTCCTTGTTTTATTGTTGTAGTTATTATTAATGCCATTGTTGTTGGAAAGGACAGAGAGAAATGGAGAGAGGAGGGGAAGACAGAGAGGGGAAGAGAAAGATAGACACCTGCAGACCTGCTGCACCGCTTGTGAATCGACTCCCCTGCAGATGGGGAGCTGGGGCTGGACCAGGATTCGTAGGCCAGTCCTTACACTTTGCACCATATGCGCTTAACCCACTGCATTACCACCTGACTCCCCAAATGTGATTTCTTATGTGAGGTTAAATTAAGAGTGTTTTTTTTTTTCCCCTCAAGTCCTTGACAGATAAGGAGAGAAGATTTACACTTACACTTAAAGAAGGTTTAGGAGATTTGAACTACTATCATTTTCATGAAGAAGAAAAATGGTGGATTCTACAGTCTTATTTTAAAAATGTAGGAAATCCTCATTTAGAGAAGTCAAGGGGTGGGGATAGAGAGTTTATAAATGTAAAATGTACTGTGAATTAATACTGAGTACATTAAGATAAAAAATGTTCATATGATTCAGTGGCACTGTCCCCTTTCCCAGTCACTTCTGCTCTCTTACTACTCTGGGCAACTAACTTCATGTTGTTTTTCTGACATTACGTAGATTCCTGACTCAAGGTATCTAGTCTTGTTCTATCAATAAAGTGCATGTCCTCAAAAAACCAGGGGACTCCCTCCACCATTTTGTTTAAAGTGATCTAGAAAGTGCAGTAAGAAAGAAATGCATGCTTTGGACTTAACTGTTTCATTTTTGCCCCAAGCACTAATGTAATACTTAGTATATACTAACCTTCATTAGAGGGTATACAAAAAGGATACAGGAAAAATGAATAGTCACATTTTACCTTTATCCCCACCCTCCAATCTCTAAAATTTCATCTCTTACTGAAAAAAAAAAAAAGGCAAGTACGCTGTTATTTGATTTTTTAAAAAAAATTCACAGCAACATGATTCCTCCCTGTAGTTGAGTTGGCAAGTAGAGGGTGGAGAAGGAACTGGGGACATGATCCCCGTAATCTTAGCATTGGTGTTTTTTTGTTTGTTTGTTTGTTTGTTTAATCAGATAGAGACAGAAAGACAGGGAAGGGGTAGATAGAGACAAAAAGAGAAAGACATCTGTAGAACTGCTTCACCACATTTTAAGCCTTCTCCCTTGGGGGGTAGGGACCAGAGACTTGAACCCGAGTCCTTGCACATTATAACATATGCTCGACTGGGTGCACCATTACCTGGCCCCTAGCATTGATTTTCATAGTCAACTAATGTCCCTGATTTTTGGTAACTAGCCAGTAAGAATATATCCTTCAGGACACCATGGGGTTAAAACTGAGTCCACATAATTTGAGATAATAAATAATGTGTATTAGTCAAAGAAGTAGATTGTGGACAGAGGTGGTGGTGGTGACACACCCAGTTAAGTGCACACAGTACTATGTGCAAGGACCTGCACAAGAAACCAAGTTCAAGAGAGTCCGGCGGTAGTGCAGCGGATTAAGCGCACCTGGCGCAAAGCACAAGGACAGCATAAAGATCCCGTTCAAGCCCCGGCTCCCCACCTGCAGGGGCATCACTTCACAAGCGGTGAAGCAGGTCTGCAGGTGTCTGTCTTTCTCTCCCCTTCTGTCTTCCCTTCCTTTCTCCATTTCTCTATGTCCTAACTAACAACCTCATCAATACCAACAAAAATAATAACTACAACAACAATAAAAAAGGGGAGGGGATGGGAGCCGGGCGGTGGCACAATGGGTTAAGCACAGGTGGCGCAAAGCTCAAGGACCAACGCAAGGATCCCGGTTTGAGCTCCCGGCTCCCCACCTACAGGGGAGTCACTTCACAGGCAGTGAAGCAGGTCTGCAGGTGTCTGTCTTTCTCTCCCCCTCTCTGTCTTTCCTTCCTCTCTCCATTTCTCTCTGCCCTATCCAAAAACAATGACATCAATAACAACAATAATAACCACAACAATGTTAAACAAGGGCAAAAGGGAAAATAAATAAATGTTAAAAAATTTAAAAAGGAAACAAAAGGGGAAATAAATGTAAAAATATATTTTTTAAAGAAACCAGGTTCAAGTCCCCACTCCCCATGTTCAGTGGGAATATTTCACAAGCAGTAAAGCAAGTGTACAGATATCTATGTCTCTATATTTTCCTCTTCCCTCTCAATTTTTCTGTCCTATCAAATAAAGTATGTGTGTGTAGGGGGGTAGCGGCACACCTGGTTGAGCACACATTACAATGCACAAGGACCTGGGTTCAAGCCTCCAGTCCCCACCTGCAGGGGAAAGCTAGATGTAAGTAGATTTCTCTCTGTCTCTCTGCCTACTCCCTATCTTTATGTCCCTTTCCCCTCAATTTCTTTCTCTATCCTGTAATAAATAAATAAATAATATTTTAAATTGGAGGGGTTACAGCAAAAATGGCTGACAGGAGCTGTGGCTTTTTAGTGCTAGCACTAAGCCCCAGGGATAACCCTAGAGACAAAAAAAAAAAAAAAAGGAAAAGAAAATTTTTAAATAGGAAAAATAAGAAGTAGCTTCAAATTGAAATATTTCTATTTGCTGATTTTAGTTACTTATCATCTCTATAATAATTGTAAGCTTTGAAAAAAAACAAAAGGTTAAAATTAAATAATAAATTCACTTAAATATGACTATAGGTCAACATTCAGAATGCCTCCCTAATTTTCCATTGAGTACAATAGTTTTATATTTCAGATGAATTTTTTTTCTTTGAAATAAGATATTAAGAAAGATAAGTATAACAAACTATAAAGAAAACTACGGGGGCCAGGCGGTGGTGCACCTGGTTAAGCGCTCACATTACAGTGTGTAAGGACCCAGGTTCAAGCCCCTGGTCCCCACCTGCAGGGGAAAAGCTTCACAAGTGGTGAAGCAGGGTTGCAGGTGTCTCTCTATCTTTCTCCATCTCTGTCTCCCCATCCCATCTCAATTTCTCCCTGTTTCTATCTGATAATAAATAAATAAATAAATAAATAAATAAATAAATAAATAATAAGAAAACTGTCAGAAAGCCAGAGCTGCTAAAGTTAGCATTGAACTAGCTCATGTAGTTTGAAAAGTCTTTGTTTACACCCCACCAATGTGTCCTGGAGCTCTGCTTCCCCAGAGACACACCCTACTAGGGAAAGAGAGAGGCAGACTGGGAGTATGGACCGACCAGTCAATGCCCATGTTCAGCGGGGAAGCAATTACAGAAGCCAGACCTTCTACCTTCTGCACCCCACAATGACCCTGGGTCCATGCTCCCAGAGGGATGGAGAATGGGAAAGCTATCAGGGGAGGGGGTGGGATATGGAGATTGGGTGGTGGGAAAAAAAAAAAAAGAAAACTATGAACAATAGCTGTCCCTGCTAATCAGCGTATGTACGCAAGAGCTTTACTATGTATTTTGCATTATAATGTCTGCAATGACTGTTACATTACATTGATAATAACATGGCAAAGATTTTGCTGGAAAACTGTCAAAAATCTCTTAAGCTAACTAAAGAAGTTTTCATTTATAAACATTCTGAACAATTCACATGCTCTTGAGGTATCTGCAATTTAGATAATTACTCTGAACTATTCTATATACATTCTAAGAGAGAGCGAATATATTTTTATTCTTGAGCATTCAAAGGTTATGAGCAAGTGTTGACTGAGCAGTTTGTCTTTGATAGTCTCAGCTCATCCACAACTTAGTCTTTTTTAATGATGTATTTATACCATGTGCATTATCTCAAAGAGAAAATGGAAATTAAAATAGAAGGTATTAAACATTTATATATGAAGATGGCATACTTTTCTAGCTAGAGACTGAATCCTATTGTTAATGACCTATATATACATTAAGAAAGAAGTTTCTAATAAATCAGAGTCCTATGAACAGTTACCCTGTCATAATAAGGTATGCCATTTCAAAATACAAAACAATATCTAGAATTGATAAGAGTGATTTCGCTGAAAATGGATTTTAGAGATTATCTGTCTCAATAGCATCATACTACAAAGAAGGAAATTGATATAGTGAGTGCTATTTCCCAGGATTCATGTTCACCAATATCTCCTAATCTCTCAGTATCCTATGTTTATGAACACTAAGTGCTGACCCACCTCTCTGCACTCTGCTCAGTGAGCACTTTACATCACTGAATATGCAAATGAAATGCCATTTTTGGAAGAGGCTTCACCTCAGCACATCTTTTCCTACTTACTGCTATCCTTACACTGGCCTTTGCTGTGAATCTATAATAAGTTTATAATTTTAATATAAAAAGAGTTAAGGGGTTGGCAGGAGGGAAGTTTCATGAGCAATGATGCAGGGGTCGGGTCTGTCCTGGTCTCTCTCTCTCTCCACTCAGTTTCCCCCTCTATCAAAAAAAAAGAGAGAGAGAGAAAGATAGATTTAAGACTATGACAATTAATTTGGAAATATGCTTCTGTGAGATGTACTTGGGTAAGAATCATAACTTATTTTTAGCTAAATTTCTATACTTGGTTAAGCTTCTCTTACAGAGGAGACACAGAAGAAAAGCACCTTGGTGACTAATAAGGAACACATTTCACATTCATATTGGTGAAGATGCATGATACCTTAGGTACAATATTCCATACCTTATTAGTCAAGGAGAGCTTTTGGTTGAGTGCTAAAAATGCAGTAGAGATACCATGGAGTTGTACTTAGATCGAATACCACTCTCTTCTATTATGGCCATATGAAATACCCAAGGAAAAGCAATTTCATGAATAGATAAAGCAGAAATAGAGTAGACGCTAAGCCAAGTTTCATCAGCACACAATGTAAAGTAGAAATATGGTGAAAAAATATATACAGAAATACTAAAATCATCAACGAATAATAATATATGAGAAATTATTACCAGGGCAACTCATCACATGGGGCCTTCTCCAGTCAGGGTGTCCTAGGATTCCCACACAGACATGATGGGCCTAAACCTCTAACAGATCCCTCTCACCACTGTCACTGGTCATTTCCATCAGGAACAGCATAATGGACCACTGTGTGGACCCCTATCAGACCTGGCCCTCAATGTGGATCAACAATGGTAGGGAATGTTCTATTCTCAGAAGGGAGGTTGAATAGCATACTCTGCCTATCACCGGAGGATGATGGGTCCTGAAATTGTCACAGCCTGAAATGTTCTTAGCAGTGACCACAGAATGTGAGCTCAGACCTACAGGGATGCAGAGGTTACATGGGCTCCTGTGCTGACTATGGGCTCCAGATCAAATTGATCAAGTTTATAGTTAACAATATTTATACATTTATATACTTATCCCATATTTGGGAGCTACTCTCTTCTCTGATCCAGATTTCTGGTCCTTTGTCCAACTATGAAACCATCCCCCCCCACCCCCCAGACAATAGCTTAGGGCACCTGTACATTAGATGTCCGGAGCAGACAAAAACTAGTTAGGTTATGGGCCCCTTGGAATATACCCAAAATAGACCTACTAGCTTTTTCCAAAATGGAGACCCCCAAATCTTCATTCACAATATTCCAGCCTTTAGGTTCATGATTAGTCAACAATTTGCTCTGCTTTCTACTTAACACTTTTTCAGCCACCAGGTTCCAGATGATATCATGACGCCAACCGAAATTCACAGGGCAGATGACTCCACCATGTGTCCTGGAGCCCCACCTCCTCAGAGCCCTGCCCCACTAGGGAAAGAGAAAAACTGGCTGGGAGTATGATTTGACCTGCCAATGCCCATGTATGCTCAACAGGGAAGCAATTACAGAAGCCAGACCTTCCACCTTCTGAACCCCATAATGACCCTGGGTCCATGCTCCCAGAGGAATAAAGAATAGGAAAGCTATCAGGGGAAGGTATGGAATATGGAGTTCCAGTGGTGGGAAATGTGTGAAATTTTACCCCTCTTATTCTATGGTCTTGTCAGTGTTCCTATTTTATAAATAAAAACATATATATATATATATATATATATATATATATATATATATATATAAAAGCAATCAGTTGTTATGTAATTAGGGCAGTGTAATTATTATAAGAAAATAACTTGGCTCCAAAGATGGCAGACCCCATAAACCTAATACTGGTTTGGATACAATAAATGACAACACTTTAACAACTGGGAGAATGTCTAAAATTGTCAGAAAAAGAAAGAACTACAAAAGTGGGATACAGCCAAGAGGCTGGCTCACTTAATGAGAGCCTTTTTGGTCAATATCAGACACCTTATCATCTGGGACACTATTTAGGGAACCCTTGGATTCCCACCCAGACCTCCAGTGAATGTCTTTCTCCACCACCATTGGTTGCATTCATCAGAATGTCAGTGTAAGCCCTTTTGTGGACCACTCCAGGAATTATCCATCCTATAAAGTATAAAATGTTCAGAAATGCCTCACTCTCTGAAGGGAGACTGGGTCATACTGCCACTTAAGGAAAACTGATACTGAAATGAGTGTAGCCTAGAATGTTCCCAGCTGTAACCATGAACTGCTAGCTCACACCAACAGGTACTCAGAGGTTACACAGACTCCTGTGATAAATATGAATATATATGGGCCCTGGGTCAGGTTGATAAAGTAAACAGTTAATTTTATCTATAGATATTCTTCAAGTTTGGGTGCTAGTCTATGCATAGTCCAGCTTCCTAGTTCTATTCTCCGATACCATCTTCCCAGAAAATATTTTTGTCCACTCCCATTTAGCTATCAAACTCAAGCAAAAACTATGGAAATTATGGGCCCCTAGGAACACACCTAAAAAGGGCTTCCTCCTATTTTCTTTCCACACTAAGATCCCTATCCTCATCTGCTCTATTACTACTTTTTGGTTCATGTTCATTAATCATTTTGCCCTATTTTACATCTTACCACCTTTCAGCCACCAGGTTGCAAATGTTATCATGATACCCTCCTGACTTCATGGGGCAAACAACCTCAGCAATGTGTCTCAGAACCTCACTTTTCCAGAGCTCTATCCGAATAGGGAAAGATAGAAACGTGTGGGGTATGGATCAAACTGCCAATGCCCGTGACCAGCAGAGAAGCAATTAGAGAAGCCAGAACTCCCACATTTTGCACCCCAAAAATAATTTTGGTCCATACTCAAAGAGAGGGTGAAGTGACAGGGTGAGATGACCAGGCTCTGAACTCCAACTCCATCAGGACCTGGAGAGAGAAGAGGAAAACAGATAGGACATTGATAAGTAGAAATAGGTATAGATGTAATATAAAAATGAGGAGAAGACAGGACTATAGAAAAAAGGACAAATATATATAAATATAGACATAATAATAAAAACAACAGCCAATAGTATCTTCAACCTTAGGAGAACTACTATAGCTTCCAATGTATGGAATGTGGATACAGAACTCTGGTGGTAGAAACAATGTGGAATTATACACATTATTTTATAACTTTTTTCATTAATTTTATTTTCATTTATTTATTTATTTATTTTTATATTTATTCCCTTTTGTTGCTTTATTGTTGTAGTTATTATTATTGTTGTTGTTGTTGTTGGATAGGACAGAGAGAAATGGAGAGAGGAGGGGAAGACAGAGAGGAGGAGAGAAAGATAGACACCTGTAGACCTGCTTCACCGCCTGTGAAGCGACTCCCCTGCAGGTGGGGAGCCGGGGTTTGAACCGGGATCCTTATGCCGGTCCTTGTGCTTTGCGCCACCTGCGCTTAACCTGCTGCACTACAGCCCGACTCCCTATTTTATAACTTTGTAAATCAAGATTAAGTCACTAATAAAATTTTAAAAAAAAAAGGAGAAAATAACTTGGCCACCGGGGAGGTGGCACAATAGATAAGGTGTTGAACTCTAAATTCTGAATTTAATCCCTGGTGTCTCGTGTCTTCGTAATGTTCTGGGTCTAGCTATCTATCTCACACACTCTCTCATTAATATATAAATAACACTTAAAAGTAAATTATCTATTCAATAGAAAGTAGTATGGACCCAGACAAAGTTCACTGGAAAGCAATAAAGTTTCAGGCAAAAAAAAATAAGGTCTGAGAAGTTAAGTCACAAATTAATTTCCATTATTCATACTTGCTTAAAACTATTCACTGGTAACTTTCTGTTTGGCTATGCAATATCACCAAGGGAACTTTGTATATATGATCACATTTTCCAGAGGTACCATCTCCAGTATCCTCATAGTTCAGCTGAACTTCCCTATCTCATCTTTTTTGCTGTTTGTCTAATTTTTTAACCAATCTTTTATCAACACATAAACAGCTGGACTGACTTTTACTCCTATGGCAAATATTACAAATACTCTTAAAATTTCTCATAGAGGGGGTCGGACAGTAGCACAGCAGGTTAAGCACATGTGGCGCCAAGTGCAAGGATGGGTGTAAGGATCCCGGTTAGAGCCCCCGCCTCTCCACCTCTCCACAGGGGAGTCAATTCACAGGCAGTGAAGCAGGTCTGCAGGTGTCTATCTTTCTCTCCCCCTCTCTGTCTTCCCCTCCTCTATCCATTTCTCTCTATCTTATCCAACAACGAATGACATCAACAACAATAACCACAACAAGGCTATAACAACAAGGGCAACAAAAGGGGGGAAAAATGGCCTCCAGGAGCAGTGGATTCATGGTGCAGGCACCAAGCCCCAGCAATAACCCTGGATGCAAAATAAAAAATAAAAAAATAAAATTTCTGGAAGACAAAATGAGAAATACGGATGTCACCTATGACTGTATAGAATATCTTAGAAACAGATTGTCAGCCTTTTTTTTGGGGGGGGGTACTTTTCCAAAGATGTTTATAAAGAAGACATCATGAAACTGTGATTGAGTCTCAGTCAGGAGAACAGAGTAGATGTGTTCTTCTGTGTTAAATAATAAAGTGGATCCCTCTAAAACAAATGACACAGACCCACTCCACCACGTGGATACAGTTCACCTTGGTTGCTACTCCTGACCACATCCAGGGGTTTTGGGAGAAAAGTGAAACAGGCAAATATGAAGAGGGTGATGATGGGTGATGTACTGTGTTTGATAAAGTCCTTTGCCACTCACAAAGATTTTCTGTGCCTCTGGCAGCATCTAGGATATGGGGAGGGGAGCTGACTGGCTTGTAAGTTTTCAAAGAGAAAAATCTACAACTCTTCACAGTTCCTGAGAAATGACATGCTCAGCATGATTTCAGTGCTAAAAATACAATGATAACTAGCTACCATGCCCCTATCCTAGTGGAATTTACATTATAAATACTAATAACTGCAAATAATAAAGATTATGATAGTCATTAATGTATATAAGTATAAACAGATCACTGAAAGCAACACATATCTATTATAGAATAACTTCAGGCATAGAAGGCAAGACAGTTAGGCACCTAGGTCAGATCAATTAGGCTTACAGTTAAAGGTTTTATATATATTTTCCATATTTGGGAGCTACTCTCTGTCCTGATCCAGCTTCCTAGTCCTATTCCCAACTCTGACAATATCTTGCCAGATAATACTCTTAGCCCATCTTCATGTTAACTGTCAGGATCAGACTAAAATTAGAAAAGGCATGGGGCACTTGGAATAGACCTAAAATAGACTTCCTAGTTTCTCCCACCAGACAATACCCAAGTCTCATCTGCTATTTCTTACCTTTAGGTTCCTTATTATTAAACACTTTGTTCTGCTTTAAAGCTTAATGCTTTCCAGCCACCAAGTTGCAGATGCTACCTTGACACCAACCTGACTTCCCTGGGCAGGTGACCTCACCAATGTGTCCTGGAATCCCACCTCCCCACAGCCCTACCAGACTAGGGAAAGATGGAAACAGGTTGGGGGTATGTATTGACCTGTCAATGTCCATGTCCAGTGGAGAAGCAATTACAGAAGCCAAACCTCTCCCCTTCTGCACCCCATAAAGGTCTTCGGTCCATAGTCTCAGAGGGATAAAGATTAGGGACCTTTCCAATGGAGGGGAAGGAATATGACATCCTGGTGTTGGGAATTGCATGGAATTGTATCCCTTTTATCACACAATCCTGTGGATCATTATTAAATCACTAACAAAAAACTAAAAAGAGTTTTGAAAGAAGGCAAGAAAGTAAGGGGGCATTTAACTGAATAAAGTAACATTTGAACTAGGATATAAATCATAGCATCGTTTTCTACTAAACGTATGAGAGAGAAAAGTCATAGATTAACAAAACCAGGGGTTTGAGAGTCAGGCAACAGCAGTAGCGCAGCAGGTTAAGGGCACGTGGTGCAAAGCACAAGGACCAGTGTAAGGATCCTTGTTCAAGCCCCCGGCTCCCCACCTACAGGGGAGTTGCTTCACAGGCGGTGAAGCAGGTTTGTAGGTGTCTATCTTTCTCTCACCTCTGTCTTCTCCTCCTCTCTCCATTTCTCTCTGTCCTATCTAACAACAACACCATCAACAACAATAATAACTACAACAATGAAAAACAACACGGGCAACAAAAAGGGAAAATAAATAAATAAACCTTTAAAAAAAAAGAAAGGAAACCAGGGGTTTTTAGGTGAGAAAGAGCTTGAATGGTCATAATGAAGAAATAAGTATTTGAAAATTATGTGTAGATGATATAACAAAATTGTAAAATAATTTGGTAAGGGACTGTGTAGAGCACACATATTACCATTTGGAAGAATCTGGGTTCAAGTCCCCGTCACCTGCTATGGGGGAGGAAGAAAGCTTCATGGTTGGTAAATCAGTGCTGTAAGTCTCTCTGTCTCTTTCTCTCTCTCTCTCTTTCTCCTTTAAAAACACTCATGTCCAGTGGAAGAGAAGCAATTACAGAAGCCAGACCTTCCACCTTCTGCACCCCATAATGATCCTAGGTCTATACTCTGAGAGGGATAAAGAATGGGAAAGCTTAATGGATGGGATGCAGAACTCTAGTGGTAGGAACTATGTGGAATTTGTACCCCTCTTATCCAGTGGATTTGTCAATCATAATTAAATCAGTTAAAAAAAGAAAAAGAAAGAGGATGGAAGGAATGGAGAGAGAAAAAGAAGAAAAATAAAATAAATAAGTAAAGAAAGAAAGAAAGGAAAGGAAGAAAGAAAGATCAGGGGGCCAGGTGGTGACACACCTGGTTGAGCACACATCTTACAATGTTCAAGGACCCAGGTTCAAGTCCCACAGTCCCCACCTGCAGGGAGAAAGCTTCACAAGTGGCGAATCAGTGCTGCAGCTCTCTCTCTCTCTCTCTCTCTCTCTCCTTCTCCTTCTCCTTCTCCTTCAACCCCTTCCCTCTCAATTTCTGGCTGCCTCTAATGAATAAAGATAATTCTTCTTCTAGCGTTTGCCCTTCTTCCGTAGCCAGTCAACAGCGTCAGGTTGAGCCTGATGTAAAGTTTCGAGACGTCCTTTGAATCTGGAGAGGTGGCAGTCGTTGACTGTGTGGGTCATAGTCTGTATGTAGCCGCAGGGGCAGTTCGGGTCATCTCTGGCTCCCCAGCGATGGAACATAGCGGCGCACCGGCCATGGCCTGTTCGATAGCGATTGAGGAGGGCCCAATCATAACATGCTAGGTCAAAGCCGGGTTGACGCTTGCAGGGGTCTGTGATGAGGTGTTTGTTCTTTACCTCAGCTGACTGCCAACTCTGTTTCCAAGAGTCTGGAACAGAGAAGTTCAGTGTAGGTGTAGGGGACCAGATTGGGTGACAAGACGTCAAGCGTTGGACAGGGTGGGTGAAGATATCCGCGTATATTGGCAGGTCCGGTTGAGCGTAGACATGGGAAATGAACTTAGATGATGCCGCATCCCGACGAGTATCTGGTGGGGCGATGTTGCTAAGAACTGGCAGCCATGGAACCGGGGTGGAACGGATGGTTCCAGAAATTATCCTCATGGAGGAATATAATTTGGAATCGACCAAGTGGACATGGGGGCTATGGAACCATATTGGGGCACAGTATTCTGCAGTGGAATAGCACAGTGCCAGAGATGATGATCGTAGTGTGGAAGCACTCGTGCCCCATGAGGAGCTGGCCAGTCTTGCAATGATGTTATTCCTCATGCCCACCTTTGCTGCAGTTTTTATGAGATGTTTGTGAAATGACAGGGTGCGATCGAGAGTAACACCAAGATAGACTGGCTGGGCTTCATGCCGGATTCTCGTATCGCCAAGCTGCATATTAAGCTCACACGAGGCCGAGGCATGGTGTAGATGGAAAACAGATGATACCGTTTTTGCAGTGCTAGGGATTAGTCGCCATTTTTTACAGTAATCAGATATCAGAGACATGTCTTTCGTGAGTGTTTTCTCGAGGATGTCGAACTTGGATGCCTGAGTTGCACAGCAGATGTCATCGGCGTAGATGAACTTCCTTGAAGAAGTTTCTGGGAGGTCATTCATGTAAATATTAAATAGTGTAGGAGCCAGAACAGAGCCCTGGGGGAGGCCACTTGAAACAAGTCTCCATCTGCTAGACTTGTCACCCAGATGCACCCGGAATCTTCTGTTTTGGAGAAGAAACGATATAGTGTTGGCCACCCATGGAGGCAGGTATTTTGAGATCTTGACTAGGAGACCACGGTGCCAGACCGTGTCATAGGCTGCTGTGAGATCAACAAAGACAGCACCCGTCTTTAAATTCTTCTGGAATCCATTTTCCATGTAACTTGAGAGGGCCAGGGCTTGTTCGCAGGTAGATCTTCCTGGGCGGAAACCAGCTTGGGCGGGTGATAGGAATTTCTCTGTAAGATGAGAAATATGTGACAGAAGCACCCTCGCAAGGAGTTTGTAACACACGGAGAGGAGAGAAATTGGTCTATAGCTGGCGGCCAGTGTTGGGTCTTTCTTTGGTTTCAAAACTGCTATAATCTTCGCACGACGCCAAACTTTGGGCATAGACTCAGATTCCAAGATGTGGGACAGGAATGAAGCGAGCCACTTCTTTGCCGCGGGGCCCAAGTTAAGAATGAGTTCTGGGGTGATGTTATCATAGCCAGCAGCTGTTCCTGGTTTAACCCTCTTCAAAGCGTCTTCCAGTTCAGACAGTGTAAAGGGAGAGAGTTTTGGAGATGGACAAGATAAACGGAAGTGGGATGACCACTCATGGGAAATTTCTCTTTTCCAGACTGGGTCGATCTTAGCACGTCCAACTTGAGTTGGGTGACTGGCCACTGAGTTGAGATGCATTGGATCGACCTTCCCGTGGTGCATCCAGTGAGTACCCATTCATTGGGGAAACTGATGATCCTTCCTAGCCGACTGAATCCA
Source organism: Erinaceus europaeus (assembly GCF_950295315.1). Taxonomy (NCBI): domain Eukaryota; kingdom Metazoa; phylum Chordata; class Mammalia; order Eulipotyphla; family Erinaceidae; genus Erinaceus; species Erinaceus europaeus. The sequence goes on from NC_080166.1 coordinate 71,677,177, forward strand.
CATGGATCCCAGTCACTTTCAAAGCCAGCAACAAGCAATAAAGATAATAAGAAATATCTTTAAAAAAAGAAATAAAGAGCAAAGTAAATTAAAGCAAAACAAAAGGAAAGGAAGGAGAAGGGAGGGGTGGGTAGGGAGGGCAGAGCAGAGGTGGGGAGGGAAGGGGAAGAGAGGAGAGTGGGAAGGGGAAGGGAGGAGAGTGGGAAAGGAAAGGAGAAAAATGAACCAAGTCAGTGGACTTATCCTATAGGCACTGAGCCTCAGAAATAACCCTTGTTGCAATTAAACATTTAAAATATATACAAAAAATCTGGTAATCAATTGGAATTTTCTAAATAAAATTGAATTTTTGAAAGAGGTGAGGAATCAATAACCACAGAAAGAATGATAATCTATTATATATTTTTTCCATCGGTGCTGGGATATGGACCTACTTTTTTGCATAGAAAGAGAGAGAGAGAGAGAAATAAAGAGGGAAAGATACCATAGCAATAAATACAGTTTGACCTAGCATCATAATACTCTTGTATGCTTTACCTGAAGCTCAAACGAGGGAAGTACACATGGTAAAACAAACGCCCTCCCAAATGAGTTATCTCTACAGACTTTGTGTTTGGAAAAAAAAAATTAAGCACATTTTACTAGAGGATGCATTGTTAAAGGTCAAGTGGAATCAATTAAATGGAACAGAAATGAAACAGAACAGGGTTTTTTTTTATTAAGTTCCAGACATTAAATAGTCACATTAGACTAGAACAATAGCAATAGAAATGTAGAAAATAGAAAGAATCAAAATACTATTTTGCAATTAAAATTGACACAACGGGGTTCAGTATAGTGAATAAAAGGATAAAAAAGAAGAAAAAAAAAACTAAAGTCTAGATTGCAAGCAAAAACAACTGGAATCATTTCTTTGTTTCTATTCTTCTTCCATTTAGGCCCTTCCTTTTTAACTTCCATTCTTCACATATAGAAGATGACAAGAATGCCAGACACTCTCTTAGAACAATGGACTACAACACTAAGCATAGTAAACCTCCATTCTCAAAGCGTTTGCATACATTCCAAAGATTGAACGGCAAAAAAAACAGTAAGTAAATGTAGAAAAATTACACAATATAAGAATTGATAAGCATAGTTGAAGAGAAATGAAATAGAATCACAAAATGAAAAATAAAAGAATGCTCTTTAGATGGTGTAGCTAGGAATGGCTTTCCTGAGCAAGTGACACCTGAGAAGAAATCACCAGAAAGAGGTCAGCGAACCAAAACAGGGATCGACATAGCATTTGGGTAGAACATGAATAATATAGGGGGGTTGGAGGTATGGTGGTGACTAGGCTCACTCAGTTAAGCACAGGTAGTATTAAAAGGAAGGACAAGCACAAGGATGCAGGTTTGAACCCCAGGCTCCCCACCTGAAAGAGTGAAGGTGAAGTTTCACAATCAGCAAAGCAGGTCTGTAGATGTCCCTCTCCCTCTCTGATCTTCCCCACATCTCTCAATTTCTCTCTGTCCTATCCAATAATTAAAAAAGAAAGAAAGAAAGAGAAATTGGTCTACAGGAGCATCCATAGCTACCAGTACCAGCACCAAGTCTCAGAGATAATCCTGGGGGGAAATAACAACAGTAACATCACCAATAATAATACAGGCAATGGGTACATTGAAAGATCTCAAGATACAGGGGTGGATATGGATAGGGCTCAAGGGTCATCAATGACTTTATTTACATTAGTGTTTAGTGTTTCTAGCTCTTGCTTCTGACTAAGGTTTTTCTTTCCCATCTCTCAAAATTCAGCAAGTAAATAAATACAGACTGATCTTCCTTGTGAGTCATTGTATTCCTCCAAGTAGGGTGTCAGGCAGAGATTGGGCTCCCATTAATTATTTGCTCCTAAAGTAACATTTCCTTTTCTGGCAAAGGCAATGTTTCCTTTCTAGAAGACACAGCCTTACAGATTAATTAATTCTTTACTTAAACTTGCACTTATTAATTATTATTAATTAATTATTGTTGTTGAGGTGGTCTGGTGTTGGGCTGCACCGCGGAGAAGAGAGCGGACGTCCAGAGCAAAGGGGTACACAAATCTTTATTATAGGATGGGGGGGGTTTTGGTTCGGACCACGTGGAGCCAGCCAGCAATGGCCGACCACGGGGGAGAGCAGGGAGCGAGACCTCAGAGAGGGAGAGCTGAGAGCCCAGAGGGGGGGAGGTGAGGGGGCTTTTTATTGGGCGGCAACCAGAGGTGACGTGTAGGGCCAGGATTGGTTGAAGGGGGCAATGCTAGGGTTTCGCGAGGCGTAGTAAACCCTGGGGGCGGAGACTGCATCAGAATAACTCCTCAGCAACAAATTATAATAATAATTAATAATAATTACTTATTATTATAATTCTAGCCACTGTCCACTCTTCTGTGAACGGTTGCTCCCCTTAGCCTCTCAGAGGACACACACATTCTTGTCCAGTTGGACCTAGGCCAGCTGTATACAAAGTTGCCATAACTTAACCTACACTTATGACTACAATTTTAAAGGCAGTGTTATAACCCTTCTTCAATATGCCTCCTCCAGATATTGCCCCCAATTTGTATGAAACCTTGCACAGCAAAGTTTTTAAGGAATTGTGTGTAGGGTCCCTTTTGCTTCATATTCAATTTGTTTTTTCAGAATATTGTCAATTTGATTTTCTCTACATTTTCCTAATCAGTATATGAAGAGGTATAGAGATTTCATTCCACATTTAAAATTAAAAGTTTAACTTTAAGATTTGTGTTACCTCTTCCTAATTAATTTCTGGTCTCTGATAATAAAGGCTATCCACAAAGTATAAAGCAAAAACTTGGCACCACATATATATTCATTCAGTCCTCACCTCAATAGCAGGTGCTATGACTATTACTCGTGCATTATAAATGAGCAAATCTAAGAGCACAAGCCATTTACTCAAGGTCAAAACTAGAGAGAAAGCAGAGATTGACAGGAACAAAGTCTGGTTTTAAAAACAAACACTTCTCTTTACTAAAGCATATCTTCCTTTTTTCTTTTTTTTTATTTGTTCTATAGTTTCTGCATTTTAAACTTTGAAGTTGGATATAAAGCTAATTTACTTGAGTTTCCTTTCTCTTCAACATACAATTAAAGTGTACATGACCACAGCATGTGAGCTCAGATCTGCAGGGATGCAGAGGTCACATAGGCTCCTAAGCTGAATATGGGCACCAGATCAGATCAAATTAATGGGGTTTACAGTCAATAATATTTATACACCTTTCCCATATTTGGGAGCTACTCTTCCATGATCCAGCTTTCTGGTCCTTTTTCCAGCCATGACATTGTCTCCTCAGACAATAACTTGGATCCACCTGTATATCAGATGTCAGGCTCAGGAAAAAAAGAAAAAAAAAACTAGTATAGTCATGGGCACTTTGGAATATAACTAAAATATGCCCAGTAGCTAGCTACAAAACAGAGACCTGCCCACTCCCCCAACTCAACATCTGAACTATTCCAGCCTTTAGGTTCAGATTAGTCAACAATTTGTTTGGCTTTATATGTTAACTCTTTTTCCAGCCATCAGGTTCCAGATGTTAACATGATGCCAACTGGGCTTCCCTAGACTGATGACCCCACCAATATGTCCTGGAGCCCCACTTTCCCAGAACGCTGCCCCACTAGGGAAAGGGAAAGAGACAGGCTGGGAGTATGGAATGACCTGCCAACACCCATGTTCAGTGGGGAAACAATTACAGACACCAGTCCTTCCCCCCTTCTGAACCCCAGAATGGCCCTGGGTCCATATTCCCAGAAGGATAAGAATAGGAAAGCTGTCAGGGGAGGGGATGGGATATGGAGTTCTGGTGGTGGGAATTGTGTGGAACTGTACCCCTCTTATACTATGGTTTTGTCAGTGTTTCCTTTTTATATATATAAAAAAAAGTGTACATTGTTGTGGTATATATACACAATGGAATACTACTCAGCTGTAAAAAAAAATGGTGATTTCACCATTTTCAGCCGATCTTGGATGGACCTTGAAAAATTCATGTTAAGGGAAATAAGTCAGAAACAGAAGGATGAATATGGGATGATCTCACTCTCAGGCAGAAGTTGAAAAATAAGATCAGAAAAGAAAACAGAAGTAGAACCTGAAATAGAATTAGCCACCAAAGTAATCACACCAAAGTAAAAGACTCTGGGGTGGGTGGTGGGGAGAATACAGGTCCATGAAGGAGTCAGAAGACCTAGTGGGGGTTGTATTGTTATATGGGAAACTGGGGAATGTTATGCATGTACAAACTATTGTACTTACTGTTGAATGTGAAACATTAATTCCCCAATAAAAATAATAATAATATATCCTGCAAAAAAAAAAGTGTACATTGTTACAACTGAGTTATACTTCATCTATATTCCACAAGTTTTTCTTGTTTTCACCAGGCCTTTGCCACACCCGGCTGGTATTTTCAGATATAAATGAGAGAGAGAGAGAGGGAAAGGGAGAGGGAGAGGGAGAGGGAGAGGGAGAGGGAGAGGGAGAGGGTAGGGAGAGAAAGAAAGAGAAAGAGAGAGAGAGAGAGAGGAAGAGGGAGTGCAAAGATGCCAAAGCTCCAATCTTCCTTCCCTGTAGTCGGGTTGGACTCAACATACTATGCACATGACAAATTAGGCACAGTATCCAGGTGATCTACCTTGCTGATCCTAACAAATTTTGATATGTAATTTTGTTTTTAAATGATTCCTATTTTCTAGTTCCCATTTTGACTTTTTACCTGCTGGTTATTCATAACCCTGTTCTTCCATTTGAAAAGTCATGGAAACTTCCTGTATATCTAATTTGCTCCAAGATTGCTATTTTTCTTTTCCTTTTTATAAAGCTAGGATTTAATAAAATTATGATTTCATTGTATCCCGGTCAATTTTTTATTTTTTCATTTAGATAGACAGAGAGGGAGAGATACCACAGAATCAGAGCTTTAGTTAGTGCTAAGGTCCTTCCATGTGGTGTTGGGACTTGAATATGAGCCAGGCACATGACAATAGATACTCTATCTGGCAAGCTATCTCTACAGCCCTGTTCCTAAATTTCTAATTTAGCAGAACTAAAGTCAAATAATGCTATCTGTGTGACACTTATCTTGAAAACTGCTAGAGGGTATCTCCTTTGCCTCATCTTGGATGGAACTAGAAGCAATCATGTTAAGTGAGATAAGCCAAAATGACAAGGACAAATACCTGATTACCTCACTTATAAGTGGAACTTAAGAAACAAGAGCAGAAAGAGAAAACACAAAGTGAAACTTGGACTGAGTGTAGTATACTGTACCAAATATACTCAGGGGAAATGGGAGGGAAGAGGCAAAGAGGGTGCTGAGTCCTAATACATGATGGTGGAAAGGGACTTAATTTAGAAGTGAAAGTGTTCTGCAGACACCTAACACAGAGAGAAAACAGACTGTATTTCTGTCTTAGTAACTATATTTTAAACCACTGATCCACTAATAAAATGATAGGAAAAAAAAAAAAAAAGAAGGCTAGTTAGTTAGTTGCAAGAGCACTACTTTACAGAAAAGAACTAAATTAAATTTCATAAATGCCAATGTATGTTAAGAGAAATGAGTCTTTTGGGAGTCGGGCTGTAGCGCAGCGGGTTAAGCGCAGGTGGCGCAAAGCACAAGGACCGGCATAAGGATCCCGGTTCGAACCCCGGCTCCCTACCTGCAGGAGAGTCGCTTCACAGGCGGTGAAGCAGGTCTGCAGGTGTCTATCTTTCTCTCCTCCTCTCTGTCTTCCTCTCCTCTCTCCATTTCTCTCTGTCCTACCCAACAACAACAACAATAATAACTACAACAATAAAACAACAAGGGCAACAAAAGGGAATAAATAAATAAAATAAATATTTTTTAAAAAGTTATAAAAAAATGAGTCTTTTCTGTCAGGTATAGTATTTATATTCTAATTATATCTAGATTACTGATTATATTGGTTAAATCTCCTATATGTGTATGTTTGGTGGAAATTGAGCCTGAAGCCTGCACAATTTTATTGCTCAGAAAAAGCTTTTTTTTTTTTGTCAAGAGAGAGAAAGAGAAATACCTCAATACTTCCCTATAGTCACTACACCTCTCATCTGAAGCAGGGCTCAAATCTGGGTGGCACAGACACCAATACAGTCATGCCACACAGTAAGCAAACTCTCAGCTACTCACCTTATATATTCTTTTTTTTTTTTTGTCACTAAGCAAGTTTTTTTTTTTTTTAATTTTTTATTTAAGAAAGGATTAGTGAACAAAAGCATAAGGTAGGAGGGGTACAACTCCACACAATTCCCAATACCCAATCCCTATAACCCACTCCCTCCCATGGTAGCTTTCCCATTCTCTATCCCTCCGGGAGCATGGACCCAGGATCGTTGAGGGTTGCAGAAAGTAGAAGGTCTGGCTTCTGTAATTGCTTCCCCGCTGAACATGGGCGTTGACTGGTCGGTCCATACTCCCAGTCTGCCTCTCTCTTTCCCTAGTAAGGTGTGTCTCTGGGGAAGCTGAGCTCCAGGACACATTGGTGGGGTCTTCAATCCAGGGAAGCCTGGCCAGCATCCTGGTGGCATCTGGAACCTGGTGATTGAAAAGAGAGTTAACATATGAAGCCAAACAATTTGTTGAGCAATCATGGATCCCAAGCTTGGAATAGTGGAGAGGAAGTGTTAGGGAGGTACTCACTGCAAACTCTAGTGTAATCCTGCTTTCAGGTATATATTTTGCAGTAGTTTATGGATACGTGTGCACATAAGCTCTCTCTCACAGAAACTGGTGTATATCTAGGTTATGGGACTTTGTTAGAAAGTGAACTACCTGAGATGAAATTAGAGTGTACTATTAAAGGAAAGGTCTCACCCGAGTAATGAAGCTGAAGGGTTGTAATTCCACACGTGAAGTCTCTGGATACAGTCTGAGGTGAAGCATGTTGAGGTGGCAATCGTTGCTTTGGTTAGGTTGTGATCGGCGGATGCAATATTATTTGTTTTGGATTGGGAGATGCATACGGGAAAGTGGGCCCTATCCAAGGGTTCCAGGACTGGGGGAAGTAGGGGCTCTATAGTGAAGATGTGAGGTTCCTGCTGTCTTAGGGTTCAAAAAAGACAATCAGTAGTTAATATTATCATCACATTATTTGTTAATTGGGTTAACTTTGAAAAGTCCCTTTGTTATGGTTTGCTGGACAGTACCCATGATCTTGTGTATAGCTGTGCTATTGGAAGCTTCTAATCTACTTGGTCTAGGCTTTTGAGAGAGTCCACATATCAAATACATAGCCTATATATTAAAAAGATTCAGTTTGTCTTTTGAGAAACTTTGACACATACAATTGATTTCCCCCTCTCATATTAATTAACTACTGATTTATATGTCTACATTTTGCTAGGAGTGTACATTAACACCATTCCCACCACCAAAGGACTGTGACCCATCCCTCCCGCCCACTCCCACCCCCCACTGGCCCAGGAAGCTACATGTCTACCCCTCACCACTGGTTTTTACTTTGGTGCCCTACTTACAATTTGATCAGGTCCTGCTTTTAGTTTCCCTTTCAGATCTTCTTAGTCAGCTTCTGTTGATGAGTGGGATCATCCCATACTCATCTTTATCTTTCTGACTTAGTTCACTTAACATAATTCCTTCTAGCTCTGTCCAAGATGGGTCAGAGAAGGTGGGTTCATTGTTCTTGATAGCTGCATAGTATTCCATTGTGTATATATACCACAGCTTTCTCAGCCACTCATCTGGGTTGCTTCCAGGTTTTAGCTATTATGAATTGTGCTGCTATGAACATAGGAGTACACACCTCTTTTTGGTTGGGTGTCATGGAGTCCTTGGGGTATAACCCCAGGAGAGGATTATTGGGTCATATGGAAGGTCCATGTCTAGCCTTCTGAGAGTTTTCCAGACTGCTCTCCACAGAGGCTGTACCAATTTACATTCCCACCAGCAATGTAAAAGGGTTCCTCTGTCCCCACATCCTCTGCAGCATTTGTTGCTGCTGTCCTTTTTGATGTATGCCATTCTTACAGGAGTGAGGTGGTATCTTAGTGTTGTCTTAATTTGCATTTCTCTGACAATCAGTGACCTAGAGCAGTTTTTCATATGTTTGTTAGCCTTTTGGATCTCCTCTGTGGTGAATGTTTTGTTCATTTCCTCTGCCCATTTTTGGATGGTGTCATTTGCTTTTTTGCGGCTAAGTTTGCTGAGCTCTTTATATATTTTGGTGATTAGTTTCTTGTCTGATGTCTGGCATGTGAAGATCTTCTCCCATTCTGTGAGGGGTCTCTCTGTTTGTTTAATAGTTTCTTTGGATGTGCAGAAGCTTTTCAATTTGATGTAGTCCCATTGGTTTGTTTCTGCTTTAGTCTTCCTTGCATTGGGTTTGATTCATCAAAGATGTCCTTGAGGTGTATGTGGGAAAGTGTTTTACCAATGTTTTCCTCTAAGTATTTGATTGTTTCTGGTCTGACATCTAGGTCTTTGATCCATTTGGAGTTGATTTTTGTTTCTGGTGAGATAAAGTGGTTCAATTTCATTCTTCTGCATGTTTCAACCCAGTTTTCCCAGCACCATTTATTGAAGAGAGCCTCCTTTTTCCATTTAATCCTTTGGGCCCCCTTATCAAAGATTAGATGTCCATAGGTGTTGGGATTTACTTCTGGGCTTTCAATTCTGTTCCACTGGTCTGTGTGCCTATTTTTGTTCCAGTACCATGCTGTTTTTGATGATGATGGCTTTATAATATAGGTTAAGGTCTGGGACTGTGATGCCTCCATTTCTGTTTCTTTTCCTTAAGATGGTTTTGGCAATTCTAGGTGTTTTCAGGTTCCAGATAAATGATTGTAGTGTTCTATTCTCTTAAAGAAGCCTGGTGGAACTTTGATGGGTATTGCATTAAATTTGTATATGGCTCTGGGGAGAATATTCATTTTGATGATATTTATTCTTCCAATCCATGAGCATGGGATATCTTTCCATTTCTTGGTATCAGTTTCTATCTCCTTGAGTAGCGACTCATAGTTTTCAGTATACAAGTCTTTCACTTCTTTGGTCAACTTTATTCCTAGGTATTTGATTAATTTTGTTGAAACAGTAAATGGGAGTGATTTCTGGATGTCTTCTTCTTCAGATTTAGTGTTTGCATAGAGAAATGCCACTGATTTTTGTACATTGATTTTGTAGCCTGATACCTTGCTATATTGCCTAACAACTTCCAGTAATTTTCTACTGGATTCTTTAGGTATTTCTATGTATACTATCATATCATCTGCAAATAGTGAGAGCTTGACTTCTTCCCTTCCAATCTGTATCCCTTTGATTTCTTTCTCTTGCCTGATTGCTATGGCAAGAACTTCCAATACTATGTTGAAGAGTAACGGTGACAGTGGACAGCCCTGTCTAGTCCCCGATCTGAGGGGGAATGCTTTCAGCTTCTCTCCATTGAGTATGATGTTGGCTGTAGGTTTGCTATATATAGACTCCACTATCTTGAGGAATTTCTCATCTATTCCCATTTTTTGTAGAGTTTTGAGCATGAATGGGTGTTGGATTTTGTCAAAGGCTTTCTCTGCATCTATTGAGATAATCATGTGGTTTTTGGATTTGCTTTTATTGATGTGATGAATGACATTGATTGATTTACGGATGTTGAACCAGCCTTGCATTCCTGGGATGAATCCCACTTGATCATGATGAACAATCTTTTTGATGTGTTGCTGTATCCGGTTGGCCAAGATCTTGTTTAATATTTTGGCATCTATGTTCATCAGAGATATTGGTCTGTAGTTTTCCCTTTTTGTTCTGTCCCTATCAGCTTTTGGTATCAGGGTGATGTTGGCTTCATAAAAGGTGGAAGGGAGTATTCCTGTTTCTTCAATCTTATGGAATAGCTTAAGAAGTATGGGTATTAACTGTTTCCTGAAAGTTTTGTAGAATTTATTTGTGAAGCCATCTGGTCCAGGACTTTTGTTGTTGGGGAGATTCTTAATAACGGTTTCAATTTCTTTGTCTGTGATTGGTGCATTTAGATTTTGTAGTTCTTCTTGGTTCAGTTTTGGAAGTGCATAGGTTTCTAGGAATTGTTCCATTTCTTCCAGATTCTCTAGCTTGGTGGCATATAGTTCTTTATAGAAGTTTCGCAGAATTCTCTGGATTTCTGTGGTGTCAGTTGTGATATCTCCTGCATCGTTTACAATTCTATTAATTTGGGTCTTCTCTCTTTTTTGTTTGGTGAGTCTGGCTAGGGGTTTGTCAATTTTGTTTAATCTTTCAAAGAACCAACATTTGGCTTCATTGATCTTTTTATGGTTCTTTTATTTTCGATGTTGTTTATATCTGCTCTAACTTTAGTGATTTCTGTCCTTCTGGTTGCTTTAGGGTTCCTTTGTTCCTCTTCCTCTAAGTCCTTGAGGTGTGTAGTAAGTTCGTTCATTTGGGCTTCTTCTTGGTGTTTAATATGTGATTGTATGGCTATAAGTTTCCCTCTCAGTACTACTTTCGCTGTGTCCCAAATATTTTGATAGGTTGTGTCTTCATTTTCATTAGTTTCCAGGAACATTTGAATTTCCTGTTGAGTGAGTCTCTGACCCAGTGGTTCTTAAGGAGCATGTTGTTTAGTTTCCAAATTCTATGTCTTTTAATAATTTTACGTTTGTTGTTAAAAGTTAGTTTTACTCCACTGTGGTCTGAGAAGATACTTGGGATGATATCAATGCTCTTGAATTTATTGATGCTGTCTTTGTGGCCTAACATGTGGTCTATCCTTGAGTATGTGTTATGTGGATTTGAAAAGAAGGTGTATTCCAGTTTTTTGCGGTGGAGGAGTCTGAAAATGTCCAAGAGGTCTAGTCTGTCAATCTCTTCATTCAATTCTCTTGTATCTTTATTGGTTTTCTACTTTGTTGATCTGTCTAAGTGTGAGAGTGGGGTATTGAAGTCTCCCACTATTATTGTATTACTATCGATGTATTTTTGAAATTCTTTCAGTAGATGCTTAATGTATTTAGATGGTCCCTCGTTGGGTACATAGATGTTAATAATTGTTAAGTCTTCTTGGCTGATTGATCCTCTAATCATTATGTAATGTCCTTGCCTATATTTTATTACTTTCTTTAATTTAAAATCTATCGTGTCTGAGATGAGAATGGCTGTTCCTGCCCTTTTTTGTGGACCGTTAGCCTGTATGATAGTTTTCCATCCTTTCACTTTAAGTCTGTGTTTATCTTGTTGTGACAGATGGGATTGTTGCAAGCAGCATATGGTTGGGTTATGTTTTCTGATCCATCCCCCCACCCTGTGCCTTTTGATGGGTGAGTTTAAGCCATTGACATTTATTGATATTATGGATTTAATGTATTGTAGTGTCATTGTTCTAAAAAACAATTTGTTTACTCTGATATATTACAAGTATTATAGTGATGTTCTTGTTTATAAGAGGTCTTTTAGTACCTCTTTCAGGGCCGGCTTGGTGATAATTGCCTCCTTTAACTGTTGTTTGTCTAAGAAGGTTTTGATCCCTCCATCTAGCTTAAATGAAAGTCTAGCAGGATATATTGTCCTTGGTTGAAACCCTTTTTCATTCAGGGCTCGATAGATATCTTGAAACTCCCTTCTGGCTTTTAGAGTTTGAGTTGAGAAATCTGAAGAAAGTCTTATGGGTTTTCCCCTGTATGTGACTTTTTGTTTCTCTCTTGCAGCCTTTAGGATCCTTTCTTTATCCTTACTTCTTCTCATTGTGACTATAATGTGTCTTGGTGTCTTCAGGTCTGGGTTGATTCTGTTTGGTACTCTCTGGGCCTTTTGAACCTTGATATCCTTTCTGTTATTCAGGTCTGGGAAGTTTTCTTGTATTATTTCCTCTAGAATGTTTTCTTCCCCTTCCTCTCTTTCTTCCTCTGGCAGGCCAATTATGCAAATGTTACTTCTTTTGAGATCATCCCATATGTCTCTGTTGTTGTTTTCAGTGTCTCTCAATCTCTTTTTAAGCTCTTTCACCTCTTTCTTCGTTTTCTCTAACTCATCCTCTGTCTGACTAATTCTGTTTTCTGCTTCTGTTAGTCTGCTTTCCCTTGCCTCAGCTTCTTTCTTCATTACAGCTATTTCAGCTTTCAGTTCTCTAATTGCCTCAAGATAATCAGTATTTTCCTTGGGGGGTCTCAACTGTTGTTTCCCTAATACTGCCATTCCTTTCCTCCAATGTTGTTTTCATTTCTGGGATTAATAAGTTTATTATTGCTTGCATACTTTTCTTATCTATGGTTACTTCTGACTGATTTGTGGTTTCTTCTGGGCTCTTGTCTTCATTCATTGGGGTAGCAGTTTTATTTGTTTTTAATCTACCCATTTTTTTTATTTATGTGTTTCTCTCTTTTTTTTATGCTCTGTTGTTCCTCAGTTGTTGTGTTTTGAGCACAAGTAACACTGTACTAAATACCTTTATGACAATTGCACTCACCAACCTCCGGAATTACAGTAACAACTGAAGAAAGTATTGAAGGAGTTTAATCGTTACCAGTTATCCAAACAATTTCTCCAGTCCGTGAAAAAATAGTAACCAAATCCCAGTGAAGAAAGAGAAAAGAAAGAGAGGATAGCAAGAATAGACAGTTATGCAAATCTACTATCCAGTGTATATTCTAGGGGTAACAAGAGTGTAAAGGGAACTAGAGCAGAGATACACACATAGAGAGTCCACTCTGGGTCAGATTTCTTCCCCAAAGTAATTCACAAATTCAGAAAGGCAAAGAAGAAAGAAGTGTATGACAAGATAAAAAAAAAAAGAGAGAGAGGTATAGAGAGAGATAAGAGAGAGAAAAGGGAGAAGATAAGAAGAAGAGTTGTAATTAAAGAGCAGTGCAAGGAACTTCCCAAATGTGTATCAGTGAATTTAAAAAAAAAAAAAAAAACCCTGTTTGGTGGTATGGGGTATCCTGCTAGTAGCTGGTCCCAGGCACTGTTTATGGGGCGGGGGGGCGGCGGGAAGGATGTATGCTTGAAAATTAAAAGGAAGAAAAAAGAATTTTTTTCCCCTATTCTAATTCTTAACCCAAATTAAGTTATAGACACCTCCTTGGTGTCACCGCTATGGCCCCTTATTGGCTGGCCTGCTATAGGCAGAAAATCCTATTGTTTACACGAGATGTGTCTGGAGCTCAAAGGCTAGCCGCTTCTCAGTCCGCCATCTTCCGGGAAACCCCCCCCCCAGACTTTTTTAAAGGATTTCTCAAAAATGAAAACTAGCTCCAAGTCCTTTGATCCAATGAGAGCTATACTCAAGAAGTCTTTGGATCCGCTCTCACGGTCGCGGTGGACCCTGGAGACTCCCAAGAGGAAGCCCCCGAGCTAAAGTGCTCTCTCCGGGTCCTCTGCCCGCCTCGCTCTGCAACCGGCGGAGGTGCCACCTTCCTGGGACAATGCCCGGCGCACTCACCTTGCCCGGCGCCGCCTGGGAATTCTGGAGCCCCGCTAGTCCGTGTTACCTTTACTCTAATTCTTAACCCAAATTAAATTGTAATCACTTTTTGGTGTCACCCCTTATTGACTGGCCTGCTAAAGGCAGAAAATCCTACCGTTGCCGACGATGTGATCAGAGCGCTCGCTGTTAGCGACTTCTCAGTCCGCCATCTTCCTCCATCCCCCCCCTCACCTTATATATTCTTAATCGTGTTTATCCTGATTTAAAATTATTGAAATAAGTAAGTATAATCCTAATAATAATAACTATTAATAATTAAGTATAATAATGATTGTGACATCTGTGACTCTATAGACATTTATATTACAACCCCACCACCTGAAAGTAGTACATTGCTATGAAATCTTTCTTAGGTGAAAATGACATAAAGTAAATACTGTTTTTCACTATTTCAGTTTTTCATCCATAAAATCAAAAATATGCTTCAGACTCATTTGGGTTAACAAAAGCAAGTATCACTACAGATCTCTTGTAAAAATGAAAGAGCCCAAGTCAAACTATTAAAAAAAAAGAGAGAGAATGACACTATATGCTTTTGAGGCCATTTTATGATGTGAACAGGAGTAAGTAATTTCTATAACAATCTAGATGACTTGTATTTTTATCATCACACAATGACAATTTACCTTCAGTTAAATTGTATATTTTCTCTCAGGCACAATTCCATGTGATAGTCATTTTATAAGTTTTCTTTTTGTTTTGTTTTGTATTTTTAAGCTTTCGACCCAACATTTTAATAATTCCATAGTTTAAAAAAATCTCATAATAAAATATATCCTAATGAAAATACTTCACTATTAAAAATATCGAAATTAAAAGCTATTTTTAACTGCAAAATTTAATTGGGGGCAGAGAACTTTGGTGGTGGGGGTAGTGACTTACACAAACACATATGTAGGTGTGAAACTACACCTCTGAAATCTTCTATCACCATTAAATCACTAATAATAAAAATTACAAAGATAATAAAAAATAGTTTGGGGTAGCATTTCCTTGTATATATTGACGTATTTTTCTATGCCCAATTGTGTCATGACTTTTCCAACACTCCAATATATACCTCTTCACCACCACCACCATCACCATCACCTCTACCTCCACTTCCTCCTCCTCCACTTCCTCCTACTCCTCCTTGACACTGGAGTTATCTCTGAGGCTCAGTGCCAGCTTAACTCCACAGGGCCCTGCAGTCATTGTTTTCTTTCTTCTAGACAGAGGGTGAGAGACAGTGAGGGAATGAGAAGCAGGTGCTCTCATGTAGTTAGCCTGGGGCTCAAACCCAGGTCATCACACATGGTAACATGTGCTCTGTAAGGGAGTTACCTACCAGTCCTTTACCACAACCTTCTTAGCCACTTACTGGACATTTGGCAGTGCGTGTTGTGAGCTCAGCCAAGGGCACCACCATTTCTGTCACCTTAGCTGTTGGACATTTGGATTATTTCTAAATTGTGGTTATTATAAATAGTACCTCTGTGAACATAGATGAACATAGATCTCTTTGGATGCGTTATTTATATTATTTGTGTAGCTCTCTAATAGAACTTCCAGATCATATAGTAAGCTCATTATAATGTTCTGGGGAATCTCCTATCTATATTCCAAAGGAACTGGATTAATTTACATTTTCACCAACAGTACGGAAGAGGTTTTCACCATCTCCTCCCCAATGCTTGTTGCTCCTATCTTTTTTACTTTATAACATTTTCACAGGTTTGAAAATGAAATTCCTGGGGCCAGGTGGTGGCTCACCTGGTTGCATGAACATGTTACAATGTGAAAAGACCCAGTTTTGAGCCCCCGGTACCCACCTGCAGGGGGGAAACTATGCAAGTGGTGAAGCTGTGCTGCAGGTGTTTCTCTGTTTCTCTCCTATTCTTTCTCCCGTTTCCTCTCAATTTCTGGCTATCTTTATCTAATAAAAAAATAAGTAAAGATTAAAAAAAAGATAAGGAAACTACTTATTGTTTTTGTTACATTTCTCTAAGAATCAGTGACTTCTAACTTTCCTGTTGAGAGTTTCTCCCCATGGGTCTGGGTTTTTTCCTGAGTTTTAAAAATTATTTATATCAATATTATTTATATACATGTATATACCCTTATATATAGCATATAAACATCATTTCTCATTCCAAGTATACTTCCTTCAATTCACAGCTGTAATATTTACAACAGTCATAATACAGGAGCAACCTAAATACTCAATGACCAATGAGCTAGATGAGTAAGTAATGGGATGTATATTCAGTGGGATGCTGTATAATTGTAAAAGATGAAATTGTATCATTTTGACAAAATAGACAGAACTGGAGGTTATGTTAAGTGAAATACAAGGCAAAGGATGGTAGGATGGTTTTGCTTATATGTGGAAAATAAATAACCAGAGCAAATAAACTTGTAAAATAAACCAATGACCAATCTACCTCTCAGACATTGGGGGGAGGAGGATTATGGAGCTTACAAGGCAGTGATAAGACCTGACTTTGGCTGTAGGTATGATGAATTACACACACACAGGTGTGAAACTATATAAATCAGTAATAAATCAGTAACTAATACATCAGATGGCAACATTACACAAAACTACAGGTTTCTTGTCATTTTCTAAAATACAGTATCCATATAGTAATTATGAAACCATGAATAAAATAAATACATTCATGATAGAAGATGGTAGAACAATGGAGCAACATTAAGACAGACATTCCCAAACAAGTAAGTTTAGACAGATCTCATTATACTGCTTTGCTTCAATGAATTTTGCACTTTTAGAGAGATTGAAGGTCTGTAGCAATCCTGCACCAAACAGGTATATTGGCACCATTTTTTCAATAGCATGGGCTCCTGTAATGTCTCTATAGCACAGTTACTTAAGACATGTACATTTTTACATGCTACTCAACACTTTGTAGTCACTGCATAAGGTAAATATGACTGTTTTTTAAATATCTCCATTCTTGTTATGCATATACTGTATCCACTGTTGTGAACATTTACTTTCTAGAAAGCAAATGTTCAAAATAAAAGCAATATCAAACACAAAACATGATCCCCCCCCTTTTGTTGCCCTTGTTGTTTTACCATTGTTGTGGTTATTATTGTTGTTGTTGATGTCGTTGCTGGATAGGACAGAGACAGATGGAGAGAGGAGAGAAGGGGAAGACAGAGAGGAGAAGGGAAAGACACCTGCAGACCTGCTTTACCATATGTGAAGAGACCCCTCCCTGCAGGTGGGGAGCAGAGGGCTGAAACTGGGATTCTTAGGCCTGTCCTTGTGTTTTACTCCATGTGCGCTTAACCCGCTGTGCTATCGCCCGACCCCCACATAACTTTTTTTTTTTCCAGATAGAGAAAAGTGTCAGAGAGAATGAAATAGAACAGTGTCAAAGCTTTCTTGAGTTTGGTAGCTGCTGGGCTCAATCCTGGATCACATACATGGCAACACAGCACAAAACCCAAGTGAGCTATTTGTCTCCCTCCCCCATATAACTTTAAATGTACCAGGAAGACAATTATTAGTATGGCTTATTTCATTGTTATAATTTCTTTATTGCAATGATTTTGAACCAATCCCACAACATATATCTTCAAAAGACATCTGTTAGAGCAGGGGTAAATAGTATAATGGTTATGCAAAAAGACTCTCATGCCTGAGGCTCCTAAGTCCCAGGTTCAATCCCCTGCACCACCAAAAGCCAGAGCTGAGCAGTACTCTGGTTAAAAAAAAAAAAAGAGAAGATATCTGTTGGGAGTCGGGCAGCAGGGCAGAGGTTAAGCATAGGTGGTGCAAGTCGCTTCACAGGCAGTGAAACAGGTCTGCAGGTGTCTGTCTTTCTCTCCCCCTCTCCGTCTTCCCCTCCTCTCTCCATTTCTCTCTGTCCTATCCAACAACGAGGACATCACTAACAACAACAACTACAACAATAAAAAGGGCAATAAAAGGGAAAATAAATATAAAAAATATTAAAAAGATATCTGTAATAAATATCTATAATGGAATACAGATTGAAGAAACTAAATCAACAGGCTGGAAGTGTAATACCCAAAAGTTTCTTCATGAAATACCGCCTCTACTAAGCTTTCATCAGTCCTTGAATTGGAATCATTGTATATGATTGATCAATCAGAGCTGAACTGAGCATGCCACAGTTAGCTGAACTTCACTTTCTTTTGTCAATTTTTTTTTCATTTCTTGTTGATTAAACTGACCTAATTCAAGATTAACCCAATTTAATCCTCGGGTTGTTCATATCATTTTCTCTTGATTTGAACAACTTTTTTTTTTTAGAATGCAAATAGCACAAGACAAAGTCTCTGCAACAATGCCGATGAAATTCAATATTATTCATTTTTTGCTTGTTTTTTACCATGAGGGTTATCACTGAAACTCATTGCCTACATTCCTAATGGCTACTTTTATCCCTTTTATGTTCATTCTCTTCTATAAACAGAGAAGGAGAGAGAGAGAGAGATTGAAGCAGAAAAGGAGAGAGAAGAGAACCTTCCTTCCTGTAGGGCTGTACTGAGAGCTTGAATTTGGGTCCACACATGGTAACTTATGAGCTCTACTAAGTGCACCACAACTCAGCTCCTTATTCAGCTTTTAGGGGAATTTTTTTTTTTTAGTATTTCTATTAAAACAGCTAATCATTATCGATTCATTAATCAAGGCAACTTTGTAGTAACTGTGTTGTGTACAAATCATGATTAGAACATTACTTTTCTTTGTACACTATATCACATCAATCTTTAGTGACTGGAGCTAGTGAAATAGCTCACTTAGTGTGCTGCTTTGCCATGTGCTTGGCCCAGATTCAAGTCTGGCCCCTCTTAATAGTGATTTATCTTTTTATTCTTTTTATTATTTATCAAGTATTTTATTTTATAAGCACAAACTATTTGAAACCAAATTTGCCTGCTAGATACAATGCCTATTTGCATTTTATAGTTATATATTTGAGTGTTATAGTTTCTCTATAAGTTTCTAAAATGGTAAAAATGATATGGTAACAATTATTTTTGCAATTTCAGCTTTGTGTAAATCAAAAATAAATCGCACAGAATAAATAAATAACAGAATGATATAAAAAACATTTATATACTTATCCAACCAAAAGCTATACGTAGGCATATTCTCTATGTCATACACTAATAGTAATATGGAAGGCAATTTAATAAGGGAGATAATGCCTCAGATTCACAAATATTAATATTCATTAGATCACCCAATTCAAGTAAACGTTATGATATATTCTAAAGTAATAGCCATAATTAATGCAAGATATATCTTTATAAATAAAAAATTGAGAAAAGCTTGCAGTATATCTACTATTCAGTTCATTAAATTCATAGAAGTGTCAGGATAATTTCTAACATTCTTTCATAAATGTTATCTCTCTATGCATCTAATGGTAATATTAGAAGAGTGTTGCTGAAAACTAAAAAAGTCATCCTACAACAGTGCGCCACCATCCACCCCCAAAATATAGGATTTCTTATCTAAGATTTGGCACATAAATTCTGATACAAATTCAGGAATAAACCTAACCTCAGTGGCCAGGCAGTGGAGCATCTGGCTAAGCATACACAGGTTCAAGCCCCTACTCCCCACCTACAGGGGGATAGCTTCACAAGTGGTGAAACAGAGTTGCAGGCATTTCTCTGTCTCTTTTCCTCCCTATCTCCCCACCCCTCTCAATTTATCTCTGTCTCTATCCAATAATAAGTAAATAAAAATAATTTTTAAAAATGTAATAGCTAAACTCAAACCTAACATTTCTTACACATGATAGTTTCATACTCTATCTAGATTCATAACGTCTCTATTACTATAACTTCGTGTCATGTCAACATATGTGAATATGTGTCATTTAAAAACAATTATTTCTGGGAGTCCAGCAGTAGTGCAGTGTTCTAAGCGCATGTGGCACAAAGCGCAAGGACCAGTGTAAGGATCCCAGTTTGAGCCCCTGACTCCCCACCTGCAGGAGAGTCACTTCACAGGCAGTGAAACAAGTCTGCAGGTGTCTATCTTTCTCTCCCCCTCTCTGTCTTCCCCTCCCCTCTCCATTTCTCTCTGTCCTAACAATGACAATAACAATAATAGCTACAACAATAAGAACAAGGGCAACAAAAGGGAAAATAATTTTTTTAGAAAAAGTTAAAAAAAACAATTATTTCTGGGGTCAGGTCATAGGTCTGCAGCTATAACACTCAGTTTACTATGCACAAGGGCTCAGGTTCAAGCCCCCAGGCACCATATTGGAGTGAATGCACAGAAGAAGCACTGTAAGCAGTGGGGCAAGGTTGTGGTGTCTTTTGTTCTCTCTCCTCCTGCCTGTCTCTGATAATTTATTTAAAAAAAATCTGAAGAGAACAATGGAATCAAATAAACATGGAGCACCAGTAATGGTACACAATTTTTTAAATGAAAGTAATTATCTTTCTTAAAGCTTTGTTGGTCACTGCTCATAGTTGTGGATTGTTTTGTTTTGTTGTTGTTAACTTTTTCCTGACACCTCCAGGATCAGCTGACTTAAACACTCAAAGCAGATTGGTTTTTGGAAATATCAGCACAATAGTCTTTATCTATTATTTGTCTAGCTGTCAAAACAATATATTCTAATTTCCAGAAAAAGCTACTGTTTGATGTCTCCTACAGTCAGATCTGAATTCTGTTAAACTGTCTCTTACTTTAAAGTATTTTGGGTTTTGGATTATCTACACTGAGTATACATTCCAGGCTGTTTACTATAACTTCATTTGATCACACTCACACTGAAATAATAATACAGTATCAGTACTGTATTATGTGCCTACTTGCACTCATATCATTATAAAAATCTTAATTTTAAAAAGATTCAGTTTGTGTTTTGAGAAACTTTGAGACATACAATTGATTTTCCCCCTCTCATATTAATTAACTACTGATTTATATGTCTACATTTTGCTAGGAGTGTACATAAACACCATTCCCACCACCAAAGGACTGTGACACATCACTTCCGCCCACTCCCACCCCCCACTGGCCCAGGAAGCTGCATGTCTACCCCTCACCACTGGGTTTTTACTTTGGTGCCCTACTTACAATTTGGTCAGGTCCTGCTTTTAGTTTCCCTTTCAGATCTTCTTAGTCAACTTCTGTTGATGAGTGGGATCATCCCATACTCATCTTTATCTTTCTGACTTAGTTCACTTAACATAATTCCTTCTAGCTCTGTCCAAGATGGGTCAGAGAAGGTGGCTTCATTGTTCTTGATAGCTGCATAGTATTCCATTGTGTATATATACCACAGCTTTCTCAGCCACTCATCTGTTGCTGGTCACCTGGGTTGCTTCCAGGTTTTAGCTATTATGAATTGTGCTGCTATGAACATTGGAGTACACACCTCTTTTTGGTTGGGTGTTATGGAGTCATTGGGGTATAACCCCAGGAGAGGAATTACTGGATCATATGCAAGGTCCATGTCTAGCCTTCTGAGAGTTTTCCAGACTGCTCTCCACAGAGGCTGTACAAATTTACATTCCCACCAGCAATGTAAAAGGGTTCCTATGTCCCCACAACCTCTCCAGCATTTGTTGCTGCTGTCCTTTTTGATGTATGCCATTCTCACAGGAGTGAGGTGGTATCTTAGTGTTGTCTTAATTTGCATTTCTCTGACAATCAGTGACCTAGAGCAGTTTTTCATATGCTTGTTAGCCTTTTGGATCTCCTCTGTAGTGAATGTTTTAATATATAGGCTGTGTATTTGATATGCGGACTCTCTTAAAAGCCTAGACCAAGTAGATTAGAAGCATCCAATAGCACAGCTATATACAAGATACTGGATACTGTACAGCAAACCATACCAAAAGAACTTTTCAAAGTTAACCCAATTAACAAATAATGTGATGATAATATTAACTATCAATTGTCTTTTTGAACCCTAAGACAACAGGAACCTCACATCTCCACTATAAAGCCCCTACTTCCCCCAGTCCTGGAACCCTTGGATAGGGCCCACTTTCCCGTATGCATCTCCCAATCCAAACCAAATAATATTGCATCTGCTGATCACAACCTAACCAACGCAATGATTGCCACCTCAACATGCTTCACCTCAGACTGTGTCCAGAGACTTCATGTGTGGAATGACAACCCTTCAGCTTCATTACTCGGGTGAGACCTTTCCTTTAATAGTACACTCTAATTTCATCTCAGGTAGTTCACTTTCTAACAAAGTCCCATAACCTAGATATACACCAGTTTCTGTGAGAGAGAGCTTATGTTCACACGTACCCATAAACTGCTGCAAAATATATACCTGAAAGCAGGATTACACTAGAGTTTGCAGTGAGTACCTCCCTAACACTTCCTCTCCACTATTCCAAGCTTGGGATCCATGATTGCTCAACAAATTGTTTGGCTTCATATGTTAACTCTCTTTTCAATCACCAGGTTCCAGATGCCACCAGGATGCTGGCCAGGCTTCCCTGGATTGAAGACCCCACCAATGTGTCCTGGAGCTCAGCTTCCCCAGAGACACACCTTACTAGGGAAAGAGAGAGGCAGACTGGGAGTATGGACCGACCAGTCAACGCCCATGTTCAGCGGGGAAGCAATTACAGAAGCCAGACCTTCTACCTTCTGCAACCCTCAATGACCCTGGGTCCATGCTCCCAGAGGGCTAGAGAATGGGAAAGCTATCATGGGAGGGGGTGGGTTATGGAGATTGGGTGGTGGGAATTGTGTGGAGTTGTACCCCTCCTACCTTATGTTTTTGTTCATTAATCCTTTCTTAAATAAAAAATTTTAAAAATAAAAAAAAATCTTAATTTTGACTTGCTTTCACATCACTGATTTACATTGAATCATGTAAATGACATTTATGGTACATGTTTTGCCTAGTGTGGAAAATAAGTGCCACTCAGTAGACAATAGTAATATTCCAGGAAGATGAGCTCATAAAACAAGAGAATACTATTCAGTTATTTAAAAGGTGATTAGATGTTTTGGGCAGGGATAGATAGCATAATGGTTATGCAAAGAGACTCTCATGCCTGAGGCTCCAAAGTCAGAGGTTTAATCCCCACATCACCATAAACCAGAGCTGAGTGAGCAGTGCTCTAGTAAAAAGAAAAAAAAATGATTAGATGTTTTTATGTTTTATTGCTATTTGCAATAAAGTGGACATGACTTGAGAGGTTATGTAAAGCAAAATAAATAGAAAAACAAGTCAAACATTAGATAATTTCACTCTGATCTATAATATGTGAAAATAAAGTGGATGAAGGAAAAAGATGATAAAAAGGAAATTGTGGGGAGCCAGGTGGTAGCGCAGCGGGTTAAGTGCAGGTGGCGCCAAGCTCAGGGACCAGCTTAAGGATCCCTGTTCAAGCTCCCCACCTGTAGGGGAGTTGCTTCACAGGTGGTGAAGCAGGTCTGCAGGTGTCTATCTTTCTCTCCCCCTCTCTGTCTTCCCCTCCTCTCTCCATTTCTCTCTGTCCTATCCAACACCAACATAATAACAACAACAATAATAACTATAATAAAACAACAAGGGCAACAAAAGGGAATAAATAGATTTTAAAAAAACAAAAGGAAACTATGGACATCAACAGTAGAATTGATGTTTCCAGAAGGAATGAAGATGAGGTACGAACAAGGCCAGAGAGAATCTAATGGAGGATACTGGGTACTTCTCTATATGAAAAAAAAAATATATATATATATACTATATTATTATATTCTATGTGATATATATATGAAATATGTAAATATAGTCCCCATCTACAAAGGGAAGCTTCTTGAGTAGTGAAGCAGTGTTGAAGGTGTCTCCCTTTCTCTCTTTTCCCCTAAAGCCTCCCCTCCCTCTTGATTTCTGCGTCTATCCAAATAAATACATATAAAATATTAGAGTAAAACCACATGTCCGTAACTATAAGGATTCTACAATTAGCTATTCTTTTTGTTTTATTTTTTATTATCTTTATTTATTATTGGAAAAGACGGTCAGAAATTGAGAGGGAAGGGTAAGATGGGGGGGTGGTAGCACACAGGGTTAAGCACACATAGTACAAAGCACAAGGACTGGCACAAGAATCCTGGTTTGAACCCCCAGTTCCCCACCTGCAGGGGAGTCGCTTCAGGAACAGTGAAAGAGATCTGCAGGTGTCTATCTCTACCATTCAGTATTTCCCCTTTCTCTCTCCATTTCTCTCTGTCCAATCCAATAACAAATGGGAAAAAATGGACTCCAGGATCAGGACTAAGTAGTGCTAGTATGGAGTTCCAGCGATAACTCTGGAGGAAAGAAGAGAGAGATGGAAAGAGACAGAGGACAGAGACAGAGAGACACCTGTAGCCCTGCTTCACCACTCATGAAGTTTTCCCCCTGCAGGTGGGAACTGGGGGTTTGTAGCTGAGTCCTTGTGCATTGTAATATGTGCGCTTAACCACGTGTGCTACTAGCTGGTCCCTTTATTTTTTTATTATTATCTTAGCTATTCTTATGAATATACTACATACAAAGATTTGGTTTCTTAATTAACAGGCAAATAAATCAAAGAACAATAAAAGATAAAATTCATAAGTGATGGAACCATGAGCATGAATGTGCAAAGTTCAAAGAAATATTATAGATAAAAACTTGGGGACCGGGTGCCGGGCAGTAGTGCAGTGGGATAAGCCCACATGGTATGAAGTATAAGGAACACAAGGACCGGCATAAGGATCCCAGTTCCAGCTCCAGGCTTCACACCTGCAAGGGTATCACTTCACAGGCAGTGAAGCATGTCTGCAGGTGTCTGTCTTTCTCTCATCCTCTCTGTCTTCCCCTCTTTCTCCATTTCTCTCTGTCCTGTTTATCATTTAACAATGATAAACAACAAGGGCAACAAAAGGGGAGGGGGAATAACTTCCAGGAGCAGTGGATTTTTAGTGTAGGCACTGAGCCCCAGCAATAACCTGGAGGCAAAAATAAAACAAAAAACCTTGTGGACCTCAAGCTTTTAAGACCATAGCTCTAGCCATAGAGCCATGCCCTGTACTACAAGCATGGTAAGAAGCTCCGACAATTTAAATTTATATTGTTTAATGGATATTCATGTGCTGATTATTTTATATAGAGATTAAACTATTTTTTTCATTATTATATACCTTCCATATCATTTCTACCCCAGTCATGATTTCCACTTTCCTTTCTTAAAGACAGATACATATCTTCTTTTCATTATTATTATCATTATTATTATTTTGGAAAAGACAGAGAGAATTTGAGAGGTGAAAGGAAGATATAGAGGGAGAAAAAAAGACACCTGCAGACCTGCTTCACCACTTGTAAAGCGACCCCCTTGTAGGTGGGGAACCAGGGGCTCGAACTGGGATCCTTGAGTGGATCCTTACGCTTCGTAGCTTCATACTACATGCACTTAACCAGGTGTACTACCACCAGATCCTTTCTTTGCATTATTGTAACAAAAGTATTCTAAAAGTTGTAAGCCATTACCTCACTTACTGCTAAATTATTCAAATTGAATTTACAATGATTTTTGGTGACTGTATTCTAATTTTCATCTGTACTGAAAACTATAGGTGCACAAAATAGTTAAATAAGTTATATAGCACTGAAAGAAATTCAGTCAAATAAACTCCTTTGGAAACAAACAAAAAAAAGGCCAGATCCTTGATCAGCATCCAACTGAATAAGTATGACAAGTTTGTGGGTAGAGTGTTATCACCATCCCTCAGACATATACATCATGCTCTGGAAATTAGTAGGTTTTACACACTGTGAAGAATGGAAATTAACCTAGTAATACAGCTAATTACAGGTCATTTAATAAACTGCATTCACTCAGGATCTTGCATTTAATAGGTTATGGTGACATTTCAAAAGGCATACAGATACAAATAGAGAAAAACAAGAATTTATGAAAACATATCAGTATTTAAGACACTTTCTGAATTTTCTTCAGAGTTTAGATAACTTTCACTATCTGAATTTTCATGATTTTAGTCCAAAACCTGTTTATATCATTGTATCCTGTGTCTCCACTATAAAGTGTGAAATGTTTCCACTGGAAAAAAAAATTTTCAAAATAAGTATCATTTAACAAAGGGAGAACGGTTATATATTACCATTAAAACTTTAATAAAACAAAAATGGATTGGACATAGTATGCTGGGAGAGTGGAGATCTTGCTTGTCTGAGGCTCCTGCTTCAATCCCTACAGCAGCTTGTGCAGCAGTGGTACTCTGGTCTCTCTCCCTCTCCCTCTCCCTCTCCCTCTCCCTCTCCCCCTCTTTCCCCCTCTCTCCCCCCTACTCTCCCCCTCTCTCCCCCCTCCCCTCCCCCTCCCCCTCTTAGTTTATTACTCATGTTAACAAGTGACAGGCACAGAATGGGAGAAATCTGTGTACAAGTGAGCATCTTTCAGAGTCAGTCACATCTTGGCCACTGGAGTGATAAAATCCTCTTGGTCATAGGTAGCAGACAAGTATGGGTTATGTGGGTCTAGGCCATTAGCGCAGTGACTATCAGCTGGAAAAGTTAGAACACAGAAAAAGCAGGACCCCCAGGCAATGTGCTGTGCCTCAAATATTAGAATCCAAATGAGGAATCCGCATGTTGGGGCAATGCCCCTTTAGACAAAAAGCAGCAGTGTACAAATTGGTGTGAACTTAGGAAAATCATATACAGTTTTCTCCACAGGGTAAAAGTCCAAGGGTCCAACAGTTTTTTTTGTTTTTAAATCAGTGCAACTCCCCTCCCCCTCTCCCCTCCCCCTCTCCCCTCCCTCTGTCCCCTCTCCCCTCCCCCATAATCACACACACACACACACACACACACACACACACACACACACACACACACCCCTCTCAAATGAGCTAATGTAACAAATCTTTTTAAAAGCATATTGACATCATATACCTCCTAATATCCTAATAAGATGTAGTAAGGGCACTTCAGATTAGTGATATTCTCATTCAAAATAAACAGTCCCATTATAATCATGATAAATTATCAAATATCCATAAAACTCTGACCATTTTTATATAAAGCATAAAAATCAGTCCATTTCAATGTTTGTCTCTGAGAATAATTGGGAGCAAAGATAGACATAAAACACCAAAAGAGACTGCTATGAATACCAAGCCAAACCTGACTTTTTTCCCAAGACACCTTCCCTCTACCACCCCCAACAAACCTGCACTGATTTAAAAAAAAAAAAAAAACTGTTGGACCCTTGGACTTTTACCCAGTGGAGAAAACTGTATATGATTTTCCTAAGTTCACACCAATTTGTACACTGCTGCTTTTTGTCTAAAGGGGCATTGCCCCAACATGCGGATTCCTCATTTGGATTCTAATATTTGAGGCACAGCACATTGCCTGGGGGTCCTGCTTTTTCTGTGTTCTAACTTTTCCAGCTGATAGTCACTGTGCTAATGGCCTAGACCCACATAACCCATACTTGTCTGCTACCTATGACCAAGAGGATTTTATCACTCCAGTGGCCAAGATGTGACTGACTCTGAAAGATGCTCACTTGTACACAGATTTCTCCCATTCTGTGCCTGTCACTTGTTAATATGAGTAATAAACTAATGAGAACAACTAATTTGCTTTTCTTTGTGTGATACTGAGCAAATATAGTCTATTGAAAGACATGTAATGAGAGATAGGGAGACAGAAAAAGAGACATCTGCAACACTGCTTCACACCTCATAAGGTTCCCCCTGAGAAAAATCTCTAGTTTATTTAATAATACTGTACCCAAAATAGTGCTGTCCTAACACTATTGTGTTAGTTTCCTCAAAAGTATGATGGTTCCGCAATATATTAACTTTAGGTGATTGTAGGTGAATTAAACATGGAATCTCTGAACAATTTGTGTTATTCTTTTGTAAATTCTCAAATATTTCAATTTATAATGTTTAAAATAAGATATTTCCTCTAATTGTACTATGATATATAACTGTTTAAATAAATGTAGCTAACATAATTTTCCATAAAAGATCATAGTTATTTCTTTGAAGAGACTGAATTCTAATCCACATTACTGTCCTGTTGTCTCAGAATGCCATTGTCTAAATGTCTTGCCAAAGTCGATACTTTCTACTATTTTTTTATGGTTAGCAATGAAAAAAGATTCATGCAAGTTTCATCTTTACTGCAGATACTACATATGTATTTATTTGTTGAATAGAGACAGGAAGAAATTGAGAAGCTTGGGGGAAATAAAGATAGCAAGAGAAAGACAGACATCTGCAGACTGCTTCACCACTCATAAAGCTTCCCTCTTTCACGTGGGGACCAGGGGCTTGAGTATGAGTCCTTGTACATACATTGTAACATGTCTGCTCTACATGGCCCCTGGATTACATATTTCTAAACTTATTTTTACCCAGTTTAACTTTATACAATCTGAAAGATCATTTTCTACTTAAAATGAGAACTAGACATATATGTGTTCTTATAATGAAGGAGAAACCTTGAGACATGTAATAATCTGGATCATATCTGATCCCATGTTTTATTGCATGGCACAGAATTCTGTTAGGTGAAGCAGTTTGGACTTCAGCACAGGAACTAATAACTATGCTATGAGATTGCATAATTAATTAATCAAAATTATCATGTCCAACAGATATAGTAACTGTTAAGATTAGCTTACTATGATACCCACATAATAACAAATTAACTTTTTAAACCTATATATTCAAGAAATATCACAATCTTATAAGTACATGGGAAAATTGAGCCACTGTATACATTCAAAGGAATAAGTAATTTAATACTTTAGGTATATATTGTGATATATACCAAATATTAACAAAAAATAATATAGTCTATATCTCTGTTACTACCCCAATTTCTTGAAATTACAAAATCAATGTGAAAATAAAATTATCTGAATATAAAGAACCATCCTTCTTTATCTTGGTGTAAAACCAAATTAATAGACAAAGTTTAGATCCCATTATTATAAAATACTTAGAAGAGAATTATTTTTTATTTTCTAGTGAAAGAAAAAGACCAGAGAACCTCAGAGCTCTGTCTAAGGTGGTGCTGGCAATTGAAACTAGGACTTCTGAGACCTTAGTCATGCAAGCCATGTTCTCTAACAGGCTGAGTGTCTCCACAAGATTGTTATTATTATTACTATTATTTTTGCTTTTTGTTTTAGCAGAGACCTGCCCAGCTCTGATTTACAGTGGTGCTGGGCATTGAACCTGGGACCTTTGGTGACTCAAGCATGAAAGTCTTTTTGCATAATCCTCAGAACTCATTTTATACTGTTTAATTCATTCTTGGTTTTCAAAATGGTCACGTTAATTCTATATAGACAGATATTAAAAAGATTCAGTCTGTTTTGAAAAACTTTGAGACATACAATTAATTTTCCCCGTCTCATATTAATTAACTAGTGATTTATATGACTACATTTTACTAGGAGTGTACATAAACACCATTCCCACCTGGCCCAGGAAGCTGCATGTCTACCTCTCACCACAGGGTTTTTACTTTGGTGCCCTACTTGCAATTTAGTCAAGTCCTGCTTTTAGTTTCCCTTTCAGATCTTCTTACTCCACTTCTGTTGATGAGTGGGATCATACCATACTCATCTTTATCTTTCTGACTTAGCTCACTTAACATAATTCCTTCTAGCTCTCTCCAAGATGGGTCAGAGAAGGTGGGTTCATTGTTCTTGATAGCTGCATAGTATTCCATTGTGTATATATACCACAGCGTTCTCAACCACTCATCTGTTGTTGGGCACCTGGGTTGCTTCCAGGTTTTAGCTATTATGAATTGTGCTGCTATGAACATAGGAGTACACACCTCTATTTGGTTGGGTGTTATGGAGTGAAGACCCCACCAATGGTTCCCGGAGCTCCGCTTCCCCAGAGACCTACCCTACTAGGGAAAGAGAGAGGCAGACTGGGAGTATGGACCGACCAGTCAATGCCCATGTTCAGCGGGGAAGCAATTACAGAAGCCAGACCTTCCACCTTCTACAACCCACAATGACCCTGGGTCCATACTCCCAGAGGGATAGAGAGTGGGAAAGCTATCAGGGCAGGGGGTGGGATATGGAGATTGGGTGGTGGGAATTGTGTGGAGTTGTACCCCTCCTACCCTATGGTTTTGTTAATTAATCATTTCTTAAATAAAAGGAAAAAAAATAAAATAAAGAAAGATATATGTCCATATACCTTAATCCTAAATAAGAAGACATTTTAAGAATGTACAGAATCTTGTTAGAAAAATACATACATATGTTTTAAATATTTCATTTATTATTTCTTGGATAGAGACAGAGAGAAATTGAGGGAAAAGGGTGATGGATAGGGAGATAGAAGAAAGACACCTCCAGACCTGGTTCACAGCCTGAGAAGCTTCCCCTCTGCAGGTGGAGACCAGAGGACTTGAACCCTCGTTTTTGTGTAAGGTAGCATGTGTGCTTAACCAAGCGTATCACCACCTGCACCCTCCGTTACATATTTTTTAATGAAAATTTTCTTTACATTATCTAGATATGTTGAATAAAAATATATAATATATTCCTCTAAAACATAAGATTGAAACTTCAGGTTTATATTTACAATTATATTGACAGAAGCTGACAGGATACGTAATACCTTCACTCGTAAAGTTTATTTTTCTTCCTAGATCCAAAGTACATCTACTTAACTGTAATTCATTCCCTTGAATAAATAATTTACTTGATTCTTTGTGATTACCTCTAGATCAACCTCACTTTAGGAAATTTTGTGTGAGAGACCCCAGTTAAGGTGAAAATAATGTTACCATGGAATCACAGGAGTAAAAATAGCACATAGTGAGCCAGTGCAGCTAGCCATCAACTCAGAGAGAAAGATTTCAAGTAAAGCAGCATTAGAGTCAAGGATTTCCTTTCATTGTCTAAATCCTACCAGTTGGAAAAGAGTTGTGCTTCTCAATCTACAATGCAGCTTATACGTTAGATAAAATAAAATATGGAATTACTACTGACACTTATGACATTGCAACCTGAGAAATGTCAGCAATAAGAGTAACTACTTAATGTTTATATATATTTAAATGTTTATAAATTAATAACTGCTTGTTAAAATAGCCACAATAAATAATACTTAAATATCTAAATTTAATATTGAACATGCTTAAAGATTATAATTTCAATATAGTTTTTTTTTTTCTAGGCTCGAAAGACAGCACAATGGTTATGCAGGAAAACTTTCATGCATGAGGCACCAAAAGTCCCCAGTTCAATCCCCAGCACCACCATAAACCTGAGCTGAGCAGGACTCAGGTAAAAATACAGAAAGGGAAACACAAAGCAGAATTTTACTGAGTTTAGGGTATTTCACCAAAGCTCCGGCGGTGGGGGGGGGGGGGAATAGATTTTCAGCTTCACTATAGGAGGGTAGGGGCAGGGACAGGTATTAATATACACTCCTATTAACTTATAGTCCTATAAATCACTTTTTAATCAATATGAGAGGGTGGAAATAGATCGAATGTCTCAAACCTTTTAATGCATAGATTTCAGTTCTGAGTGTATAACCCCTTAATCTAAGCACTTAATGTTACAAATTAGTAACCTGATTGAAACTTTTTTTTGGGGGGGGGGTTCTAGTAGAAATTTTATTTAATTTATTTATTTATTTAAGAAAGGATTAATTAACAAAACCATAAGGTAGGAGGGGTACAACTCCACACAATTCCAATCACCCAATCCCACTCCCTCCCCTGATAGCTTTCCCATTTTCCATCCCTCTTGGAGCATGGACCCAGGGTCATTGAGGGTTGCAGAAGGTGGGAGGTCTGGCTTCTGTAATTGCTTCCCCGCTTAATATGGGCGTTGACTGGTTAGTCCATACTCCCAGTCTGCCTCTCTCTTTCCCTAGTAGGGTGTGTCTCTGGGGAAGCTGAGCTCCAGGAGACATTGGTGGGGAATTCAATCCAGGGAAGCCTGGCCAGTATCCTGATGGCATCTGGAACCTGGTGACTGAAAAGAGAGTTAACATACGAAGCCAAACAAATTGTTGAGCAATCATGGACCCAGAGCTTGGAATAGTGGAGAGGAAGTGTTAGGGAGTTATTCACTGCAAACTCTTGTGTACTTCTGCTTTCAGGTATATATTTTGCAGTAGTTTATAGATACCTGTGAAGATATGCTCTCTCTCACAGAAACTGGTGTATATCTAGGTTTTGGGACTTTGTTAGAAAGTGAACCACCTGAGATGAAGTTAGAGTATACTATGAAAGGAAAGGTCTCACCCGAGTAATGAAGCTGAAGGGTTGTCATTCCACATGTGAAGTCTCTGGACACAGTCTGAAGTGAAGCATGTTGAGGTGGCAATCATTGCGTTGGTTAGGCTCTGATCGGCGGATGCAATATTATTTGATATGGATTGGGAGAGGCATACGGGAAAGTGGGCCTTATCCAAGGGTTCCAGGACTGGGGGAAGTAGGGGCTCTATAGTGGAGATGTGAGGTTCCTGCTGTCTTAGGGTTCAAAAAGATAATCGATAGTTAATGTTATCATCACATTATTTGGTAATTGGGTTAACTTTGAAAAGTCCTTTTGTTATGGTTTGCTGTGCAGTATCCAGTATCTTGTATATAGCTGTGCTATTGGATGCTTCTAATCTACTTGGTCTAGGCTTTTGAGAGAGTCCGCATATCAAATACACAGGCTATATATTAAAAAGATTCAGTTTGTGTTTTGAAAAACTTTGAGACATACAATTAATTTTACCCCTTTCAAATTAATTAACTAGTGATTTATATGTCTACATTATGCTAGGAGTGTACATAAACACCATTCCCACCACCAAAAGACAGCTTTCTCAGCCACTCATCTGTTGTTGGGCACCTGGGTTGCTTCCAGGTTTTAGCTATTATGAATTGTGCTGCTATGAACATTGGAGTACACACCTCTTTTTGGTTGGGTGTTATGGAGTCCTTGGGGTATAACCCCAGGAGAGGAATTACTGGATCATATGCAAGGTCCATGTCTAGCCTTCTGAGAGTTTTCCAGACTGCTCTCCACAGAGGCTGTACCAATTTACATTCCCACCAGCAATGTAAAAGGGTTCCTCTGTCCCCACAACCTCTCCAGCATTTGTTGCTGCTGTACTTTTTGATGTATGCCATTCTTACAGGAGTGAGGTGGTATCTTAGTGTTGTCTTAATTTGCATTTCTCTGACAATCAGTGACCTAGAGCAGTTTTTCATATGTTTGTTAGCCTTTTGGATCTCCTCTGTAGTGAATGTTTTGTTCATATCCTCTGTCCATTTTTGGATGGGGTCATTTGCTTTTTTGGTGCTAAGTTTGCTGAGCTCTTTATATATTTTGGTGATTAGTTTCTTGTCTGATGTCTGGCATGTGAAGATCTTCTCCCATTCTGTGAGGTGTCTCTTTGTTTGTTTAATAGTTTCTTTGGATGTGCAGAAGCTTTTCAATTTGATGTAGTCCCATTGGTTTGTTTCTGCTTTAGTCTTCCTTGCAATTAGGTTTGATTCATCAAAGATGTCCTTGAGGTGTAGGTGGGAAACTGTTTTACCAATGTTTTCCTCTAAGTATTTGATTGTTTCTGGTCTGACATCTAGGTCTTTGATCCATTTGGAGTTGATTTTTGTTTCTGGTGAGATAAAATGGTTCAATTTCATTCTTCTGCATGTTACAACCCAGTTTTCCCAGAACCATTTATTGAAGAGAGCCTCCTTTTTCCATTTAATCCTTTGGGCCCCCTTATCAAAGATTAGATGTCCATAGGTGTGGGGATTTATTTCTGGGCTTTCAATTCTGTTCCACTGGTCTGTGTGCCTATTTTTGTTCCAGTACCATGCTTTTTTGATGATGATGGCTTTATAATATAGTTTAAGGTCTGGGAGTGTGATGCCTCCATTTCTGTTTCTTTTCCTCAAGATGGTCTTGGCAATTCTAGCTGTTTTCAGGTTCCAGATAAATGACTGTAGTGTTTGTTCTATTCTCTTAAAGAAGCTTGGTGGAACTTTGATGGATATTGCATTAAATCTGTATATGGTTCTGGAGAGAATATTCATTTTATGATATTTATTCTTCCAATCCATGAGCATGGGATATCTTTCCATTTCTTGGTATCAGTTTCTATTTCCTTGAGTAGCGACTCATAGTTTTCAGCATACAAGTCTTTCACTTCTTTGGTCAACTTTATTCCTAGGTATTTGATTGGTTTTGCTGAAACAGTAAATGTGAGTGATTTCTGGATGTCTTCTTCTTCAGATTTAGTGTTTGCATGTCTAGTCCCCGATCTGAGGGGGACTGCTTTCAGCTTTTGTCCATTGAGTATGATGTTGGCTGTAGGTTTGCTATATATAGACTCCACTATCTTGAGGAATCTGATTGAATCTTAATAATGGACTTAAATTAATACATTTCTAATAGGTATTTATTTGAAATATTAAATCATTTTAAATCTTAGACCAGAAACAACTAGTCTTGTCAGTATATAAGATATAGTTATCTATAAATATTAAATGACATAAATCATAGTAAGATCTTGTATGATACAGTAAATTTTAACCATGGGACTTCAAAATAAACCAAATACTCATATAACTTGGTTACAATTAAACTATCTATTACCATCATAAATTCTAAGAAAGTAAAGAATCTTCTTCATTCTTTATATAAAAAAAACATTTTTCTCCCAGCCCTGAAACCTCTGGGGCTTTGCTCATTTTCCTTCATGCCTCTCTCAATCCATACCATGTGATACTACATCCACTGATCTCAACCAAATCAACACAACCAATACCACCTCAACACATTTCACTTTAGGCTGTTTCCAGAGATGTCAGGCCAGGGATGCCAACCCTTCAGCAACATTATTCTGGTGAGAACTTTCCTAGCTCATAGGACTCTTTAATTCCATTTTGAGCAGTGCACTTCCTAACAAAGCTACGGAAAAACAGATACAGATATGGGCCCATGAATAGGGCACATGTGCATATGTATCCATAAGTAAGGGAAAATATATAACTTAAAAGTAAAAATGCACAATAGTTTGCAATGACTCTGTAAGCAGAAAGCAAGTAGAAAGACCTAAAAAAAAAAAAAAGACAATATAAAGTGCTTAGTTTCTACTTAGACCTAGATACCCTCTTGACCTACTTCCTATATCACTTCCATCAATCACTCTAAGTTTAACTCATTCAGATAAAGTAAAGACTACAAAAGCTGGATAAGGGCAAGAGACCTGCACACTTTAATGATGGCTCTTTTGGTCACTACCAGGCCACTCCATTATTCAGGGCCCTAGTCATGAGATCCTGGATTTCCTATATAGATATGATAGACCTAGACCTCTAACAGATCCCTCTCTCCACCATCACTCGTCATCTCCATCAGGAAAATCATAAACCTTTTTTTGTGGGCCTCTACAGGACCTTGCCCTCAATGTGAAACAAAAATGTTAGGGACTGCCCCACTCTCCGGAGGGAGTCTGGGTCAACAAACTGCCACTCATGGAAGACAGGCCATGAAATGAGTACAGTCTAGAATGTTCCTAGCTATGACCATGGGATGCATGCAATTTCAGACCAGCAGGGATACAGAAGCTACACAGGCTCTTGTGCTAAGTATGGATGGACATGGGTCCATTGATGGGGTTTACTATATTTATTTATTTTTTTAAGATTTTATTTATTTATGAGAAAGATAGGAGGAGAGAGCAAGAACCAGACATCACATGTGCTGCTGGGGACCAAAATCAGAACCTCATGCTTGAGAGTCCAATGCTTTATCCACTGAGCCACCTCCCGGACCATGGTTTACTATATTTATATTTAGATATATTTATATTCTTTTCCCGTATTTGGGAGCTACTCTCTGCCCTGATCCGGCTATCTAGTCCTATCATCAACTCTGACACCATCTTCCCAGACAATACTTTCAGTCCACCTGCATATTAGCTGTCAAGCTCAGGCAGTAATTAGTAGATACATGAGCTCCTTGTAATGTACCTAAAATAGACCTACTAGCTTTTTCCAAAATGGCGACCCCAAATCTCACTTGCTATATTCTTACTGTTAGGTTCCTGATTACTAAATAATTTGTTCTGCTTTATATCTTAATGCTTTTCAGCCACCAAGGTGCATTTGCTACCATGATGCCAACCTGACTTCCCTGGACAGACAACCACACCAATGAGTCCTGGAACCTCACCTCTCCAGAGCCCTGCCAAACTAGGGAAAGACAGAAACAGGCTGGAAGTATGGATCAACGTATCAACGCCCATGTCCAGCAGAAAAGCAATTACAGAATGGGAAAGCTCACAATGGAGGGATTGGATAAGGAACTCTGCTAGTGGGAATTGTGTGGTATCATACCCCTCTAATCCTACGGTCTTGCTGATCATTATTAAATCAGAAATAAATAAATAAATAAAATTTAGATGCCTTTGTTTAAGTGTAAAATATGTTCATAAACCCTTCTCTAATACTTATTTTATTCTTGGACTCAATATAACAACTTCAACAATAAGGGTCACATCTGTTTCCTTTATTTTTTCTATTTCTTAATATTCTGCTTATTTTATTTTAATGAGTGAAAGTTATAAAGAGAAAGTTACAGAGAGAGAGATCAGAGCACTGATAAGAGCACTGCTCAGCTGTAGCTTATGATGGTGCAGGGACTGAACCTGAGACCAACTAAATCTCAGGTATAAAAGTCTTTTGCCTGCTGATATCTTCCAACTTAATATTTAATTTTATTTGTATTGATAAGAGGCATAATGTTATATTGGTTTTCAGCTATGCAGGATAATGATTTTATATATTATAAAATTATGATCACAGTAAATTAGTTACTATCTATCACCTCACCTTACTTATACTGTGACGTGAAATTTTAAGATTTACTCACTTAGGAGCACTACTATACTGTTGGTAGGAATGTAAATTAGTTTGACCCCTATGGGAAACTGTCTGGGGGTCCCTCACAACACTCCAACTAGATCTACCCTATAATACTGGACTTCCTCTCTAGCCAAAGCACACAAAAACACCTATCCACAGAGATCTATGTACAACTATGTTCATAGCAGCACAGTTTATAATAGTCCAAACTTGGATGCAACCCAGATCTATAGATGAATGGTTAAGAAAGTCGTGGTACTATTACACAATGGAATACTACTCACCTGTAAGAATTTTTTTTTCTTTCCCCTTCTTGGATGGACCTTGAAGGAATCATGTCTAATGAGAAGAAGGAGTAATATAGATGATCTTATTATAGGTGATACTTAAGAGGAAGGCAAGAAAAGAAAACTAAAATGAAACTTACAGGATAAGGCATATTGCAGGATATTGCAGCAAAACAAATTAACTGTGTGGAAGGGGAAGGGGGGCTGGGAAGAGGGCATCGGCTATCCAGAAGAGAGACTTGTGATGGTGATGGGAATAGTGTGCTGATACTTGTCACAGAGAGATAAACTATATTAATTATCCTATAAACCATTATTTTCCTAATGAAATGATTTGGAAAAGATATTTATTCTCTTAAATGTCTCATTTTTAATCTTCATGATTTTTTTCCTTATTTTATTTGATAGGACAGAGAAAAACTGAGAGGGTTGGGGGAGGAGAAGGTAAAGAGGGAGTGAGTGAGACATAGCACTACTTCACCACTTGTGAAGTTTCCTCAGTGCAGGTGGTGACCGGACACTTGAACCTAGATCCTTGCACATGATAAATTGTACATTCAACTAGGTATGCCACTGCCTAGCTCCCTGCTGTTTTTCTTTAATTGAAAATGTTTTACATATTTACAATCCTAGCTCCTGAGCTGACTACTAATTTACATAGAGACAGAGACAAGAGAGGCCCCACAACCTCCAGTGCAGTGGCACTTCTGTGTGATGCCACAGTTCAGGGATGGAACCTCTTAGAGTTTTCAAATATGCAATGTTGTTAGAGACAGCCACCATTGTATTTTTGTAATCCTAGAACCTATTATTTTTTTTTTTTGGTCTTTTTATCTCCTTCACCCTCCTTGTCGCCTCCCCATATTTGCCTCTGACAACAACCTGTTCTTTTTGTTTGAGTCATTTATTTTTGGGTTCCATATCTAATATTTTTATTTGAGACCTTATATATTTAATATCTTTAAAGTTTTGAGCAGTGTTTCCTTCCTGCTGTAGGTTAATGCACATGTGCAGACCTGAGATTTTCTTTTAATTTCAGATAGAGACAAAGAGGGTGTAGAGAGAATGGTAGCCGTGGTACCATTCCACCATTGAAGGAGCTCTGCTATTAGCATTTATGGTAATCCCATGTAGTGCCAGGAGCTTGAATCAAAGTCTTCACACATGATTAAGTGTGTGTTCTACTGAGAGCACTATCTTCCAGTCAAAAATAGTGTCTTACACATTACTATCCATTTCTTGTGTTCCTATATTATCAACCTACATTGGGGTTTACACCAAAAACCTAAAATTTTTTTTTTTCGTATCAGCACAATATTTTTTTATAAAAAGGAAACACTGACAAAACCACAGGATCACTGAAATAGCCCGTTGTAGAAGGCTCACTGTCTGTTCTACCATCATTACAGATATACTAGAGAGAATACAGATAAGCACGATAGCATATTTTTATAATTGGCATATTTGGTTATGTTTCCAATGGCTATTTGAAGGAATTTTCAAGGATGAAAATGAGATAAATATTTTGAAACAGTATCTATAATGAATAGCCCAATATCTGGGAAACTAGGGAGATAAAGAGAGAATTGTTGCTTTAATCTAATGAAATAACTTAATTACATTAAGTTGTCTGCTACCAAATTTCTTTTCAGTTTTATAGACAACAGCTTTAGTAAATCAATTTATAACAGTTATATAATTTATAACAACACACTGGTTGTTCAGTGGTCTTACATACAAAGGATATGAGGTTTAATCCTTGGTAACAACAGTACTTAGAACTAGTAAATTAAAAAAAGGAGGAGGAGGAAATAAAAGAAGGAAAGAAAGGAATGAAAATATATTTAGCTATTTAATATTTCTGGTAGTGGGACAGTTTATTAAATCACTAATAAAAAAAGAAGTTGAAAATAAGAAAACACAAGCAGAACTTGGACTAGTTTTGGTGTACTGCACCAAAGTAATAGACTAGGGTGGGGGAGGGTTCAGGTCCTGGAAAATGATGGCAATCTGGAGGGGGTTGAACTGATATGTGGAAAACTGAGAAATGTTACACATGTAAAAACTACTGTATTTTATTGCTGACTGTAAACCATTAATCCCCCAATAAAGAAAAACAAAAACAAACAAAAAGGGTAATATTTTATGCCACTAAGCTCTGTGTCTAAGTAGCTTCAGGGAGTTTTAAAATTATCTTAATATTTTTTAAATGTTTTTAACTAAGTAATTTAAAAAAAATACATGAATTCTTTTTTTCTCCCCCCCCCCCACCTTCTCTTTCTTTTTGCCTCCAGGGTTATTGCTGGACCTCACTAGGAATCCACTGCTACTGGTGGCCATTTTTTCCCATTTTGTTGTCATTATTGTTGTCATGCTATTGTTGTTGTTTAATAGAACAGAGAGAAATCAAGAGAGAAGGGGAAGACAGAGAGGGGGAGAGAAAGATAAACACCTGCAGACCTGCTTCCCCACTTGTAAAGTGACACACACACACACACACACACACACACCCCGCAGGTGGAGAGCCAGGGGCTTGAACAAGGATCCTTAAGCCCATCAGTCCTTGTGCTTTGTACCAGTGTGTTTAACCCACTGTGCTACTACCCAGCCCCCCATGAATTTCTAAAAAATGAAATTTTAATTAGATCACTAATATGAGTGTTGTATGCTCATAAATACTTTTTTCCACTGGTGCTTACATGACTCCATTATTCCTGGCAGTCATTTTTTTTTCCTTTTAAATGACACAAAAGGCAAACAGGGATAGAAAGGAAAGATACCAAATCACTGTTCCACCACTCGTAAACAATCCCATGTGGTGGCTGAGAGCAGTCACTGCGCATGGTAAAGTGAGTGTGTCATTCAGTAGCTCCTATATATTTTCAATAGGGCCCGTAAGTGATCCTTCGATAACAAGACCATAACACATTTTCTTTATTCATTTAACACAGGTATTCTATCTGAAAAATCAATTTTATACATAATAAACAGTCTGCAGAAGCAGACAGTTTTCTATACTAACATATTATAATGAACTCTATCAATTTGTCTATTCTACAAGAAATGGTGAGTCTACTATGAACTTTAATGCTTGTATGTAGAATTCCTTCTTTTCTTTCTGGATTCTAATTGAATATTTTCTTTCTATTTTTCTGGAAGAGTAGAACTTGAGTGGGATTGATTTTAGTTTTCTAATTCAGCTGCTTGTGAATTGTGTAGAGGCAACTAAAACAAAGAAAATGGGTTCCCTTTTTTGTACCTTGTGGCACCTGTACTATGTAAATACAAGTTTGTTCTCTATTTCTGGGTGAGTACTTAACACTAGAAGTTAGATTAAAATAAACCCCTCGACTGATAGGTCCTATTTTTCTTCTTCTTCTTCTTCTTTTTTCTTTCTTTCTTTCTAGGTCAATGGTTACTTCTCTGCAGATACTTCTGTTTGTCACTGCAAATAGGCTTGCTGCAGCAGGAATCATTTCTCCTAAGACATTGAATTAGAAAAGAAAAGAGAACTCTTCCCCACCAAACACCCTCTCCCCACCTCACACTCCACACACTGCTGATGATCTCTGACTACAATCCCTCCAAGTTGTAAGGAGTTATAAATCCATGAAGTCTTAAAAAATATTTCCACTTATTTACCAAAGGGTGAAATACATTTAAGAGCGAATTCCACGGGGAATGAGCTACTATTATCTCTTTTATTCAAACTGTATTTTATATTGTGACTATTGTGCAGAACTTGCTAAGTGTTAATTAAGCCAGTTTGAGTTTAAATTAAGTTTTGATGGATATGTTTGATAGATATACATTTGTTTTTGTTGTCATTTCTCTTAGAAATGTTCTCTAACATCAAAGAAAATTAAATGTCTGCAAGCCTTCACTGTTTGGATTATATTATTATGACTTTGTTTTCTTGTTACAAATGTTTGGACACATGACTCCAAATATACTGAAGTAGCACACATTATTAAACAAGATGCATAAAACAAGTAAGGATAAAACAAATGAAATGACAGAAAACCAGCTAGCCAGTTATAAAGTAAGCCAAAATAGACATTTCCTTATGTGTTATACTACTGCAATAGACAACAAAGAGCTGAAACCTGATTTTAGAAACAGATTTGCAGGGCAATATTTACATGATTTTTTTTTAAGTTTATGAACAATTGCAAGCTAGAAAAAGGGACAAGTTATTCTAATATTCCAAATAACTGAAATATAGTTAATACCTTTACTGTAACAAAATGTTCATAGAGAGGTTGAATGGTGGCAAACCTGGTTGAGCTGACAAAGGCTACAATGCACAAGGACCTGGGTTCGAGCCCCCAGTTCCCCTCTGTAGGGGGAAAGCTTTGCAAGTGGTGAAGCAGTGTTGCAGATGTCTTACTGTCTCTCTCTCTCTCTCTATCACCTCTTTCCCTCTCGATTTCTGGCTGTTTCTACCCAATAAATAAATATAATAAAAATGAAATATTCATAGAAATATTATTACTGAGATTTTCACAATAGAGATGTGATCCACTGATAAGACATCATCACAAACATTTATCTTTTTGTTTATCATCAGGACTTCACTGCTACCTACTACATTTTTCAGGAAGGTAGGGTAACTGCTGTAACTCCTAAACTTCGTCCAGTACAGTGGGAGCCAGACTCCAATCTAGGTCACGTACATACACAGCCTATATGCCGGGATAGCCTGGGTGCTTCTTCCCGAGCAAGTGCTCTCTGGGTTGCAGAGACTCAACTGGAGCCAACCTAGGCTGCTGCATGGGAGAGGGTTCAGGAACTCGTGCCGAGCTAGCATCGCAGGAGATACACTCTGGAAGTCTCAGAGCCAGAAGGCAAATCCCAAGTGTGTTAAAACATAAGAGCAGCTGTATATATACTCACCAAGTAGGGTGGAAACAGGATGTGAAGTAGAGAGGGTGGAGAGAAAAAAGACCAGTGGAAATCAGGGTGTGCTAGGAGAGGGGGCGGAGCAAAAAGACATAGTGAATGAGTGGGGATTAAACTGGAGGCAGGGAGGTGCTTAGTTAACAGTGGTTTATGTAAATAGACCACAACTTTAAGTGGGATCAAACCAATGTCTTGCAGGCATGCTGGTGCTTAGTTAAGCAAGATTAGAGACAGAGACTTTGGAGGGGGGAGCTGGCATACTACCCAACACCTATATACCATCCAGATGAGTTATCTTGTAAGCCCTTCCATTCCAATTTTAACGGAACTTGTTTATATTTAAATTTGACTACTATAATGCATCCTAATGTTATTTTCCTTGACCCAAACACCATTACATTCCCATGATACCTTTGTATTTTTCAACTCATGATAGAAGATATTAGGCATATGTACAGTACTAACAAAACCCAGGATTTTTTTTGTTTTTTTTTAAATATACATATATATTTTAGTATGCATTTATTATTGGATAGAGACAGAAAAGAAGATGATATGAAGCTTTCTTCCAGCAGGTGGGGACCAGGGGCTTGAAGCTGGGTCCTTGTGCACTGTAAAATGTGTGCTTAACCAAGTGTGCAGCTGCCTGGCCCCCAAACCCAGTAAGCTTTACAAAGACCTGCAGGCTGTTTTTAGGCTGACTAGATGCTGAAGGCTTTTGAAAGAGCAGATTCTTGTATCTGAGTTTTGAAAAGTAGGTTTATTTAACAAAAGTACAGAGTGAACATTTTCAATAGCAGGGTTTTTTTTATATGAGAAATGATAGAAAAGCTACAGTTTTTAAATAAAAAGTATAGGACAGTTAAATGTTTCCTGAGAAACAGAATTCAGTAGTATAGTGAATTTTTTAAGTGGCTGTTAACAAAGCCATTTGAAGTATATACACAAGAGGGATGTATTAAGAAGTGCTCTGAAGGTAAGAACAGAGATGTTACAAACAAGGTTATTGTTCCTTTAGTCTGGTTCTACTCTTAGTATTGCTATTTTAAAGTACACATATTTTTTTTTTTAGAGAGAGAGACCAAAAGAGAGAGAAAGAGAACTGAGACCAATCATGGATAAGCTCTGGTTTATGGTGGTACAGGGGATTGAATCTGATGTCTTATCAGTGGATCACATCTCTATTGTAAAAATCTCAGTAATAATATTTTACAGAAAGAAAGAGTGAAAAGTAGACAGAGCCTGGACACACACCACCACCACCACCACCACCACCACAACCACCACTTCACCATTCATAGAGGTCTTCTATGCTATCTATACGTCTCCCAGGTGATGTTGGGATTGCACTGAAAGCCTCACCTCTAAGAGGTGCACGCCTACTCTTTGAGATAACATGGGCGGGGCAGGCAGTTGCACGCAGAAGTAAACACTTATATTACCAAGTTCTAGAACCTGAGTGTGAGCCCCGACAAGTGGTGAAGCAGGTCTACAGATGTTTATTGTTCTCTCTCCCTATTTATTGCCCTTCCTCTTTCAATTTTTTTCTCTGTCTAATCAAATAAAAAATTAAAAGAAAGGAAAAATACAAATTGCCACCAGGAGCGGTAGATTCTTATTGCTGGTACCAAACCGCAAATATTGCCCTGGTGGCAAAGAAAAAAGGAGAAAAAAAAAATTTTCTGGCCTAGATTATTTTTACTATGAACTAATAATTTTACTGTGACCTTTAACGTATATTAGAATAAAACAATTGTTGCTTTCATCAATAGGGGATATAAACAACCTAGCAAGCAAGGTAACAATGTAGGCAGCACTTTCATTTAATACGTTTTTGTATTTGTCTCAGAGTCAATATACCATTATGTAATAAACAAGTTCAAGACAAACAAAATAATGAGACATTACTGACAAATACTTAATACTGACTTGTTTAAAATTTTGTATCACCAAAATAAGATTAAACAAATATATGAGTTATATCATGAATATGCTCATGAAAAGATATACAGGAACTATAATTGATATGATATATAAATGTGCACACATGTCCACACACATATATGTATATGTATGCACATTTACATGAATACAGTAAAACAGTTTATTAGTCACAGGAAAAACCTTATATAAAGAAAATGCAAACTGCTTCATAGAAGATGGAAACATGTATTAACTCTCTTTTATTCAATTAACTAAGGAAAACTGTTTAAATTTCCAAGCAAAATAAATTATCCACATCTAAAATCTTCTGAGCTTAAAATGCCATCTGTTTTTGTTACAACAGATGATCAAGTTGTCTTGGTAACTAAATTGGGAAATTTGCCTATAATTTCAAAAGACAAAATAGTTGAAACTGTGAACTGACATTATATTCATGTATGCACATATATACATTATATAAAAAATGAAAGAGAAAGGAACAAAGGGAAAAGACAGCGAGGGGGGGAAGAAAAGAAGAAATGAGGAAAAAAGGTCACATGGTAAAGCATATGTCTTGCTTTATACTGAACACAGGTTCAAATCATGGTACCATATAGAAAGTGCTATGGCACCTGGTGAAGGAAGCTCTAGTTTTGGGTTGGTCTCACTCTCTTCACCCATCTGAATGAAAATTGACCCACTGTGGTTAAAATCAAGTATCCTTTGAATTTACAGTGTTTGAATATATTTTTTGTGAGAAAAATGAGTAAATGTACTTTATTTTTTAAAATTAATAATTTATTTATAAAAAGGAAATACTAGCAAAACCATAGGATAAGAGGGGTACAACTCCACACAGTTTCTACCACCAGATCTCCATATCCCATCCCCTCCCCTGATAGCTTTCCTATTCTTTAACCCTCTGAGAGTATGGATCCAAGGTCATTGTGGGATACAGAAGGTGGAAAGTCTGGCTTCTGTAATTGCTTCCCCACTGAACATGGGCGTTGACAGGTCAATCCATACTCCCAGTCTGCCTCTCTCTTTCCCTAGTAGGTTGGGGCTCTGGGAAAGTGGAGCTCCAGGACACATTGGTGGGGTCGTCTGTCTAGGGAAGTCTGTTTGGCATCATGCTAGTATCTGGAACCTGATGGCTAAAAATAGAGTTAACATAAAAAGCCAAACAAATTGTTGACTAATCATGAACCTAATGGCTGGAGTAGTGCAGATGAAGAGTTGAGGAGGGGTTGTCTCTGCTCTGTAGATAGCTAGTAGGCATATTTTATTTATATTCC
Organism: Erinaceus europaeus; assembly: GCF_950295315.1. Lineage (NCBI taxonomy): Eukaryota > Metazoa > Chordata > Mammalia > Eulipotyphla > Erinaceidae > Erinaceus > Erinaceus europaeus. The sequence continues at coordinate 71,721,990 of NC_080166.1, forward strand.
AAAGGGCCGGTGGCTTTACTATTTATTTTCCCTGAGCCTGAAATTTGATATGCAAGTGGATCCTAGATATTGTCTAGGGAGATGATGTCATGGCTGGAAAAAGGATCAGAAAGCTGGATCTGGGAAGAGAGTAGCTCCCAAATATGGGAAAGGTGTATAAATATTGTTGACTGTAAACCCCATTGATTTGATCTGATCTGGGGCCCATATTCAGCTTAGGAGCCTATGTGACCTCTGCATCCCTGTAGATCTGAGCTCACATTCTGTGGTCATCAGTAGGAACATTCCAAGTTGCCCCCATATCAGGACCCATCTTCCTCAGGTGTAGCATAGAGTATGTTGACCAGCCTCCCTTCAGAGGATGGAACATTAAATACCAAGGTTGATCCAAGTTGAGGGAAAGTCCTATGGGGGTCCACAAAGGGATCTGTTTGTTATTCCTGATATAGATGACCGGTAACAATGGAGAAAGGGATTTCTTCTAAGTCTAGGCCCATCACGTTTGTCTGGGAATCTCAGGACTCCCCGATTAGGGTCCCAGCTGATGGGTGGCCTGATAGTGACTAAAGAGTCATTGTTAAAGTATGCCCTTATTCAGCTTTTGCAGTACTTGCTTTGATAAGGATAGCTTGGGAGTGAGTGAGGGGAAGTATAATAGGACGTAGGTGAGGAGGGTATCTAAGTCTAAGTAGATACTATTTCATTGTGAATTTCATACTCACTCATTGTAGACTACTGTATATATTTTCACCTAAATATATAGATATATACTACACTCTGGTGATGTCACAAAGTATGTCATGTATTTTAACTTGTGTTTAACCTAGCAATCATTTCAAGATGTTCTATTTCAACTGAGTTGAAAAAACGATATTTAGGCTTTGATGAGATTATTTCTCTTATCACAGTGATCTTTTGCACAAAATAATGCCTATCACATGAAATATTTAAGGACTCATATTTTATAACTCAGTGTATTCCACCCTCAAATAACCAGCACGTATTTAGTGGGATATTGCAAGTTTTTACTACACAAAGGTGTAATTAGTAAATACACAACTAAAGAAAACTTAAATGTGTTAAAATTAAAACCAACTGCTTATTCTGAAAAGAAAATATTTTTAATTAAATCAGATTCTACTATTAGCTATAAAATATAAAATAATGAATGGTTTTGGTACAATTGTCTCTCTGTTCAGCTATACTTATGAAACTATTTATTTTGTTTTGATCCCTCACAATTATAGGTTCATATTATCTGATTTTAGAAATCTATGAAATTATGTTCAGCAGGCAGAAAAATATGATGCCCTAAGTGTTAGTGATGAACCACCTGCTAGCAAGCCCAAGGCCATGCTGATAGTGCCAGCCAGCTCCCAGCTACCAGAAGCTGTTTTTCTCTGGGAATATAGATGTGTAAGACTTTGGGCAGACTAATGAGTGGATGACAGTTGAATGACTCATGGATCCAAGATCAGCTGAATTCACAAGCAAAACCCATGTCTACCAAAGAAATTCAGTGAAGTACTACTGGATTCTGAAGCTATTTCAGAACTCTGCTCAGGTTATAACAACCACTTTAATTATATTACCAGGTGAACAGTTTGTCTGGAATACAAATAATTATATGTTGCACAATACTGTCTCTAAACACTCTTACTATGAATTAGTCTTATATCCCACACAATATTTTAATCTTTTCAAAGGAAGTAACAGTATTGCATACCTCTTTCTTTACCATATAGTATCAATGAAGTCAATAATTGTAAATCACAGGGAGTCAGGCGGTAGCGCAGTGGGTTAAGCGCCCGTGGAGCAAAGTGCAAGGACCAGATCAAGCATCCCGGTTCGAGCCCCCAGCTCCCCACCTGCAGGGGAGTCGCTTCACAGGCAGTGAAGAAGGTCTGTAGGTATCTCTCTTTCTCTCCCCCTCTGTCTTCCCCTCCTCTCTCCATTTCTCTCTGTCCTATCCAACAACAACGACAATAATAAGAACTACAATGATAAAACAAGGGCAATAAAAGGGAATAAGTAAAAAAATAATAATAATTGTAAATCACCTACTCATTGATGGTCCTATTGTAAATATCAATAAATGCTTAAGTGGTTGGATATAAAGATGAAACAAAAAAATGGATTGAGGCTAGATGATCTACTAATACTACTATAGTTCTTAATACCAGGTGTCATTCGCCACAGGAAATCATTTAATTCTGAAATATATTTAATTTTCAATTTGTGGGGTATATTATTCTTTATTTCTTTCCTCTTCAAAGATTTACTTTCCATAGTTCTCTATGTAATAATTGGAGATGACTTCTTCATTTTTTTTTTCTGCTGTTTCTGAAAATTTAATGATACCGGGAGTGCTCAGTCAACCTTAATAAGCTTGTTAGGGTGACCTTTTCTGATTTCTAGGCTTGCTACCAAATAGTGGTGCTTCCTAGTAAAGAGTAATTGGATTACTTCAAACCGAGATACAACTAACTCCTCAAAGCATACTAAGAATGTGGATAGTTTAGAATTTTCTGAAATCTTACTGTGGTTTAGAAACACCTGAAATGTTTGTAGCACAAACATGTAGTTTCCTGGGTTCTGCCTACAGAGTTGCTGATTCAATCAGTTTTCAAATGACTAAACATTAGTGGTCTGAGTCCCACATTTAAGTCCCACATTTATACATTAACAAATTTATTCTGAGGACTACTGTTTTCAATAATTTAGTAAGTCAAATATTAGTACCCAAATGTATGCACACCCTATTCTCTTAAAGCTGCGACTCTATCACATTATATGGCAATAAATATTTGTTTCAGATGTAATTAATGTTAGGGATGTCCCTGAGAGAAAATGACTCCAGACAATGAAGGAAAAATCCAATAAAATCACAAAGAAAACCTTTCCAGCTGTTATTAGATAATAAGTAACCAGATTAGAAAAATGGATGATCAGAAAGATTGAACATTATTAGCCTGCAGGAGGAAAGAATACAATGCACCAAAGAAAACTAAAAACACAAAAGATCAAAAACTAACAAACAAAACAAAAACAGATATTCAAGTAAAATCCCCAGAAAGAAACTTGACCAAATGCCAACACCTTGATTTTCACCCACTGAGACTCATGTTGAATACAGACTTATAGAACTAAAAGGCAATGAATTGTATTATCATGACATTAACTTTATGGCAGTTTGTTAAACCAACAACAAAAAACAAAGATGGGTACTGAAAAATTCTATCATTACAAACGACACACCCGTATCTCTCTTTCCTGATCTTTCAGGCCATGAATCCCAAATACAGGTGATTCTCCTGCCAACAAAAACTACAAGCCTGTTAAGAGAAAATAAACGTTAGAAATATTTGTGTGCCTTTTATTATATTTATTATCTTAGACAAGTGCATTTCTTCATTGAATTGAGAAATATTTGAGGGCAGAAGTAGAAAGCATTATATGAGACCAGGATAGGGTGGGGGTGGTACATCTGCTTAAGTACACGTATTACCATGTAAAAGGACCTGGTTTATTATTTTATTTATTTATTTATTTATTTATTTTAAATATTTATTTATTTCCTTTTGTTGCCCTTGTTGCTTTATTGTTGTGGCTATTATTGTTGTTGTTATTGATGTCGTCATTGTTGGATAGGACAGAGAGAACTAGAGAGAGAAGAGGAAGACAGAGGGGGAGAGAAAGGCAGACACCTGCAGACCTGCTTCACCGCCTGTGAAGTGACTCCCCTGCAGGTGGGGAGTCGCTTCACCAACCTGTGAAGTGACTCCCCTGCAGGTGGGGAGCCGGGGGCCTCAAACCTGGATCCTTGATCAAGTCCTTGCGCTTGGTGCCAAGTGCGATTAACCCGCTGCGCTACCACCTGACTTCCAAAGACCTGGTATAGAGCCCCTACTCTCTATCTGCGGGTGGGGGGGGTTGCTTCATGAGTGATGAAGCAGGTCTTCGGATGTCTGTTTCTCTCTCCCTCTCTATCTTCCCCTCCGCTCTCAATTTCTTTGCCCCATCCAATAAAACAGAAAGAAAAAAAGAAAAAATTGCTACCAGGAGCAGTGGATTTTTAGTGCTGGCACTGAGAACCAGTGATAATCTTAGCAGCAATAAAAAATAGCAATGGGGGCTGGGCGGTAGCGCAGCGGATTAAGCACACATGGGGAAAAGTGCAAGGACCTGCATAAGGATCTGGGTTAGAGCCCCTGCTCTCCACCTGCGTGGAGGGTGTGAGTCTCTTCACAAACAGTGAAGCAGGTCTGCAGGTGTCTTTCTCTTTTCTTCTTTGTTGTCCCTTCTCTCTCAAATTCTCTGGGTTCTAACCACCACCACCAACAACAGCTGTAACAACAATAACAACTACAACAAGAGCAACAACAAGGGCAACAAAATGGGAAAAAATGGCCTCCAGGAGCAGTGGATTCGTAGTGCAGGCAAGGAGCTCCAGCAATAACCCTGGAGGCAAAATAATAATAAAAACAATACATTTTTAATAATAAAAAAGCATATGCTGTGTGCTGAAACAAAATAATAAAATAAGGTATTGCTATAATATTTAAAATTGGGAACATCAGGAAATTGAGATACTAAGCAGTGTGAACCAGTCTGGAGACTGATATGATGTAGATGTTTATGAACAGAGCCACAATATATAAGTTCAAAATAGGAGTGTTTCAACCCTACTGATTTGCCAGGAACCATTTCTCTGCTTGATAGATGATAAGCTTTGAAACAATGGAAGCCCTTGAGACAAGTTTTATTTCCCCTCTGGGCAGGCCATTTCCCCTCAGGTAAACCATTTATCAGTAATCAAGTGAGACAACACACAGTAGTGGTAATAAACATGGTTTCGGCCATTGTTTGTTGTAAGGAACATTCCACTTTGAAGTTTGCTCCCCCTCCTCCTCCTCCAGCATCTCTGCCTCCCCCTTCCCCCTATGCTCCCCCTTTCCCAAAGCCTTATAATGCCTGTGAACACAATAAAATTTTGCAGCTTGATCAGAAACTTGTCTTGTTGTCGTTCTTTCATGTCTCTTGTCCCTGTCATTACAGGTCTTTTAGGTTCCTAGCCCCTGTTCACCGCCCCACTGGTCACGGCACTGATTCAATGACATTTTCACAAGAGCTTACTGAGATCAGAGTGCCAGATGTACAAATTAGCCAATAAGGACAATGAGCCAAAGTGGAAAGAACAATCAAGTCTAACTTTATTGACTAACTACAATAATTCATGGCCTTAGGTCCATGATTAGTCAACAATATGTTTGGCTTTGTATGTTAACTATCTTTTCAGACACCAGGTTCCAGATCCTAACATGATGTCGACCAGACTTCCCTGGACAGACAACCCACCAATGTGTCCTGGAGCTCTGATTCCCCAGAGCCCTGCCCCATTACAGAAAGAGAGAGGCAGGCTGGGAGTATGGATTGACCTGTCAATACCCATGTTCAACAGGGAAGCAATTACAGAAGCCAGACCTTCCACCTTCTGCACCCCATAATGACTCTGGGTCCATACTCCCAGTAGGTCAAAGAATAGGAAAGCTATCAGAGGAGGTGATGGGATGCAGAGTTCTGGTGGTGGAAATTGTGTGGAGTTACACCTCTGTTATCCTATGGTTTAGTCAATGTTTCCTTTTTATAAATAAAAAAATTAAATAAAAGAAAGAAATAAAAAGAATGTTTTTTAAAGTCTACGTACTCCAATTCTGCTTATTCAGTGAAAGAATGTATATTTTAAAATGATCATATGATGGAATATATCATATTCTCTTTTCATGTTAACTTTTCAACATCTGGTGTGCAAATGCGCTTTTACTATATCACATTTGATAATTGCCACATTTTGAATGTCCAACAAATAGCATGTGTCCACTAACTATTAAACTGGATGGTAGGGAAATCGGGCTTTTTCTTTTATTTTTAAATAGCATTACACAGCTCTGGTTTCTGGTATTGCAGGGACTTGAACCTGGAACTTTTGAATCTCACACATGAAATTCTTTTGCATAGCTATTATGCTTTCTCCCCTGCCAATCATTTGTTTACTGATTTATTTATTTATTTTGGTTTATGTGCTGCCAAAGTGAGCATGAAAAAAGCAGGGGCCTTTGTAAATACTTTGAAAAGTCATATATGTACTACAGTCTGAAGTTATCTAATACTGGCTTCAGTTCCAACTTCTTGATTCTTTTTTGTTAATTTTTTATTATCTTTATTTAGTAGATAGAGATAGCCAGAAATTGAGAGGGAAGGGGGAGATGAGGACAGAGAAAGAGAGCGAGAGAGAGAGAGAGAGACCACAGCCCTGCTTCACCACTTGCAAAGCTTTATCACCCTACAGGTGGGGACCAGGGGCTTGAACCCGGGTCCTTGAGTACTGTAACATGTTCACTCAACCAGATGTGCCACCACTGGGTCCCAACTTCTTGATTATTTATTAGCCATATGATAATAATTAGTTTCCTTGATATATTAAAAGTATCTAAGCAACTTTAGTGTTTACTTGGGGTTCAAAGCATTAATTTCATTACCTCAAATTTCCTTTCCTTACGTAATTCATCTCCATTACGGAAGGTAATTAAGGTACTCCAATGAGACTAAAGAAGGAAACTAACTTCAGACTGACTGTAAAGACAAACTCCTGGTACTAGAAGCTGGGTAAAATACCCTGTGTGAGCAGGACTTTTGAATTTTGTCCAAAATCTGACTTTCAATTTTATTTATTTATTTATTTATTTATTTATTTATTTATTTATTTTACTTATTTTATTAATGAGAATGACAGAAGGAGAGAGAGAAGGAGCCAGACATCACTCCGGTACATGTGCTGCCAGGGATTGAACTCAGGACCTCATGCTTGAGAGTCTATTTCCTTAGCCACTGCGCCACCTCCTGGACCACTATTTATTTTTATTTTTATTTTTATTTGTGCCTTCAGGGTTATTACTGGGGCTCAGTGCTGGCACTATAAGTCCATTGCTCCTGGCAGTTTTTTTTTTTTTAAGTTTATTCAATAGGATAGACCAAAATTGAGAGGAGAGGAAAAGAGAGGAGAGGAGAGGAGAGGAGGGGAGGGGAGGGAAGGGGAGGGGAGGGGAGGGGAGGGGAGGGGAGGGGAGGGGAGGGGAGGGGATAGAGGAGAGGAGAGGAGAGGAGAGGAGAGGAGAGGAGAGGAGAGGAGAGGAGAGGAGAGGAGAGGAGAGGAGAGGAGAGGAGAGGAGAGGAGAGGAGAGGAGAGGAGAGGAGAGGAGAGGAGAGGAGAGGAGAGGAGAGGAGAGGAGAGGAGAGGAGAGGAGAGGAAGAGATGAAGAGAAAAACAGACACCTGCAGACCTCCTTCACAGCTTGGGGGGCTGGAACCCAGGTCCTTGAGCATAGTACTATGTGCTCTTAACTTAATGCACTACTGCCCAGCTCTAGCAATCTACTTTTAAAGGACCACCAGAACAATTAGCAGAAACACAGGGCAGAGTTGTGCTGGGACCCGGCAGCTTGAACCAGTCAGATGACAGGACAGCAGGAAGTTGCTCATCAGCCTAGCCTCCTGCCACCTCGGCTGAGAAGAGCTTTCTTGTTAGACTCTTAACAATATAACTTCTTCCTAATTGCAACTTTCTCAGTGAAGACAAGAACCAAGGTAGCATGGAAGCACCCTCTTCTACATGGCCCAATTCAAGATAACAAGTTAACATTGTAATGGGCATCACATAAGAACTAACAGCATTCTCATACTGTTACCTTTAGAAAGGACTCTTTCCTTGGTTGACCCTTGACTGGCATTTGGAACTTAGCCTCTACTTCTTAATTTTCTAAAGTTAAATAACAGTGTGTAGATAGTCTACACATAGAATGTGATTTAACAGGAAGCACCAGTTTCCCTTAGCTTCTGACATGTTTAATATGTTATACAAAGAGGAAGCCAGGTGATTGCTCACCCAATAGAGCACACACCCCAGCTGTAGCGAAGATGCTTTAGGAGTGGTTAAACAGTGCTGCAGGTCTTACTTTTTCTGTAGTTCTCTCTCTCTCTCTCTCTCTCCCCCCACCTCTCTCCTCTGTCTCACCCTTTATCATAGGAAACAAATAAACAAAAAACAATGGTTATTGATGCAGTTGGGGTTATACAGGCACCAGCACTGAACCCTACTGGTAACCCTGGTGGAGAAAGAAAGAAAAGAAAAAGAGAAAAATAGGAAGAAAGGGAGGGAGAAAGGAAAAGGGTATCTACATGACTATCCCAAGAAAAGCTGGGTCGGGAACTTCAAATAGGCTTCTCTGAAAATAAAACATTGTGCACACTTCATTAAGTTTTTGTTGTTGTTGTTGTTGAATAATGGTAATTAATTTGACCCACCATAGAAAAAGGATACCATAAGCAAATTCATGTGTATGAATTTCTATATATACAACCTGTCCCATTGAAATAGAATGAATAGGGACAGAGCTGAGACTTCTTCCTCCTGGCTCCCTATACATAAACCTAGGATTTCTGTTAAGAAACACCAGTACATAAACCCTACTGGTGACCACTACTTACCCTTTTAATTGCAGTAATGAGAAAGCCTCTCCTAGCTCCTTAAACCTGCCTGCCAAGACACCAGTGCAAATGATCAACTTCCTCTGCAACTCCATTGTAGCTAGAGTCTGGGAGTAACTAACCATTCCTAATTGGGGGGTCATGCTGTCCACGTGCACAGCTTGCATGTTTTCCAAGGACTGAAAATAATTACAAGCGGTGCACTTACTGAATAGTATTGGCAGTTAATCATACATTCTGTCTATGAACTAATTGGAAAACCTTCTTCCTCTTTGTACTGGTTGTTCCCACATACACCCAAGCAAGCTCTGTAATGAAGACTCCCCTTAGAGAGATAGCCTTTACTTTATCTGCCATGAGCTAGATCCACTATATTAGGTTGTAGGCCCTAAGTAAATCTTTGTGTCAGAATTAACAAGCTTCTTGTACATTTCTACTACATGAGAAAAAGCCTAAAACCTAAGGTGGGTAACACTGTGTCTTTTTTCTTGCTAATCTAGTAACATTTTTGCCATAATAAAACTTAACTCTGGATTCATGTAGTGAATCAACAAACATCAGTTTGGCCTTAGGGATCTTTGGAGCAGGGGACATTTCTAAATTCTCAAGTAATTATTGCCTGAGTATCAGGTTCTCCAATTAAACTATTTGCACATAAGTAATATATTCAATGCAGGGTTGTTCAGCACAATTTTAAAAATAAAATGAATGTTTGTACTAAAGTAGACATCTGTAAGAAAGTAGAATTTGTTGGTATGGACAATTTTGGAAAATGGAGATTAAGAAGCATTTTTGGTAGACCTTCTGGAAGCATTAGCAGTTTTCACCATGAACCTCCCTCCGACTAAAGATTGGCTCAAAACTATTTAAGTCCATACCCAGGAAGAAAAGTAAGTGCTTTTGTCTGGACATTGATACTATTTTCATAAAACATATTAAAATAGTTGAATTTAGGTCACCACACATAATATATTTATAAAGGTCTTATGAAAGTTGAAATAGTGGCGCTGGTTGGTTGTGCATAGTGGATCTCAATGATTTCCCGAGGCTTATCTATTATGTGAGTTTGTTCATCCAAATACCTAAAACTAGTTTATCTTTTACCACAGTAGACTTATACTGAAGATTCTAAGACTGTAGGTACATTTATTAAAGTGCTTGTTACTTTAAATCAGGGCATAGAAAAATAACCAAATCCTTCATTTGACCTCACATTTAAATACACCTTGACAAAGTTTTAACTCTGGAAAATTCAGCTAGTATATGTACATATTATTGCCTTGAAAAGACAGTGAGAGAGCATTCCTTCTAGTGATCATCTTTACCAGAGGGGAAAATACTGCTGGGTTGATTTGGTTTGCTATCAGAAATGCTTTTTAAATCAATAAGATAAAAAGATCAAAGAGGGATATTAAAATGTTAATATAAATTATTTCACAAAATGTAAAGGTCTGAGAACAAATCTGCCATAACTCTCATACAGTATTCATGACTTACTTACATTTGCACACTCCCGAAGATTTTCTCATATTATTTTGATACTCTGTCCTTACCTTCTGTTTCGTCACCCCCTCCTATCCTACAACGTGAGTTGCACTTAGCAGAAGTGTGAACCCCATGAGAATTAAAATGTCCATAAATATGCCTGGTAAAGAAATACATAAAGCTGGGGCCAGGTGGTGGCACACCTGGTTAAGCGCACACATTACAGTGCACAAGGTCCCAGGTTCAAGCCCCTGGTCCCTGTCTGTAGGGGGAAAGCTTTACAAGTGGTGAAGTAGGGCTGCAGGTGTCCCTCTGTCTTCCTCTCTATCTCCCTCACTCCTCTCACTTTCTCTATCTCTATCCAATAATAAATAAATAAATAAATATTAAAAAGAAAAATAAATATTAAAAAGAAAAAAGAATATTTAAAAAAATAAATATATAAAATTTTCTCTATTTGAAATAATAGGACAATATCTTCACAGCTCTTGGAAAATATATAGTTTTATATTTTTCATTTCAATAATATCAAAACTAGAAAGATAATGCACAGTGTGTACTGGTAAATGTTATATATGGAAAATTCAGTTTCCTGGATGCTTTCTAGGTAAGAAGGTTCTAGAAATTTCAATTAAAGCTAGCACAGACTTTGAAGAAGTGTAACATTGTATCCCTAAAGCATAGCAGTCTTGTAACCCACATACATCAATAAGAAAAGAGGAAAATAAGAAAACACACGGTCTCTTAAATAACCATGAATGAAACTAAGGAACGGAAAGGAAGATAGAAGAAAGGAAAGAAGGAAAAAAGGAAAAAAAAGGACCAACAACATAACTCACTTGGATAGTTCCCAACTTCGCTATGCGTAAGACCTAAGTTTGAGTCCAGGCCCCATAGCATTGAAGGAGGAACATTCTCATATTCTCTCTCTCTCCCTCCCTCCCTCCATGTCTCTATCTGAAAAAGTCAGTCTGTAATAGTAAAACTCTGGAGACAACCAAATAATAATAATAGTAAGAATAATAATTGCAAGCATATATAAAAATAACATAGATGATATATGTTGTATAAGTTACTAAACAAACTCAAACTACCATACTGATATGAATAATACAGTTGTGTTATTTTAAATGTACAACCAGCTTTCCGGAAGTTTCATAAGAAGTGCTAGCAGTTTCATTCCTTTGGATTACTGATCTTCCAATTTCTTTTAAGTTATTATTAAAACAATCATAATGCAAACTCTGCTTCTTTCTATGTGAAACATAAACAAGTTCTGAGTACTAAAATATATACCTATCAGGTCAGGCAGAATAATTTGTGTTGTTGTTTCATTTTGATCTTTGATACACGAATGAATTTAGAAACAGTTGGTTAAAACACTGTACCATGAGCACCTTGAGGCTCTTTTCATGCGTCATCATGATTTGGGAATAATTTTCAGAGGAAAAGCACAAGAAGTACTAGGTAGAGACTAAGTGATATATCATTTAGATTATTGTCACATAAAACTACTCTAGATTGACTGTGAAATGGAGAGGGAATCTAGCTCAACATTCAGTGTACACCAGAGAGTCATTTTGTTTTGCTTTGCCTTGTCTTGTTTTGGGAGATGGAAGAATTTTCATTTTGTTTAAAGGTCAGTTTACTCATTCTCTATTTAGAAAAGAACATGTCAGTGTATGCATAAAATGTGGGACTTTAAAAATGTTTCTTTAAAAATTATACTGAGTACCCAAAAAGAGGGCTCACTCTTAAACTAGGTTAAGTATGGTATCACTTAACTGCTTTGAGAGTGACACATTAAAACCTATAGCAGAGAAAGCACAATTATGATATCTAGTCAATTTAGTGAAACAGATTAGAAACAGGTAAAGAATGAACAGGGCAATGGATAGATTAATAACTATGAATATAGATAAATGGTGTGGTTTGCCAGTCAATAGGCACCCATATCATATAATGACTTTTTCTTTTCTTTTTTCTTTTTTTTTTAATCAGAGTGCTGTAGTAGGGATTGAACCTGGGACTTTAGAGCCTCAGGCATGAAATTCTTTTTGCATAGCCATTATGCTATCTCCCCTACACCATTATAATGAGTTTTCTAAGTTGGAAGTAATTTAGAAAAAAAAAAAGGAATTACATTACTCCTGCCTAAATTATCCATATTGTTTATTCACACTGAATTATTTTAACACTTGCCTATCATTAAGTAGTGACTACTTTAACTGAATGAAGAAAATAAATGAGAAATTAAATGGTGAGGAACCAACTCATTCTCTGGGTGCTTTTCAAAGCAAATTAGTTATTTTCCTTCAACAAAAATGAAAACGCAGATCAGCCGATATGATGCAATATATTTCAACTGGATCACAGCTTCCTGCTAATGTACCGTACCTTCCATTTGCACTGACTTTCACATTTAAGGGTTAAGCAATACAGCTAGATTTTTTTTCAGGCAATATTGAGCAAGCTAAATAAGAAAAAAAAAAAAATTCCCATTTCCGGTAAAAGATCAGTGCTTTTAAGAGATCCAAGACAACCACATTACACTGTGTCAGGGTCTGGTCATTTGTTCTAGTCCTTTTTGCCCTAATTGTAGCTTGCTTCCCATCAATTTATTTAAAATAAACTAAATTTTCAGGAGGCTAGATTGTTTAGTTAATACAGTCTGTGCATATAATATTACTTAAAGATAAAATGATACATTCAGGAAGAAAAGTATGTTATGTGCATAACCCAGGTTTGAATCTGGCCCCTATCACACTGATAAAAGTTTTAGTGCTGAGGTCCTCGGGCTCTCTCTCTCTCTTTCTCTTCCAATCTCTCTCTCTCTGTGTCTGTCTCTTATTTCAAGTAAATAAATAAAAAGGCAACTACTAGATGGTTTCACTCATGGAATATAAATATTTAGAACATTAATTTGCAGGGAAAAAAGATGTTAACTGCCAAACTGTCTATAAGACTTTATGAGAATTATGATGGGGTTTCCTGGGGAAAAGCGGGTGACAGAATTTTGGTGATAGACGCGATGTGGAACTTACCCACCCCCTACCACCCCATAATTGTACGAACTTATAAAGTTTCTAATAGAAATTAGAAATAACTACATAGATAATTAAATGTGAATATAAAAAATGTAATTATTCTTTGTGGACAGAAAACACTAAAATTTTCAGACAAGTAAGGGCAAGCCATGAAACTGAGTTTTCAACATCAAGGAAATTCTGAAATGGTTTGTACTGCTTCTGCAAGCTAAAGCCCAGTTTGTTAGCAAGTCTTGTTTAGCCAAAACAATATTTATGTTTTATTTTGGCTGGGTTGAATTTATTGTCAGTGTGCTTATAAAATTTGATAGAGCTGGGAGAAGAGCTCTGTTCATTTATGCTTACTAAGGTTCAATACCATTGTCTTTTCTTTTCCTTTCTAATTTTTGTTAGCTAGAACAGAGAGAAATTGAGAGAGGGCAGAGAGACAGAGAGATCTACCTCACTGCTGTAAAGCAGACCCCCTGCATGTGGGGAGCAGGAGATTGAACCTGGGTTTGTGTACTTGATAATAAGTGCACTTAACCAGGTGCACCAAGCCCTTCCCCTCTCCCCTCACATACCATTTTCTTAAACTATATGACAGTAGCTGTGTGAACTAGAAACTATTTTAATTTGAGACAGTTGTTTTTCATTACACTAATCAAAGATACTTGTCACAGATTTTAGTTACCAGAGTAGAAGACACGAATGTTATGGAGTAGAAGTTTTTGTTGTTGTTTTGGTTGTTTGTTTGTTTTAAGAATTAGACATAATAATGACTAGAATTCTGATGTACAGAAAGATTGTTAAACCAACAATTGTAAATTAAAACCATATATTATAACATTTAAAATTACAACTAATTGTAATGTGATGGTACAAATTTATCAGCTGGTCTTTATGAGTTACAAAATATCACCAAGGTTTTGTCTTTAAAAAAATAATTTGGGCTGTAACATAGGATTGATTGAAACAAGGAGATTTGGAGGTAAAGGCAGTAGATAAATATTGTTAATAAAATTAAACAGCTAAGATAAAAATGTCTCTAGGCCAACCTGAGCCCTGCTTCACCACACATGAAGCTTTCCCCCTACAAATGGGGACCAGGGGTTTGAACTGGGGTCCCTGCACACTGTACTGTAGCGCTTAACCAGGTGTGCCACTGTCTGGCCCTGATGGTTTAATTTTAATTTCTCGGCATCCTTAACAGAGCTAGGTGTTGATGGGATTTTTTTTTGTTTTAGCCATTCTGAGAGGTGTGTAATGATCAATATACTGAAGTTTTTATGTGCATATTCTTAATGGTTATTGATACTGAATGTCTTTTCATGTGATTATTTGCCATCTGTATGGACTTCAGCAATGTACTTGTTCATGTCTTTCTGCTGATCTTCTAAAACATTCTACTGTTGTTTTCAAGAACTGTTCATTTATTTGTAGGTTTCTAATCCTCTGTCATACCTATGGTTTGAATATATTATCTCACAAACTAAGCTATCTTTCTAGTCTCATTTTTATTTTACTTATTTATTTTGGATACAGAGAAATTGAGAGGTAAGGGGAGACAGAGAGGGGGAGAGAGAGAGAGAGAGACCTGCAGCCCTATATCACCACTTGTGAAGCTTCCCTCCTGCTGGTGGAGACTGGGAACTTGAACCAAGATCCTTGTGCATTGCAACATGTGCACTGTACAAGAAACACTACCATCCAAATCCTTCATTTTGCCGTTTTAATACAAGTTTTCAGAGAACAGTTTAATTTTAATGAAGTCTAATACATAACTTTTATCTTTTATAAGTCAGCTTTAAGACTGCCCTGCTTTCTTCTGACCCTCAAGTAATTTCTCTTATGAGTTTTGCTTAAAATCTTTAATACATTTTGAACTAGTTTTCTGCTTAATGTATAATATTCAGACCAAGGTTCATCCTTTTGGCCTGTGAGTATTCCAGTTTCTCCAACACTTTGTTGTTGCTGAAAAGGCTGTCTTTTTTTTTTCTTTTTAAGGCTGGATTACTTTCATATCTTTATGAAAAATAAATTGAACATATTTGTGTGAAAAAAATCTCTAGGTGAAGGAAAATTAATTCTGAGTCTCTTTACAGTATCTCATACTGGTGAATTTAATACCATAAACACATCCCATGAAAAAGATAATTTTATGATTCACTGGAAAATGCATAAGCCACCAAAATAATCATGAAATCAGTTCTTATAATTATCTGACCATATGTGAAGAATTCAAACCTATTTTTACCACCAAAGCAGACAGAAGTGTTTACCACATTATGGTCTAAATCTATGACTCCTAATTTTTCATTCAGAATCTCCTGAAACAATTTTTAGGGATTTTTGCCTCAGAAAAAGACATAAAATGTTTTTTACATCCATCCTTCCATATTGTTTGAAATTTTCCCATATCTTTTTTATGCTTTTTTACATCTCTTAAATTATTATTTTTAACATATTAATGTATTCACTTTTGTTGCCCTTGTTGTTTTATTGTTGTAGTTATTATTGTTATTGTTACTGATGTCATCGTTGTTGGATAGGACAGAGAGAAATAGAGAGAGAAGAGGAAGACAGAGAGGGGGAGAGAGAGACAGACACCTGCAGACCTGTGTCACCGCTTGTGAAGCGATGCCCCTGCACGTGGGGAGCCGGGGCTCGAACCAAGATCCTTTCACTGGTCCTTGCGTTTCACGCCATGTGTGCTTAACTCACTGCACTACTGCGCGACTCCCACATCTCTAAAATTATAACCCCACAAAGCAAACCCTAACTTCCATTTTCCATGACAAGCATAACTATGATTACCAACAACCTTTTCGTTTCCCTCAGACTCAACTCAAAACATTAATTCCCAAAAACTAGAAAATGGTTTATAAAATTGAATTTTAAACAAAATTTATTTTTGCTTCCTCTCCCTTGGTCTATTATCTCATGTATCATACACTTAACACGGAGCTAAATTTAGAGTACCTCAATTCCTGAGAGGGATCCTACATTTTAAATGCCGAATTCAGCATTCAAACAGCGTTTACCACTTCCTATATTTTGCCAAAGCCAGCGAAATGGCGTCTCGGTAATTTCTAAGATTCATTCACCACCTCCCAACCCCAACCACACCCTTTTCCAGAAATACCAAAATATCTGATCAACTATCTAAGCAAGGTTTTATGTCTTTCGAAGTCTCAAAGTCTAAAGGTGAGGGATTCTGTGCCTGGTAAACTGTGTAACTTGGCAAAGATGACAAGGCATCAGGAGGAGGGTAGAAAACCACCACTTTACCTCACCACCCCTCCCCCAATCCTCATGTCTTACCTGAGGGAAGAGAGTAATGTAAACTCCTGACTTCACCTTGGAATAGTCTCCCTCTCAGTTCTTCGGTGGCTCTGGTTAACCTAGATCCCAGGTCACCCCTCTGCCTGAATACTCCAACCACTCTAGGTTATCTTCCATTGTAGGAGTTCCCAGAGGTCACACAGGAAACTAGGTTCCAAACTCCTGCACTATCCAACTCCAGGTTGAGACCCCAGTCAGTTCCTTCTGGGGCTCAGGTGGCTCTTTAACTCATTAGTCATGCTAATGTGGGCTCCCTGCAGTAATTGCAGGTAATTCCCAGTGCCAGGTCCAGGTCTGTTTTCTAGACCTCAATTAGCTTTCTGGGAATCACACTTCTAGTGGTTTCTAGTTTTTCCAGGTCCCTCCCTCTACCATCACCCCACTCCAATCCCAATGGCCCAGATAATTCACCAATTCCTAGGAATGTCCCAGGGCATCTAACAGGTCCTGCAACTTTCAGAGCATCATGTACAAAGCTATACTCCCTCAAACCGAGACCCTAAGCACAGCACAGTGTCTACTGGCTTCTGTAACCCTTGAGGACTAGTACTGAGAATGAAAACTGGAAAAGCCACTATGGAGAACTCTGTGAGGAGTCCTTAAAAGAATAACAAATAATCGTTAGCAGGACTGTAGCACAGCGGGTTAAGCGCACATGGTGCAAAGCGCAAGGGTCAGTGAAAGGATCCCAGTTTGAGCCCCTGGCTCTCCACCTGCAGGATCCCACTTCACAGGCGGTGAAGCAAGTCTGCAGGTGTCTATCTTTCCTCCTCTCTGTCTTACCCTCCTCTCTCCATTTCTCTCTGTCCTATCCAACAACAACAGCTATGACAACAATAACAACTACAACAAGCACAACAGGAGCAACAAAATGGGAAAAATAACCTCCAGGAGCAGTGGATTCGTTGTGCAGGCACCCAGCCCCAGCAATAACACTGGAGGCAAACAAACAAAAAAAAAGAATAACAAATAATCTACCATATAATCAGCAAATTCACTTCTGATACTTTCATGAAAGAAATAAAATCACTGTATCAAAAAAGAGATATAAATCTACTTCTACATGTTATTATTTATAATAGCCACGATTTGCAAACAACTTAAATGTTCACTGAACCCTGGAAGCAAAAAAAAAAAAAAAAATTAATTAATTAATTTAAAACAATGTTCAGAAGGATAAAGAATAGGGAACATTCCAGTGGAGGATGTGGGATATGGAACTCTAGTGGTGGGAAATATATGGAACTGTACCCCTCTTATTCTATAATCTTGTTAAATCACCAATTAAAAAAGTAAATGAGTTTTGGGGCTCTAACTTACAGCATTGTGACGTATAGTAATTACTATTTTATAATATACTTGATGTTTGAGGAAAATGTTAAAAGTCATGACACTAAAGAATTAATTATGTGAGGAGTTGGAGGTGATAACTAAACTAGCAGGGTAATTTCACAATTCTTATGTGTGTCAAATTATCACTCCTTATATCTTACATGCACATATTATATGTTGATAGCAACTCATAAAATATTTTAAAAAGTTAAAAATCAATGGATTAATTTAAAAAATTATCTTCATTATACTTGTATTAAGTCCATGTTTTGAATATTTTGTCATTTGTTTTTAATTAAATAGAAATTCAAAGAAGAAAGAAAAGGAAGTAATCAAAGAAAAAGAAGAAAAATGCGAAGAAAAAGAAAAAAAGAAAGAAAAGAGAAGGGTTAATGCTCAGCTCTAGTTTATGGTGGTGCCACAAGTTGAAACTAGGACCTCAGAATCTCAAGCACAAAGTCTTTTACATAACTATTATGCTGTCTTCCAGCTTATTAATTCAAATTTCTTTTCATTTCCTTGTTTCACCACTTGTGAAGCTTTCCCCTTGCAGGTAGGGACCAGGGACTTGAGCCTGGAACCTTGTGCATTGCAACATGTGTTCTTAACCAGATGAACCACCACCTGGTCCCAAAATAAACATTTCTTTTCTGTTGGTAATGACATTTTTCAGAAAGTGTAGTTTTGTTACATTTTGCTTATTTATTGTTTTTGTTTTCTCCTTTTAGTCATTCATATCATGCTACAATTCCCTGCACTACAACTTAAAAAGGCAAATAATGTCAACTATAGCGCATCTATGGAAACAAGTATCTTGCTGATGTTTTCAAATGATGTAATTACTCTTTCTCGTGGTGCATCCCTTGAGTACCCATTCATTGGGGAAACTGACGATCCTTCCTAGCCAACTGAATCCACATGGATCCCAGTCACTTTCAAAGCCAGCAACAAGCAGCTCCTGACAGCTTTCAACCTGACGCTGTTGACTGGCTACGGAAGAAGGGCAAACGCTAGAAGAAGAAGTACTACATTATAAATCTGCATTTGTGAATTAATATGGGTTATAGTGTTTAATGTAATGAAATGGCATTCAATGTCATTTCTAGCAACTTTAATAAATATACATACTGAACAAACATCAGAATGTTTATATATGTGTTATGGAGTGGATGTGATTATTGGAAATCAATAAGATGTTATTGAAAATTAATGAGAGCATGCCATTATTTCAAAATGCCAAAATTAAGTATTTAAGATTTGATCATTTAAATCAGATGTATTAACTTTGCTATTTGTAAATACAAGGCAGCTGATGATGGCAAGAGGAAGACTAAAGTACAATAAAATTCATATTAATACATGTATTAGAAACACCAGTGCTTTTGATTTCTATGGGCAGCATATTATATCCCCAGTTATCTAAACAACTTCTATTTAGACTCAACAAATGGACAATTACTTGAATTATTATTTTTACATTCTTTATAATTTTAACTTGGAAAATTTAAACAATCTTTTAAAATTGGTAACATTTAATACATATACATATGTATTAAATCATATTATTGATCATATTATTGATTGAATTATCATGATCGTTCAAATATTTTTTATTGGCAAAAGTCACAAACTGTCATTTTTTTTCCTTTAACCCACCTCTATTTAATAATTATAGTCATAATTATTATATACTATCATAGGAGGTTCAGCGGATGGGTGCTTCACAAGCAGTGTAACAGCACTGCAGGTGCTTCTCGCCCTCTTTTCCCCTTTCTTCCCCCAGTTATCTGTCTCTATAAGAGAAGGAAGAGAAAAGAGGGAGCCAGGTGGTAGTGCAGTGGGTTAAGCGCACACAGCGCAAAGCATGAGGACTGACATCAAGATCCCGGTTAGAGCCTCTGGCTCCCCCCTTTGCTTCTCAAGCGGAGAAGCAAGTCTGCAGGTGTCTGTCTTCCCCTCTTCTCTCGATTTCTCTCTATCCTATCCAGTAACAATGACATCAATAATAATAACGATAAACAAGGGCAATAACCCAAGAGGCACAAAAAAGAAAAAAAGAAAAGAATGGAAAAAAAAAAAAAAAGGAAGAATGGTCATAGGGAGCAATAGATCACCATGTCTGACCAATAATCCTAGTGGCAAA
Organism: Erinaceus europaeus; assembly: GCF_950295315.1. Lineage (NCBI taxonomy): Eukaryota > Metazoa > Chordata > Mammalia > Eulipotyphla > Erinaceidae > Erinaceus > Erinaceus europaeus. The sequence continues at coordinate 71,741,865 of NC_080166.1, forward strand.
AGTATTAATAACAATAATAAAATCTATAAATAAAACTTTGAAAGAACTCATACCATGCAGCTCAAAATCACACTAATTTCCAAAGCAAAGAAGAATAGCAAAAAGTAAATAAATGAATAAATAAATTTAATTTACAAAAAAAAAAAGCTATAGGCCAATATCCTTGATAAACATGGACACAAACAGCATCCATAAGTGACTGGACAATGATTTAACCGGTAAACTACACAAGTTACCATGCACGAGGATCTGAGTTCTAGTCCCCAGTGCCCACCTGAGGGGAAATTTCGTGAGTGGTGAAGCAGAGCAGCAAGTGTCTCTCTCTTTCCTTCTCTGACTCTCAATTTCTCTCTGTTTCTATCAAAATAATACAAAATAAAATTTAAAAAGGAAATAATGTTTTTTAAAAGGCTTTATAAAACGTGGGCAAATTGAATCCAACAATATATCAAGAGGATAATACATCGAAATTATGTGGACTGCAGTGCCTGCAGTGGTACACACCCAATTAAGAGCACTCACTACCCTGTGTGAGGACTCTGGTACAAGCTCCTGCTTGCCACCGTGGGGGAAGGGGGGACTTCTACAGAACTGAAGCAGGTCTGTGGGGGTATCTACCATATCTACCTTTCTGTCTCCTTCTCTATCTCCCCATCCCCTCTCAGTCCCTGTCCTATTAAATAAAAAGTAAGAAGAAAGGAAGACAGACAGACATAAAGAAAGTAAGAAAGAAAGGACGAAAGAAAGAAAGAAGAAAAAGAGGAAAGTAGGGAGGGAGAAAGGAATAATGGTTGTCAGGAGTGGTGGATTTATCAAGCAGGCACCATCAAGCCTCAGATATCAAGCTGGTGGCAAAATAAATACAAACAAGTAAGTAAATAATTAATAAATCTTTAATATTTATTTATTTCCTTTTGTTGCCCTTGTTGTTTTATTGCTGTAGTTATTATTGATGTCGTCGTTGTTGGATAGGACACAAAGAAATGGAGAGCGGAGGGGAAGACAGAGAGGAGGAGAGAAAGACAGACACCTGCAGTCCTGCTTCACCACCTCTGAAGCGACTCCCCTGCAGGTGGGGAGCCTGGGGCTCAAACCGGAATCCTTAAGCCAGTCCTTGCATTTGGTGCCACGTGCGCTTAACCCTCTGAGCTACCGCCCGAATCCCTAATAAATCTTAATAGGATGTGTCTTAGAGTTGCATGAGTGATTCAGCAGGCACAAATTAATTAAGGCAGTACACCACATTAACAAATAAAAAAAGATAAAAAATCACATAATAATATCAATAGATATTTTTTACATGCCAAAAGAAACTACTGCAAAAATAAAAAGGAAACCAAACAATTAGATACAATACACAAGACTCAGTTCATAACACAGTGTGTTTTCCCTTTCTTTTCTCAATGCATTATAGAATTTATGGGAAAGCAATGTATATTCTATGCTAAAACTTGGATATCGATGTTAATAACGTTAGAATAAATTTCATACTAAATATGAAGCAATTTTAACAATAATAATTTTGAAAGGTAGTTTCTAAAATAACAGAACCAATAAGCCTTTTTTTTTTTTTTGTACTATGGGTGCTTAACAGGATGCACCACCACCCACCCCTCGCCACCCCCACCCCAATAAGCATGGATCCCGGATTCTTGGGATCCCGGATTCTTCACTCTTAGTACTATATGCACTTACCCAGTTGCGCCACCGCCAGGCTGCCTTGTTTTCTCATCTGTAGAATGAGCCTGCAATAGCGCAGCTTTCACTGGATATTGTGAACATTCAGTGAGTGAATGCCTGCTAAGTATTCAGAGAATGTCTGGGCAAGTCATCATTTAGGAAGGGTAGTACCTTAAATAGCCCAGAAAGAAGGCAACAGGAAGAGCTGAGAGCACAGCTTAAAGCATCTGACTTCAAAGCAAGGAATAATCTTTATAAGGGGCTGGGTAGTGGTATTTTTAAATTTTTTATCCTTGCCAGGGATGCACAGTTGCAGGTTGAGTTTTTCAGAAAAGAAAGTGAGGGACAGAAGTAAAGAGAATGACATGAAAGCACTTCACTAAAACTCTTTTCAATGGGGTTGGTGACTACAGGGTTAAAACAGGGGTCTTACACATGGCAGAGCAGCACACTATCCAAGAGAGCTACTTTGCAAACCCTAAAATATTCTTTATACAGAGAGGAATCTAGAGGGAAGGGGAAGATAGAGGAAAAATAAAGACACCTGCAACACTGTTTCACAGCTTGTGAAACTCCTCCCCACACACACCTGAGAGGACTGGAAGCTGGAGCCCAGTTCCTTGCACATGGAACCCCTAGCACTTATTTTTAATTTATGTTGTAGTTTTATTGCTGAAGTCTCTATGCACATAAATCAAGATGTATCTGTTACTCAGAAATCAATATTAACATTATAGCCCAGGGGCCTAGCAGTGGCACACCCAGTAAATGGCAGGTATTATCATGAGCAAGGATCCAAGTTCCAGCCCCTTGTTCCCCACCTTCAGAGGGGTTGCCTCAGGAGTGGTGAAGCAGGTCCACAGGTCTTTCTCTCCCCATCGCTATCTCCCCTAACTCCCCTCTCAATTTTTCTCTGTCCTTTCAAATAAAAAAGAAAGGGGAAAGAAATAAAAGAAAAAAAGAAAAAAAATGGATGCTAGAAGTTATGGATTTGTAGTGCTGGCACAGGGCCCAGCATAACCCTGGTGACAATAAAAATAAAAAAAAACAGTATCTCCAAAACTTTTTTTCCTCCTTTGTACTAAAGCACTGCTCAGCTCTGGCTTCTGGTGGTGCTGAGGATTGAGCCTGGGACTTCAGAGCCTCAGACATGAAAGTCTTTTACAGAACCATTATGTTATCTTCCCAAACAGTAATAAGTAACGACATCTCCCCTTGGCAGTTATTTTCATACTTGGAGACTGAGTGATAACAGTCCACTATTACTTAAAGCAATCTATTTATGTAAAAATATCTATGATTTCCAACTTAGTCTACATTACTTAGACAGAAAGACAGAAAAGAAAACAGGACAAGTCTTTTAGAAATAGTAAAATGAGGACCATAGAGTAAAAGGAGACTTACTATGTGTATTTCTTTCTTTCTTGCCTCTAGGATTATGGCTGGGGCTCCGTGACTGCACTATAAAACTTTTGCTCCTGGCAGCCATTTTTTTTTCTATTGATGTTGTTGCTGTTATTGTTGCTGCTGTTTTGTTGCTGGATAGGACAGAGAGAAATTGAGAGAGGAGAGGAAGACAGAAAGGGGCAGAGAAATATAGACACCTGCATACCTGCTTCCCCGCTTGTAAAGTGACCCCCCTGCAGGTAGGTAGCTGGAGGCTCAAACTAGGAGCCTTCTTCAGATCCTTGTGCTTCGCACTATGTGCGCTTAACCTGGTGTGATACCACCTGACCCCCTAATATGTGCATTTTACTAAATGCTCCCTTCAAAGTGCAGGGTTCAGCTCTGCAGGGTCAGAAGAAGGGAAGAGAAATAAGACATTTAGGCAAGGAACCTTGGAACCATTCAGGGAATGGAACCCCAAGCACATTGATTGGAGCATTTTTATATAGCAATTGTTGATCCCTTTCCCATGAATCTGGATCCGTCACCCACTTATGTAACTATTTGTCTTTTCAGTGCCACAGTCTCTTCCTCTAATTTAGTCTGGGAGAAGGTCAGGGGTAGTTACTGGTGGTCTCTACAGCACATAGTACTAGAAAGTTTGCCTCTGAAAGTTGTACAGCAGTATGCTTTGATGTTTGCCTCAGACTGCTGTTTTATGAGGTTTTCCACCATTTCTTTCCTTAGGTTAGAATGACCTGGTTTCCTGCATGAAAGTTTAGGAGAAATTTATCTCCAGCACTGAGAAAGTTATAACAATGAAAATTTAATAGCCAAAGCTAGTATTTTGGGAAGTGAGGGGAATATACATTCACATACATAAATGTCATATCTTTTTAGGAAATTTGAAGGGTCAACATTTAAAATACATGCTAGTTTATTAATTCCTACAATATAGTTTGTATAGAATCAATTAATAGCATATATTTAATTTCCAGGATTTAAATAAAATCTTTACAAAGCCTCTGTCTTTAATATTATATAATATTATTTATGCTTTGTGGAATCTTAAAAAAAAGATTTAAAAAAAGATTAAAAATCTTTTTAATCTTTAAAAAATATTTTAAAAAGTTCTTTCTAACATTCTTATTATTTCTATACTCATGAAAGAATGCACTGTAACATTATTTCATAGAGTTACCTTCTTTCTATAAAGAAATGCATTCATTCAGTTTTAATTTGTGCAAAAAAGTATTATGTTGACCTGGTATAATATCATCAAACAGGTTTCCTGATGATTTCTACTGTACACAAATATAGAATGAATATGATTCTAGACATCAAAAATTTAAAACTCCCATACGTCATATATCTTCACAACAGACCCGAAAGTTAACGGACAGTAGAAGGCAGATTTCTGTACAAACCTCTAACACCTCTGGTGTTCCTGGGGTTTGAATTAATTAATTACATTTTTCTTTCCATTGTCTAGTAGTAGAAACATAAAAAGTATGTGTTTCTTTTTTTATAGTTCTATGTTATCACTACTTAAATAATTTAACTATCACTAAAGAGCCCCGGTGGGGAGAAAGGTGCTGGTACAATTAGCTTCAGAATAAATATCTATACTGGAAAAGACAAAACTATATTAAAAATGATATTCTAACTATTTTTCAAACTTGCTTCCTGAAGAGAGATGAATTAACAATCCTGATACTGGTAACACGTAAAACGTGGAAGTAAATGAAGAATTCAATGAAGGGGGGAGAGTGGAGTCCAGATTTCTCATTATTAGAATGAGAATTTATAGCTAAGCTGGTAGAAACTAGAACTTGCTTTCAGTTTCCCTTCCAGATCTTCTTACTCAACATCTGTTGATGAGTGGGATCATCCCATACTCATCTTTATCTTTCTGACTTAGCTAACTTAACATAATTCCTTCTAGCTCTGTCCAAGATGGGTCAGAGAAGGTGGATTCATTGTTCTTGATAGCTGCATAGTATTCCATTGTGTATATATACCACAGCTTTCTCAGCCACTCATCTGTTGTTGGGCACCTGGGTTGCTTCCAGGTTTTAGCTATTATGAATTGTGCTGCTATGAACATTGGAGTACACACCTCTTTTTGGTTGGGTGTTATGTAGTCCTTGGGGTATAACCCCAGGAGAGGAATTATGGATCATATGGAAGGTCCATATCTAGCCTTTTGAGAGTTTTCCAGACTGCTCTCCACAGAGGCTGTACCAATTTACATTCCCACCAGCAATGTAAAAAGGGTTCCTCTGTCCCCACAACCTCTCCAGCATTTGTTGCTGCTGTCCTTCTGGATGTATGCCATTCTTACAGAGTGAGGTGGTATCTTAGTGTTGTCTTAATTTGCATTTCTCTGACAATCAGTGACCTAGAGCAGTTTTTCATATGTTTGTTAGCCTTTTGGATCTCCTCTGAGGTGAATGTTTTGTTCATATCTTCTGCCCATATTTCTTTTTTTTTCTTTTTTTTATTTAAGAAAGGATTAATTAACAAAACCATAGGGTAGGAGGGGTACAACTCCACACAATTCCCACCACCCAATCTCCATAACCCACCCCTCCCCTGATAGCTTTCCCATTCTCTATCCCTCTGGGAGTATGGACCCAGAGTCATTGAGGGTTGCAGAAGATAGAAGGTCTGGCTTCTGTAATTGCATCCCCGCTGAACATGGGCGTTGACTGGTCAGTCCATACTCCCAGTCTGCCTCTCTCTTTCCCTAGTAGGGTGTGTCTCTGGGGAAGCTGAGCTCCAGGACACATTGGTGGGGTCTTCAATCCAGGGAAGCCTGGCCAGCATCCTGGTGGCATCTGGAACCTGGTGATTGAAAAGAGAGTTAACATACAAAGCCAAACAAATTGTTGAGCAATCATGGACCCAAAGCTTGGAATAGTGGAGAGGAAGTGTTAGGGAGGTACTCACTGCAAACTCTAGTGTACTTCTGCTTTCAGGTATATATTTTGCAGTAGTTTATGGGTACGTGTGAACATAAGCTCTCTCTCACAGAAACTGGTGTGTATCTAGGTTATGGGAGTTTGTTAGAAAGTGAACCACCTGAGATGAAATTAGAGTGTACTATAAAAGGAAAGGTCTCACACGAGTAATGAAGCTGAAGGGTTGTCATTCCACACGTGAAGTCTCTGGACACAGTCTGAAGTGAAGCATGTTGAGGTGGAAATCGTTGCATTGGTTAGGTTGTGGTCGGCGGATGCAATATTATTTGGTATGGATTGGGAGAGGCATACGGGAAAGTGGGCCCTATTCAAGGGTTCCAGGACTGGGGGAAGTAGGGGCTCTATAGTGGAGATGTGAGGTTCCTGCTGTTTTAGGGTTCAAAAAGACAATAGATAGTTAATGTTATCATCACATTATTTGTTAATTGGGTTAACTTTGAAAAGTCCTTTTGTTATGGTTTGTTGTACAGTATCCAGTATCTTGTATATAGCTGTGCTATTGGATGCTTCTAATCTACTTGGTCTAGGCTTTTGAGAGAGTCTGCATATCAAATACACAGCCTATATATTAAAAAGATTCAGTTTGTGTTTTGAAAAACTTTGAGACATACAATTGATTTTCCCCCTCTCATATTAATTAACTAGTGATTTATATGTCTACATTTTGCTAGGAGTGTACATAAACACCATTCCCACCACCAAAAGACTGTGACCCATCCCTCCCACCCACTCCCACCCCCCATTGGCCCAGGAAGCTGCATGTCTACCCCTCACCACAGGATTTTTACTTTGGTGCCATACTTACAATTTGATCAGGTCCTGCTTTTAGTTTCCCTTTCAGATATTCTTAGTCAACTTCTGATGATGAGTCTGATCATCCCATACTCATCTTTATCTTTCTGACTAAGCTCACTTAACATAATTACTTCTAGCTCTGTCCAACATGGGTCAGAGAAGGTGGGTTCATTGTTGTTGATAGCTGCATAGTATTCCATTGTGTATATATATATATATATATATATATATACCACAACTTTCTTAGCCACTCTTCTGTTGTTGGGCACCTGGGTTGCTTCCAGGTTTTAGCTATTATGAATTGTGCTGCTATGAACATTGGAGTACACACCTCTTTTTGGTTGGGTGTTATGGAGTCCTTGGGGTATAACCCCAGGAGAGGAATTACTGGATCATATGGAAGGTCCATGTCTAGCCTTGTGAGAGTTTTCCAGACTGCTCCCCACAGAGGCTGTACCAATTTACATTCCCACCAGCAATGTAAAAGAGTTCCTCTGTTCCCACAACCTCTCCAGCATTTGTTGCTGCTGTCCTTTTTGATGTATGCCATTCTTACAGGAGTGAGGTGGTATCTTAGTGTTGTCTTAATTTGCATTTCTCTGACAATCAGTGACCTAGAGCAGTTTTTCATATGTTTGTTAGCCTTTTGGATCTCCTCTGTAGTGAATGTTTTGTTCATATCCTCTGCCCATTTTTGGATGGGGTCATTTGCTTTTTTGGTGATAAGTTTGCTGAGCTCTTTATATATTTTGGTGATTAGTTTCTTGTCTGATATATGGCATGTGAAGTTTTTCTCCCATTCTGTGAGGGTTCTCTTTGTTTGTTTAATAGTTTCTTTGGATGTGCAGAATCTTTTCAATTTGATGCAGTCCCATTGGTTTCTTTCTGCTTTAGTCTTCCTTGCAATTGGGTTTGATTCATCAAAGATGTCCTTGAGGTGTAGGTGGGAAAGTGTTTTACCAATGTTTTCCTCTAGGCATTTCATTGTTTCCTGTCTGACATCTAAGTCTTTGATCCATTTGGAGTTAATTTTCATTTCTGGTGAGATAAAATGGTTCAATTTCATTCTTCTGCATGTTACAACCCAGTTTTCCCAGCACCATTTATTGAAGAGAGCCTCCTTTTTCCATTTAATCCTTTGGGCCTCCTTATCAAAGATTAGATGTCCATAGGTGTGGGGATTTATTTTTGGGCTTTCAATTCTGTTCCACTGGTCTGTGTGCCTATTTTTGTTCCAGTACCATGCTGTTTTGATGATGATGGCTTTATAATATAGTTTAAGGTCTGGGAGTGTGATGCCTCCATTTCTGTTTCTTTTTCTTAAGATGGTTTTGGCAATTCTAGGTGTTTTCAGGTTCCAGATAAATGATTGTAGTGTTTGTTCTATTCTCTTAAAGAAGCTTGGTGGAACTTTGATGGGTATTGCATTAAATTTGTATATGGCTCTGGGGAGAATATTCATTTTGATGATATTTATTCTTCCAATCCATGAGCATGGGATATCTTTCCATTTCTTGGTATCAGTTTCTATTTCCTTGAGTAGCGACTCATAGTTTTCAACATACAAGTCTTTCACTTCTTTGGTCAACTTTATTCCTAGGTATTTGATTGATTTTGCTGAAATAGTAAATGTGAGTGATTTCTGGATGTCTTCTTCTTCAGATTTAGTGTTTGCATAAAGAAATGCCACTGATTTTCGTACATTGATTTTGTAGCCTGATACCTTGCTATATTGCCTAATAACTTCCAGTAATTTTCTACTGGATTCTTTAGGTCTTTCTATGTATACTATCATATCATCTGCAAATAGTGAGAGCATGACTTCTTCTCTTCCAATCTGTATTCCTTTGATTTCTTTCTCTTGCCTGTTTGCTATGCCAAGAACTTCCAATACTCCACTATCTTGAGGAATTTCCCATCTATTCCCATTTTTTGTAGAGTTTTGAGCATGAATGGGTGTTGAATCTTGTCAAAGGCTTTCTCTGCATCTATTGAGATAATCATGTGGTTTTTGGCTTTGCTTTTATTGATGTGGTGAATGACATTGATTGACTTACGGATGTTGAACCAGCCTTGCATTCCTGGGATGAATCCCACTTGGTCATGATGAACAATCTTTCTGATATGTTGCTGTATCCGGTTGGCTAAGATCTTGTTTAATATTTTGGCATCTATGTTCATCAGATATATTGGTCTGTAGTTTTCCTTTTTTGTTCTGTCCCTATCAGCTTTTGGTATCAAGGTGATGTTGGCTTCATAGAAGGTGGAAGGGAGTATTCCTGTTTCTTCAATCTTATGGTATAGCTTAAGAAGTATGGGTATTAAATGTTTCCTGAAAGTTTTGTAGAATTCATTTGTGAAGCCATCTGGTCCAGGACTTTTGTTGTTGGGGTGGTTCTTAATAACGGTTTCAATTTCTTTGTCTGTGATTGGTGCATTTAGATTTTGTAGTTCTTCTTGGTTCAGTTTTGGAAGGGCATATGATTCTAGGAATTGTTCCATTTCTTCCAGATTCTCTAACTTGGTGGTGTATATTTCTTTATAGAAGTTTCGCAGGATTCTCTGGATTTCTGTGGTGTCAGTTGTGATATCTCCTCCATCGTTTACAATTCTGTAGTTAAAATTTGTAGGCTCTTGCCAGCCGGGTTGGCTTCACAGTGGTAAACAGAGACGCGGAGACAACAGCTGGGCAGGGAAGCTGTATTTCTTTATTCAGGAACAACGATTCATAAACTAAGACAAACTAATCACCAAACAGAACTCTGCCGTCTCTTTGCGGCGGCACAAGCACTCCCTCTTACTCTGTAACTCAGGAACTCTCCAACTCTGGGACTCTGGAACTCTGGTACTGGGGAACCCTCTGAAACTCTTCTACTGTGGAACTCTCTCTTACTCTGTAACTCTGAAACTCTTGAACTCCGGAACTCAGGAACTCTCTCACTCACGAACTCAGGAACCCTCTCCCGGGGTTCCTTGGGGCGGGGCCAAGCAGGCCCACGAAATTAACAGGACTCATCCAATTCTCTTGGCGGGGTAGGGCTAGAACACACCAATGTAAAGCATATGACAATTCCCCCTTTTCTTTTTAACTAAATGACTATAGTATCAAGGGTGTGGGGTGAACAGAAACATATATAACAAAAACCAGCATGTTGCCAAGGGAAGGCCTGAGGGGGCCATATCTGAAAAAAAAAACATTTCTTGCCTCTGGGAGGCTACTTGTCTCAAGGGCAATTGCATGGGGGCGGGGAACGGCCTAGAGTCCCACAGGCAGCTGGCTGCAACTTACTATGAAACAAAACTTGTTATTAGCATATCTACTGCACGATCCAAGGTTTTTAATAGAGAAGGAATTTGAGACTTTTACATATCAACAACGTCTTTTAACCTTTTGTTACACCCATTCAAGATGGAGACACACCCTAGGTGTGGGCCGGAGAGGAAACCTCAGGCATGAGAATAATTAGCATAGCCATTGTGCGATCTACCATTTCTAATAGAGAAGGTAGTGGAGAGATTTACATATCAACAAGTCTATTTAACCTTTTGTTTAGCCTAACTTAGTTAAAATATATTGATTGTTAACTAATTTTTACCTCAGACTTTAAATGTAAGTTAATTTTATCTTTATGAGAATTACGTTGGAAACCTTTTTCATTTAACTTTGACTAGTAAGAATTTAGCCTTAAAGCTACTGTTTACCAAACTTTAAACACACACATAAACATGATCATTAATACACAAGGAGAGAAACCTTTGTTACGAAGACATGTCATTTTAAACACGAATTTAAATCTGTACTGTTGGGGGGGGGGGGGTTCACCATCCGGAGGTGGCGTCCCGCGCAGCTCCACTTCTAGGAATTGCAGGTTGCGATCTCTGCACAAATCTCTGCATACTCCAGCTTGTCTGCCTTCAGACCGGACCGGCGGCTGGAGATCTCGTGTGCCCAGTTTCGGCAAGGAGCCCGGGGGTCCGGGAGGCCCGGGATGGTTCCAAAATTCATAGAAAGAGGGCAGGCAGGTCAGTTTTGCAGAAGGCGTGGGCCTAGGTGCCCAGGGGTGGTGGCCATGATAGGCCGCCGTGGCCCTGCCCCATGGCCCTGCCATGTCTGCTGCCCTGTTCGCAGTGGCCGAGCAGTGTGGAGGGATCACGCGTCCAGTGCCCTGTGCCACGTGGTGGAGATCTGGCTCCTGTGGGCTGGCCTCGGGCTCTAGCGTGTTGGCATCAGGCTCTAGCGTGTTGGCATCGGGCTCTAGTGTGTTGACTTCGGGCTCCAGCGTGTTGGCTTCGGGCTCCAGCGTGTTGTCATTGGGCTCCTGCGTGCTGGCGTCGGGCTCCTGTGGGCTGGCGTCAGTCTCCTGCGGGCTGCGGGGCTGCGGGGCTGCGGGGCTGCGGGCGCGGTGCGGGGGGTTGTCTGGGTGCAGCTGGCTGGCTGGCTGTTTGACCAGGTGGAAACAGCAGCTCCGCGCCTCGCCTCCCTCTCGCTGGCTCTTCTCGCTGGCTGTTCTGAGTTTGCCCGAGTGAGTGGAAACCACAGAGTGGTCCAGAGATAAATGTTCCAGAAACAGCAAAACAGTCTTGTGAAGAAAGAGCAGAGGCCTTTGGAGATCTCTTCACAAGCAGAAGAGAAGGCCATCGTGCATAGGTAGCCAAATTGTCTTTACTTATCTGAGAGATGCACAGGTCAGGTCCACGTGGGCGCCATTTGTTGTTAAAATTTGTAGGCTCTTGCCAGCCGGGTTGGCTTCACAGTGGTAAACAGAGACGCGGAGACAACGGCTGGGCAGGGAAGCTGTATTTCTTTATTCAGGAACAACGATTCATAAACTAAGACAAACTAATCACCAAACAGAACTCTGCTGTCTCTTTGCGGTGGCACAAGCACTCCCTCTTACTCTGTAACTCAGGAACTCTCCAACTCTGGAACTCTGGAACTCTCATACTGGGGAACCCTCTGAAACTCTTCCACTGTGGAACTCTCTCTTACTCTGTAACTCTGAAACTCTCGAACTCCGGAACTCAGGAACTCTCTCACTCATGAACTCAGGAACCCTCTCGCGGGGTTCCTTGGGGTGGGGCCAAGCAGGCCCGCGAAATTAACAGGACTCATCCAATTCCCTTGGCAGGGGAGGGCTAGAACAAACCAATGTAAAGCATACGACACAATTCTATTAATTTGAGTCTTCTCTCTTTTTTGTTTGGTGAGTCTGGCTAGAGATTTGTCAATTTTGTTTAATCTTTCAAAGAACCAACATTTGGCTTCATTGATCTTTTGTATGGTTCTTTTATTTTCGATGTTGTTTATTTCTGCTCTAACTTTAGTGATTTCTGTCCTTCTGGTTGCTTTAGGGTTCCTTTGTTCCTCTTACTCTAAGATCCTCTAATCATTATGTAATGTCCTTGCCTATCTTTTATTACTTTATTTACTTTAAAATCTATCGTGTCTGAGATGAGAATGGCTGTTCCTGCCCTTTTTTGTGGTCCGTTAGCCTGTATGCTAGTTTTCCATCCTTTCACATTAAGTCTGTGTTTATCTTGTTGTGACAGATGGGATTCTTGCAAACAGCATATGGTTGGGTTATGTTTTCTGATCCATCCCCCCACCCTATGCCTTTTGATGGATGAGTTTAAGCCATTGACGTTTATTGATATTATGGATTTAATGTATTGTAGTGCCATGGTTCAAAAAAAAATTTTGTTTGCTCTGATATATTGCAAGTATTATAGTGATTTTCTTGTTTATAAGAGGTCTTTTAGAACCTCTTTCAGGGCTGGCTTGGTGATGGTTGCCTCCTTTAACTGTTGTTTATCTAAGAAGGTTTTGATCCCTCCATCTAGTTTGAATGAAAGTCTAGCAGGATATATTATCCTTGGTTGAAACCTTTTTTCATTTAGGGCTCTATAGATATCTTGCCACTCCCTTCTGGCTTTTAGAGTTTGAGTGGTGAAGTCTGCAGATAATCTTATGGGTTTTCCCTTGTATGTGACTTTTTCTTTCTCTCTTGCAGCCTTTAGGATCCTTTCTTTATCCTTACTTCTTCTCATTGTGACTATGATGTGTCTTGGTGTCTTTAGGTATGGGTTGATTTTGTTTGGCACTCTCTGGGCCTCTTGAATCTTGATGTCCTTTCTGTTATTCAGGTCTCGGAAGTTTTCTTATATTATTTCCTCTAGAATGTTTGCTTCCCCTTCCTCTCTTTCTTCCTCTGGCAGGCCAATTATGCAAATGTTCCTTCTTTTGAGATCATCCCATATGTCTCTGTTGTTGTTTTCAGTGTCTCTCAATCTCTTTTTAAGCTCTTTCACCTCTTTCTTAGTTTTCTCTAACTCATCCTCTGTCTGACTAATTCTGTTTTCTGCTTCTGTTAGTCTGCTTTCCCTTGCCTCAGCTTCTTTCTTCATTACAGCTATTTCAGCTTTCAGTTCTCTAATTGCCTCAAGATAATCAGTATTTTCCTTGGGGGTCTCAACTGTTGTTTCCCTAATACTGCCATTCCTTTCCTCCAATGTTGTTTTCATTTCTGGGATTAATAAGTTCATTATTGCTTGCATACTTTTCTTATTTATGGTTACTTCTGGCTGATTTATAGTTTCTTCTGGGCTCTTGTCTTCATTCATTGGAGTAGCAGTTTTATTTGTTTTTGATCTACCCATTTTTTTGATTTATGTGTTTTTTTTATGCTCTGTTGTTCCTCAGTCATTGTGTCTTGAGTATAAGTAACACTGTACTAAATACCTTTATGACAATTGCACTCACCAACCTCAGGAATTACAGTAGCAACTGAAACAAGTATTGAAGTAGTTTAATCGTTACCAGTTAGCCAAACAATTTCTCCAATCTGTGAAAAAATAGTAACCAAATCCCAGTGAAGAAAGAGAAAAGAAAGAAAGGATAGCAAGAATAGACAGTTATGCTAATCTACTATCCACTGTATATTCTAGGGGTAACAAGAGGGGAAAGGGAACTAGAGCAGAGATACGCACATAGAGAGTCCACTCTGAGTCAGATTTCTTCCCCAAAATAATTCAAAAATTCAGAAAGGCAAAGAAGAAGGAAGAAGTGTATGACAAGATTAAAATAAAAAAAATTAAGAAAAAGAGAGAAAAGGGGAAAGATAAGAAAAAGAGCTGTAATTAAAGAGCAGTGAAAGGAAATTCCTAAATGTGTATTAGTGAATTCAAAAAAGCACACTGTGGTGTGGGGGCTGTGGGCTATGACTTTGGAAGCTGTAGGATTAAGGATGAAGGGATGACAAGAATGAGAAAAAAAAAAAAAGAATGAGAGAGAAAAGAAAAAGATAAGAAAAAGAACAGTTATAAAAGGGCAGTGAAAGGAAAGGGCTTTTTTGTATTTATTTTTAATTATTTAATTGGCTATGCGAGGTGAGGTGGGGGGGTGTTGGCTACTTAGAAAGAAAAAAGGCCAGAGGATTCAGAAAGGTATAGACTTTGAATTAATGATACTCCCTGATGGGACAGGAATTTGGTAAAGAAAAGGAGCTCCTAGCAGTGGTTCCCAGGGACAGGTTGGGGGGGAGGGGCAGGGGCCGGGAAGGAGGTATGATTGAAAATTAAAAGGAAGAAAAAAAAATTTTTCCCCCCTTTTTTCCCTACTCTAATTCTCAACCCAAATTAAGTTACAGTCACCTCCTTGGTGTCACTGCTAGGACCCCTTATTGACTGGCAGCTAAAGGCAGAAAATCCTACCATTTCCAGAAGATGTGATCAGAGCTCAAGCCACTAGCAGCTTCTCAGTCCGCCATCTTCTGGAAACCCCCTCTGCCCATTTTTCAATGGGGTCATTTGCTTTTTTGATGCTTTGTTTGCTGAGCTCTCTCTATATTTTGGTGATTAGTTTCTTGTTTGATGTCTGGCATGTGAAGATCTTCTCCCATTCTGTGAGGGGTCTCTTTGTTTGTTTAATAGTTTCTTTGGATGTGCAGAAGCTTTTCAATTTGATGTAGTCCCATTGGTTTGTTTCTGCTTTAGACTTCCTTGCAATTGGGTTTGATTCATCATAGATGTCCTTGAGGTGTAGGTGGGAAACTGTTTACCAATGTTTTCCTCTAAGTTGTTTAATTGTTTCTGGACCTGACCAAATTGTAAGTAGGGCACCAAAGTAAAAACCCTGTGGTGAGGGGTAGACATGCAGCTTCCTGGGTCAGTGGGGGGTGAGAGTAGGTGGGAGGGATGGTTCACAGTCTTTTGGTGGTGGGAGTGGTGTTTATGTACACTCCTAGTAAAATGTAGTCATATAAATCACTAATTAATATGAGGTGGGAAAATTAATTGTATGTCTCAAAGTTTTTTAAAACAGACTGAATCTTTTTAATATATAGGCTGTGTATTTGATATGCAGACTCTCTCAAAAGCCTAGACCAAGTAGATCAGAAGCAACCAATAGCACAGCTATATACAACATACTGGGTACTGTACAGCAAACCATAACAAAAGGACTTTTCAAAGTTAACCCAATTAACAAATAATGTGATGATAATATTAACTATCGATTATCTTTTTGAACCCTAAGACAGCAGGAACCTCACATCTTCACTATAGTGCCTCTACTTCCCCCAGTTCTGGAACCCTTGGATAGGGCCCACTTTCCCGTATGCCTCTCCCAATCCATACCAAATAATATTGCATCTGCTGATCACAACCTAATCAACGCAACGATTTCCACCTCAACATGCTTCACTTCAGACTGTGTCCAGAGACTTCACGTGTGGAATGACAACCCTTCAGCTTCATTACTCGGGTGAGACCTTTCCTTTCATAGTATACTCTAATTCCATCTCAGGTGGTTCACTTTCTAACAAAGTCCCAAAACCTAGATATACACCAGTTTCTGTGAGAGAGAGCATATGATCACACGTATCCATAAACTACTGCAAAATATATACCTGAAAGCAGAAGTACACTAGAGTTTGCAGTGAGTACCTCCCTAACACTTCCTTTCCACTATTCCAAGCTTTGTGTCAATGATTGCTCAACAATTTGTTTGGCTTTGTATGTTAACTCTCTTTTCAGTCACCAGGTTCCAGATGTCATCAGGATGCTGGCCAGGCTTCCCTGGACTAAAGACCCCACCAATGTGTCCTGGAGCTCAGCTTCCCCAGAGACACACCCTACTTCTGAAAGAGAGAGGCAGACTGGGAGTATGGACCTTCCAGTCAACGCCCATGTTCAGCGGGGAAGCAATTACAGAAGCCAGACCTTCTACCTTCTACAACCCACAATGACCCTAGGTCCATGCTCCCAGATGGATAGAGAGTGGGAAAGCTATCAGGGGAGTGGGTGGGAATTGGAGATTGGGTGGTGGGAATTGTGTGGAGTTGTACCCCTCCTACCCTATGTTTTTTTTAATTAATCCTTTCTTAAATAAATTTAAAAAAACTAGAACTTGCACTTAGCAATGTATTATAACCAAAGACAAGCATAATATAGTATGCTTAACTTACTTAAGATATAGATAGGTACATATCTATATCTATATCTATAGGTATATATACAAGTAATACTATATACACAAGTAATTTCTTGTTTTGTTTCTGGGATCTCAGAGATAGTAATAATAATAATAATAATAGTAGTAGTAGTAGTAGTACCACAGTGCTCACAAGTACACCTAGCATTCAGATCTTGGTTTCTAGTACTTTACTTTGATAAAATAAACTAAAATGTTATAGAAAAAGTCTAAGGCTGAGAGAGGAAGTATACAAAATGATGCGGGAATATACTGTATATTTGTAATATAAGAAAATACATAAGTACTATTCAGCTCTTAAAGGTTATGAAGTTGGTGGGCATGACAGTGAATAGTTATGCAAATAGATTCTCATGCCTGAGGCTCTGAGATCCTAGGTTCAATCTCTAGCAACACCATAAATCAGAGAAGAGCTGAGTGGTGCTCTAGTTTAAAATTAAAAAAAAATTTTTTTTTTAAAAATCGGGGCCTGGTGGTGGCGCACTTGGTTGAGCACATATGTTACAGTGCCCAAGGACCCAGGTTCCAGCCCCTGGTCCCCACCTTCAGGGGGAAAGCTTCATGAGTGGGCTGCAGGTGTCTCTCTGTCTGTCTGTCTCTCTCTCTCTATCTATCTCCCACTTCCTTCTTGATTTCTGGCTGTCTCTATCCAATAAATAAATAAAGTTAAAAAGATTTTGTGTATATATATATATATATATCATCTCCTTTGCTTCTTCTTGTATGGAGCTTGAAGGAATTGAGTTGAGTAATATAATCCAAAAAGACAAGGACAAATAAATACTGGGTGACATCACTCATAAGTGGAACTTAAGAAACTAGGACTGTGTTTGGTGTATTGCATAAAAAATGGAATTCTGGGAAAAGGAGGGGAATAGAGAGAGAGAGAGAAAGGGAGAGAGGGAGTGTGTGTGTGTGTGTGTGTGTGTGTGTGTGTGTGTGTGAGGGAAGGGTGTAGAGGGAGGTCTGGATACTTGATGCATGATGAGTCTAAGATGTGGGCTTGTTTTGCAGATACCTATCATGGGGAGATGAGAAATCGTGCCCATGTGTCAACAATTATCTAGTAACCCTCTCCATAAAGTGGAAAAAAAAAAGGAAGCCCAACCTACTCTAATAGTAGGTATAGCCTCTCTTAAACCCCTTTCCATTGATGACTTCCCATAGGGGTTTCATAGGCACCTCAAAAGAAAGACCACCTTAGACAGTATGCTCTTCCCAGTCAGCTTAAGAGTAAAGTGTGGCAGCTTTTGTAATTATTGAGGCTATCAAAATTGAGATAGTATGCAGAACTAGAGAGTGAGAATTTATAGTAGTAGGCTCCTATAAAACTTTTTTTCAAAGATGACACCATCTTAACTGAACTATTTATCATATTTCAAACATATACTTCTATCTGCTTTTCTTTACTTTAGACAAATATTTAATTGGGATACAACATCAAATTTATCTTCATAAGGCAAAACACCACATTATAAAAACTTACTCTATTTTCAAGAATTGTTAATAGTTTCAGTCTCTTGACAATAATATAATACTTTACAGCTGTGTTTTTACTTAGTGTTACAAAATAAAAATGCAATTTGTCACTCCAAGACATGTCTTTCACTTATGTGAAAATATTTCTGAATAGGCATCATTGAAAGCTTTTGCAAATAAAGCCATCTTGTGTTTTATCGGACACATTTAAAGCATCTAATATGACCAAGAGGACTAGAGAACTGACTCAAGTAATATGCACATAAAACTTCAAAAGAATGCTAAATAGGACGTTTGATCTAAAATTGGAAACTAGTAGTAAGTGTAAGCTATTAGAAAACAGAAACTATTCAAAAACAAGATTAGATAATTGTATAAATTGTACTGAAATGTAAGATGGAAATATGCTAATACAGATATTGGCATTTAAAATAAAGAGGCTTTTTTCATATTATCTGGAACATTTCATCTAAATAGGTGAAGTAATGGAAACTTAAATAAATGCATAGTCAGTGACAGAATACAAGTAACCTTTATTATAATGGGCTTACACACATCTCTGTCCTTAAAGTAACAACAGCATTTTACTTTGTCCATATAATTTCATTGATCTTGCCTGTCACACAGACATAAGTGATCACTACATGCAAAAGCTTTTCTTTAAGTGAGTTTTAGACAGTTCTAGTTTGACTCTATCACATTTTCAGAAATACAAAGAAATTTCACTTTTACACAGCTATAGTGTTGGCAGGGGGGAAAGTATATTATTTTTCACTGAACATAAAAGAAGATTTTGGGGATTCAGGGATAAATCACCATAGGGTGTATGGACATTTTGTCATGCGCTCAGTTCAAGCACAAGACTTGGTGTCACACACCAAGTGACAGAGCGCCTGGGGAAGTTCTGGTCCTAGGACGGTCTGTTTGTCTGTCCATCATCTGTCTGAAAGAAAAACAAAAATGTCCTCGAAGCAGCAAATGCATGCACTTATAAGGCAATAGTTCTGTAAAAAATAGTTGCATTTTCTTCATTTTGCACAAAGGCAATATTAGAAGAGCATATGAAATGGTTCTGAAGATTCACAATTCTCTCTACCCAGATAATATCCTGTCCTCAGATTATATTATTGGCTTATACATTTAATGTATATTAGAAGGACAGAAAACTAGAGTGAAGCCATATTTCTGAATAGCAAAAACATAAATGTTGCAACTCCTAATTCGATACAATCTAATTTGTTTCTGAAGAATAAATTATCAATTATTCTTTCAATTTAAAATATATCTGGCTAAAACTTCTTTATACACATCCGTTTAAAATATTTATAATGAATACAGATTAAACTACACTATAACATAGATAATTAAAACGTCAATCAGAATCTTCCTATCTTACAGCCTTACACTGACTTCCCACTGTATGTAAAGGAAGTCTCAGCATTAAATAGAGCCAGAAATGTCCTTTACAGTCTGATCCCATTCCATCTTTGATCCTCATATCATGAAACCTTCATCCACTAGTTTATAAGCTCTTTCTCAGCCCACAATCTTTTTGTAATACTTTCTTCTCTGCCTACGAAATTGATTTGATTTGATTTCTTATTCCTTTATATGTTTAGCTTTTTCTTTTATTTTCTTCCCATTCTGAGTGTCAGAAAAAAAATATGCAACTCTCAAAAGGCATTTTATAACCACTCTGTCTTAATTAGGAACATTTGGTGCTTCATTCTATTTCTCTATTCAGTGAAATACATCTTTTTGATTTGCTGTTACGTTATACTCTTGTTTTGTTTTTTTCGTGAAATTGTCATATCTTCGTAACAAATGTAGTCTTAGGATGTGTTGTTGTAAGCTACGATCTATCTTAGCAATCAGGGCATTTTTTAAAAATATACTTATTTATTTATTTTCCTTTTTGTTGCCCTGGTTGTTTTTCATTGTTGTTGTAGTTGTTGTTGTTAGATAGGACAGAGAGAAATGGAGAGAGGAGGGAAAGACAGAGAGGGGGAGAGAAAGATAGACACCTCCACACCTGCTTCACTGCCTGTAAAGCGACTCCCCTGCAGGTGGGGAGTCGGGGGCTCAAATTGGGATCCATAAGCCAGACCTTGCCCTTTGTGCCAGGTGCGCTTAACCCACTATGCCCGACTCCCAGCATTTTCTTTTTTTAACAATGCTTGCTGATAATATCTTGAAATCAGAAAATTTCTTATAATAATCCTAATTTCTAAATTAATGCCCAGAAAAATCTCACTTCACTGTAGTAGCTCTTCCCTTAAGCGAACTTAATAGAACTAAGTAGCAGCAGTGTCTGTGCTATACTATGTCTAATAGAGCCTCTATTCTCATAAACCACTGAAAGAGCTGAGTTCACACCACTGGAAACTTCTCATCTTTAATTTGTCCATTTACTGTTTGTGTCACCATGATTTATATACTGGGAAGGTAGGAAATGTGTCCTTTTATTCAGTTGTAATACTACATTTTATATAAAATGAATTCCATGCACTATATAAATAAATGTTAAGCAAAAAGGTAGTAAAATTAATATTTTATTATAATCATAGAAAAATTTAGACTAAATTCTAGGCTAGTAGAATGAAAATCTCATACTTATAGAGTGCTGTGCTGTGGTCTGGGAGGTGGCACAATGGATAGAGCATTGGACTCACAAGCATGAGGTCTTGAGTTCGATCCCCAGCGCACATGTACCAGAGTGATATCTGGTTCTTTCTCTCTCTCTCCTCCTATCTTTCTAATAAATAAGTAAAATATTAAAGAGAGTGTTGTGCTAACTAAAACTAATCAAATCAAATTTGCCCTTCTGAAACAATTCAGAATGCAGCCAATCCTTCCCTGGCTATAATACTCTTCCCCTTTTCTTTTTTTATGAATTATCTTTAAAATAATTCATTAGGACCACGTGGTGGCTCACCAAGTAAAGAATAGTCATTAGCATGGATACATATCTGGTTTCAAGCCCCCAGTTTCCTACTCACAGAGGGGATATTTCAGGAGGTGTAGGCAGTCTTGCAATTATCTTTCCTCTTTTTCTCTGTTTTTCACCCCTTATCAAAAAAGCAAAACAAAACAAACAAAAATCCAAGGCTTCTAGGAATAGTGAAATGATGCAGGCACTGAGTACCAGCAGTAACCCTGATGACAATAAGAAAGCATTATTTACACAGAGTTTTTTTTTTTTCAATAAATAGAGTCGGTTTATCACAATCCAAAAAAATCAGAAAGATTTTTCTCTTCATATATCCTGGACCTACAAATCACAATAACAAATGAACAGAAAGGCAAAGTGATGGTGGGCTGGAGAACCAGTTTCCATAGATAGTGTACTGCTTTCCGGTGTGCATAATCCAGGTCCAAGCCTGGTCCCCCATTATACTTAAGGCTGCTCAGGTGTCTGTGGGGGAGGGTCTGTTCAGGTGTGTGTGTATGAAAGAGAGAGAGAAAGAGAGAGAGAGAGAGAGAATGGGGAGTTCGCTCAGGTATGTGTAACAAAAATAATAAAGGAAACTGTAGTGCTAATGTTCCTCCCTCTCTCCCTTGCTTTCCCTCTCCCATTCCCTCTCCTCTTCCTCTTCCCCCCTCCACTTATCCTTTCTCTCCCGTCTTCCCTCTCTCCTTCAAAAATTAAAAAGGTAAAGAAGAAGGAGGAAGAGGAGGAGGAGGAGGAGGAGGAGGAGGAGGAGGAGGAGGAGGAGGAGGAGAAGATCTTCCAGACCAGCACCCATGAGCCAAAAGAAGTTTTAGCATTGTGGTATCTTTCCCCACTCTCCTTCTGCTTGTTTTGTTTGTATGTTTTGCTTTGTTTTGTTTTTGCCACCAAGATTATGGCTGGGTCTCATTGCCTGCATGACAACTCCTGGCAGACATTGTATTTTTCTTTCTTTCCTTTAGAGACAGAAAGCAATAGAGAAGGAAGGGGGAGGGAAGGAGAAAGAGAAATGTCTCAGTCAATGATGCTCATCTCCTGAAGCTCCCACACCTGCAAGCAGGGACTGAGGATTTGGATTCAGGTCCTTGCATATGGTATTGTGTGCACTTTACTGGTGAGTCACTACCTGATCTGTTTCTATCTTTTTATCTGCAAAAGCTGGGAAGCCTTGTTGATAAATTAACAACAACAACAATAATGTGATAAAAGAGCAATTGAGATAATGAATTAAAATTGAAAAAACTGGAGTTACGGAGACTGGGTAAGGCATGATTTGTAATACCTGAACATAAACTAAAGTACAGAATCAGAGATTGAAACCAGTACTTAAACTGAGGAGAAAATGGGCAGAGCCTGTGAAAAGATAAGATGACTGAATCCAAGATTTCTTATTTGAGAACAAAGTAAATGAAGATACCATTACTGATATAGGGATCAGTGCAAGAGAAGTAAGTGATAATTTTTCTCATAAGATTTATATGTTTGATAGATTCAGAGTCAATTTCTAGTTACATAGTTAGAAAATACCCCCTCTAAAGCTCAGGAGAAAAAGATAAAAATTTTAGCTATTCTTTATAAAATAAGATAGAAAGAGGGAACTGATGCTGAGAAAACTCAAGAATGAAAATTTATGTATCTGAAATGTTTTTTTAAATTTTTTTTTAAATATTTATTTTATTTATTCCCTTTTGTTGCCCTTGTTTTATTGTTGTAGTTATTATTGTTGTTGTCATTGTTGGGTAGGACAGAGAGAAATGGAGAGAGGAGGGGAAGACAGAGAGGAGAAGAGAAAGATAGACACCTGCAGACCTGCTTCACCGCCTGTGAAGCGACTCCCCTGCAGGTGGGGAGCCGGGGTTCGAACCGGGATCCTTATGCCGGTCCTTGTGCTTGCGCCACCTGCGCTTAACCCGCTGCGCTACAGCCCGACTCCCCTGAAATGTTTTCTATAACAGATAGAATACAATTTGCTGCATAAATTATGAGAATGGTTTTTAACCTGTACTTAGATAGCGTCCCATCAGTTACTACTCTTTTGCTCTCATATTTTAATAAGAAATGTCCCACAATCTACACGTTCTTTGTTGTAAGCTTCCTTTTTCTGTCATTATGCTTTTCTTTCAGTCTGGATTTATATGTGCTGTATCCTTGTGAATTATGACTGAACCTCTAAATTTTAATTAAGATATGATTCTTCCAGAAATATTTTCCTGAGTTACTGGGTTGGACCAAAGCTATCATGCAAATATTCAAACAGTACATATGACTACTTTTTTACTAGCAGTAATCATGACATATAGTATACATATATATAGTATATATATATATATATATATATACACATACATATATATATGAATAATATTTATTCATCATTTTGCCAGCAGTAATAACTGGTACATATAGGGCATAAAATCTCTTCTTAGATCTCACTTTGTAGGGCCAGGTGGTGGTGCACCGGATTGAGCATGTTGCAATGCGCAAGGATCCAGGTTAGACCCCCCAGCCCCCACCTGCAAGGGGAAAGCTTTACAAGTGGTAAAGCAGGATTGCAGGTGTCTTTCTTTCTCTTTCCCTACCTGTCTCCCCCTTCCTCTCGATTTCTGACTGTCTGTATCCAATAAATAAATAAAGATAATAAAATTTTTTTAAAGGTTTCACTTTGGAAAAAATGTGAAAGAAAATTATGAGAATGGCAATTTTTAATACACATGGATATATTCTAGCTGCTTATCAAATAATTTAAGTTCATTACAAATAATTTGAATCATATATATCTATATATAGCACAAATAAATGAATTATAAATTGTTTGTTAATCATTCTCCCAGAGGTCACTGTTAATTGATTTTATTCATACAAACCTTTTGTTCTCTTCACATTCATGCACAAATAAAATTGTTAAAAAAAATACTGTACTGGGGGGAGGAAACATCTCAGTCTATTAAATTATATGACTTGTATATCAGAGGTACCAGAGGACATTGGTTAAATCTCTGGCATTATATTAATCTTTTTTAAAAATTCACTTTTGCTTTTAAAAATACTTCCTTATATAAAATTATTTTTGCAAAATAATTCATATCTAATATAGTGTTTTACTGTAATATGATGCCACTTTAGTTAACCAATTATGTTTTTAGATATAAGCTTTATTTAATTTTTTAGTATTAATATTAATTATGGGTAAACAGCATCAAATTAAATTTTATGATAAAAGTAATATTTTATTTTAATATTTTATATGACATTACAGTCGAGATTCTAACCTGATGCTTAATCATACAACTGAAATAAATTGAAGAGATAAAAAATTTTAGTTAACATATACATTTTGTGACTTACCATCTGTTGAAAATTAGTTACCTGAAGAATGGTACCATTTTAAACTCTCTGAATTTTTTTATAAATATTTATCTTAGGAGCCCTGCCTTGCTCAAATGTTTTTTTTTCTCATATGAAAGACAAAATATGGCATGATGCACTGATGAAATATTTTAATATATTCTATTCTATTTGGAGAATGCATACAGTCTGGACCAGACCACTTCCTGAGTACAGTTATTATTACATTATTATTAATAAGTATTTTATCAGAACACTGTCAGTTATGGATTATATTAACACTAGGGATTGAACCTGAATATAAAGTTTATTTTCTCCCCTGTAACTATTATGCCATCACTCTGACCACTGGAAACAGACCATATTCTATGAGAATTTATAATTTACAAATGTTTTATTAGTGATTTAATAATGTTTGACAAGATTGTGGGAGAAGAAGAGTACAATTCCATACATCCCACCACCAGAGTTCCATATCCCATCTTCTCCGTTGGAAGTTTCCCTATTACTTATCTCTCTGGGAGTATGGACCAACTTACTCAGCCATTTGAGTAAGACTAGTCTTGAAATGAGTGCAGCCCAGAATATCCCTAGCTATAACCATGGAATGTGAGCTCAGACCAACAGCAATGCAGAGATTAAACAGGCTCCTGTGCTGAATATGAATAAACAGAAGACCCAGATAGATCAGATCGATGGGGTTTACAGTTAGTGACATTTATATACTTTTCCCATATTTGGGAGCTATTCTCTATGCTGATCCAGCTCTATAGTCCTATTCCCAATTCTGACACCATCTCTTCAGACAATACTTTTAACTTACCTGTATGTTAGCTGTTAGGCTCAGGCAAAAATGAGTAAAGTCATGGGCCCCTTGGAATATATCTAAAATAGATTTCCGAGATTCTTCCAACATGAGGATCCCAAATCTCATTCACTATATTCTTGCTTTTAGGTTCCTGATTATGTGTTCTGCTTTATATCTTCATACTGTTCAGCCGCCATGTTGCCGATGCTACCATGATGCCAAGCTGACTTGCCTGGGAAGATGACTTCACCAATGTGTCCTAGAACCCCACCTCTCCAAAGCCCTGCCCCACTAGGGAAAGAGAGAGACAGGCTGGGAGTATGGATCGACTTGCCAATGCCATGTCCAGCAGAGAAACAATTACAGAAGCAAAACTTCCCACCTTTTGCACCATATCATTCTTAATTTTTAAAATAACTTGATGAGGCATCTATATAAAATTACCATTTGAGATATACCAACTTTACAGGGTCAAGTGATGGTGCACTTGGTAAGATACAGGTATTACAATGTGCAAGGAGCCAAGTTTGAGCCCCCAGTCTCCACCTCTCAAGGAAAACTTTGCAAGCAATGAAGCAGTATTTCAGAAATCTCACTATCTTTGTCTCTCCTTATCTCTCTCCCCCCTTCTCTCTCAGTTTCTGTCTCTACACAGTAAATATATAAAGAGATATATCAACTTCTCTCCACTGTTACTCTGTATGGGAATGCATCTCTATATATAAATGTATATATATATATAGCTATTGTTGTTATTGATGTCGTCGTTGTTGGATAGGACAGAGAGAAATGGAGAGAGAAGGGGAAGACAGAGAGGGGGAGAAAAAGACAGACACCTGCAGATCTGCTTCACCGCCTGTGAAGCAACTCCCCTACAGGTGGGGAGTGGGGACTGGAACTGGGCGCCTTAGGCAGGTCCTTGTGCTTCACGCCAAGTATTGAAAATATGTATTGGAACAGACAAAAATTCATAATTTTATTATATGGGGACATAATTGTATACATTAAGGAAATTTAAGCATGAACATTAAAACTTAAGAATACTCATAAGATAACTGTCATAGAGAAGAATGTAAGAAAGTCTATAAATAAGCATAAGGGATGATTTCCAGTAAAACTATGTGCCAGAATATAAACTACTATAGAGCTGTAAAGATGGGATGAAATTCAATGAGGTCATTGGATTGGGAACAAAGGCAGCTTTGTTGTGGATTCATTAAAAATAAATTGTAAACAATATGAAGGCTTTTCATTAAAATGCGTATGAATAAATGCAATGCAGTATAGTTTCAGACTCATGCATCCCATTTCTTGTTTGTAGTCAAAAGTATGTATCAAAATATATTTTCAATGCTTCCCTGAAGATATTTTGGTAACAGCAATATATCCCTTCTTAGAAAGATGCTTTTCTATGGCATACTACTGGCAGACTTTTTCTTAATTTTAATTCTTTGGAGATAGTTTCTCAGGCTAATATATCACTACATATGCAGAATGAAATGTAACTGAAATGTTTAAATGACTGTATATATTGTAAACTTCTAGTGTTGTTTACATTACATGAAATTCCCCTGAATAGTAGAAAGAAAAATCATGAATTTTCTTAAAGCACTTTATGTATTGGAAGTTTCTTAATGGTTCCTTATTTGAAGTAGATATTCAATTATTTATGCACATACAAAATTGTATTGTATGGAGTTGTACCCCTCCTATTCTATGGTTTTGTTAATGTCTCCTTTCTTAAATAAATAAAAAACGAGAAAATACCATAAAAATTTTTTTAAAAGAATAGGAAAGCTATCAGGCGAGGGGATGGGATGCGGAGTTCTGCTGGTAGAAATTGTGTAGAGCTGTACCCCTCTTATCCTATGGATTTTGTCAGTGTTTCCTTTTTATAAATAAAAATGAAAATAATAAATAAAAGAAAAAGAAAGGGGGGAGCTCAAGTAAATAGAATTCCAAAAAGAGGAAATATCAAAACAAACACCACAGAAATCCAATGTATTATGCATATGAATACCTATAGTCACCAAGCTGGAGAACCTGGAATAAATGGAAGAGTTCCCAGAAACATATGACCTTCAAAAACTGAACTAAGAGGAACAAAAATAAAAGAACAGACCAATCAAGCCAAAGAGATTGAAACAATCATCAAGAACCTCCCAAACAATAAAAATCCTGGAACAGATGGCTTTACAAATGAACTCTACAAAACATTCAAGGAAGAGTTAGTGCCTATACTTTTAAAAAGGGGGTCGGGCGGTGGCGCAATGGGTTAAGAACATGTGGCGCAAAGCTCAAGGACCGGCGTAAGAATCCCGGTTCGAGCCCTCAGCTCCCCACCTGCAGGGGAGTTGCTTCACAGGCAGTGAAGCAGGTCTGCAGGTGTCTATCTTTCTCTCCCCCTCTCTGTCTTCCCCTCCTCTCTCCATTTCTCTCTGTCCTATCCAACAACGAACAGCATCAACAATGGCAATAATAATAACCACAATGAGGCTACAACAACAAGGGCAACAAAAGGGGGAAAAAAGGCCTCCAGGAGCGGTGGATTCATGGAGCCCAGCAATAACCCTGGAGGGAAAAAAAAAAAAAGAAAGCTCTTCAAAAAAATTGAAAACACAGGAATACTTTCTTTCAGTTTTTATGAAGCCAACATGTCCCTGATATCAAAAAGAAGAGAGGGACACAACAAAAAAGAAAATTACAGACTAATATCTGATGAACATAGATGCTAAACTATTGAACAAAACCCTAGCAAATCGGATACAGCAATATATTAAAAAGATTGTACATCGAGAACAAGTGGGATTTTTTTTTATCCCAGGCATACAAGGCCGGTATCAATATACATAAATCAATATATGTGATCCACCAAATCAATAAAAAAACACAAAGCAAACAAACAAACAACAAAAACAAACAAACAAAAAAACCACAATTACCTCAATGGTTTCAGAGAAAGTCTCTGACAAAATATAACATCTTTTCATGATTAAAACACTTCAAAATTGGGAACAATAGAAAATTCTTTTTTATTATTAATGGAAGATGGGAAATTCTTTAACCTAGTGGAGTTCATATACAACAAACCTACATCCAACATAATACTCAATTTTGAGAAGCTGAAAGCATTCCCACTTAGATAAGGTGCTAGAGAGGGCTGCCCACTATCACCATTGCTATTCAACATAGTATTCAAGTTTTTGCCATATCAATCAGGGAAGAGAAAGGAATTAAAGGGTTATAGACTGAAAGAGAAGAAGTCAAACTCTCACTATCTGCAGATACATACAAAAGCCTAGAGAATCCAGAATAATGCTCCTGGAAATTATCAGACAATAAAATAAGGTGTCAGGCTACAAAATTAACAGACACAAGTTGGTGGTATTCCTTTATGGAAGCACTTCAAAGAAAAGAAGATTAAATCCAGAAATCAGTCCCTTTTACTATAGCAACAAAACTATAAAATATTTAGCAGTAAATCTAACAAAAGTAGTGAAAGACTAGTATACTGAAACTACGGGTCACTATTCAAAGAAATATAAAAAGACATGAAGAAGTAGAAATATATTCCATGTTCATGCGATGGAAGAATTAACATCATCAGAATAAATATTCTACCCATAGCCATATACAAATT
The DNA here is from genome assembly GCF_950295315.1 of Erinaceus europaeus. NCBI lineage: Eukaryota > Metazoa > Chordata > Mammalia > Eulipotyphla > Erinaceidae > Erinaceus > Erinaceus europaeus. The sequence goes on from NC_080166.1 coordinate 71,770,422, forward strand.
TAATGGAATACCTACTATGTCCCCACCATTTTTTTTCAGTAGAACAAAAGCTACAAGTCTATCTGGAACCAGAAAAGACCTATAATCACCCAAGCAATCTGGAGAAAAAAAGAACAGAACTGGAGGCATAATACTGCCGAATCTCAAACTATACTATACGGCCATCATAATCAAAACTGCTTGACACAGGAACAAAAATACACAAGCTGACCAATGGAACAAAATTGAGAGCCCAGAAAAAAAAACCTATATCTATGATAATCTAATTTTTTTTGACAAAGGGGCTCAAATCATTCAATGGAGAAATAAATGTCTCTTCAGCAACTGGTGTAGGGAAAATTGGGATGTAATGTATAGAAGAATGAAACTGAACCACTAAACAAAAAACAAAAAACAAAAATAAACTTTCACCAAAAATCAAAAATAAACTTTAAATGGATCAAGGACCTGGATTTTAGATGAGAAACTATCAAATAATTAGAGGAAAATATTACAGAAATCATTTCCTCTAAATTGTATAGACATCTTCAATGATACAAATCCAACTGCAAAAAAAAGACTAAAACAAAAATAAATCAATATGACTACATCAAATTGAAAAGCTCTACTCAGAAAAATGAACCACCACCCAAACAAAGAAATTTCTTACAGAATGGGAGATCTTTACATGCCATACATCAGACAAAAGACTAATAACCATAACATATAAATAGCTCATCAAACTCAACAATAGCAAAACAAATAAAAATTAAAAAGTGAGGGAGAGTATGTGAACAGAATATATTCACTGCAGAAGAAATCCAAAGGCCAACAGACATATGAAAAAAATATATCATTATTTATCAAAGAAATGCAAATAAAGACAACAATGAGCTATCACTTTGCCCTTGTAAAAATGTCATACATCAGAAAGGATAATAACAACAAATATTGGCTGTGGGGACAAAGGAACCCTCCTGCACTGCCAGTATGTAAACTGATCCAAACCCTGTGGAGCCCAAATTGGAGAACTCTCATAAAGCTAAAAGTGGACCTACCTTGTAACCCAGCAATTCCCCTACTGGGGATATATCCTAAGTAGTCAAACACACCCACCAAAAAGATCTCTGTATATCTATGGGTTTTTTTTTCTTTCTTTTTTTAAAATTTTATCATGGATTTTTTTTATTGGGGAATTAATGTTTTACATTCAACAGTAAGTACAATAGTTTGCACATGGATATCTGTTTATAGCAGTACAATCTGTAATAATCAAAACCTGGAAGCAAACTATTTGTCCAACAACAGATGAGTGGCTGAGAAAGCTGTGGTATATATGCATAATGAAATACTCTCAGTTATTAAAAATAATGAATTCACCTGCTTTATCTCACTTTGGATGGAGTTTGAGGACTCATGTTAAATGAGGTAAGCTAGAAAGAGAAGGACCTCACCTGCAGGGGGAAAGCTTCATGAGTGGTGAAGGCAGGGCTGTAGGTGTCTCTCTGTCTCTCTCCCTCTTTACTTCCCCCTTCCCCTCTCAGTTTCTCTCTGTGTCTATCCAATAATAAATAAATGAAATATTAAAGGAAAATGAAGAAAGAGAAGGATGAATATGGAATTATCTCACTTGTAGACAGAAGTTGTGAAATCAGAACAGAAAAAGAAACAAAGCAGAATTTGGACTGTGTTTGGAGTATTACATCAAAGTAAATAAAACTATATAAGGTAATTCATTAAGATTACTTTTGGTCACAGGTGATAGAAATTGCAAATACTTTGATTAAATAAGAATTTAATACTTCATCTCTACTAGACACTAATCACTGATATAAGGAAAGTATCAATCCTCTCACTCTCTGACATCTGAAATCTTAAAGAGATATCACTTCACTTAAGTACCTTTGCCCAGAATTCATTGAACACAGATGGAAGAGAGAAAAATGTTCCAGTGAGAATCAGAAGAGATGATGAAAGGTTTATCTGCTTTCATTATGAATTACTGAAAAGTCCAAAACAAAATATATATGCTCCTAATTGTATTGATTTTTCTCCTAAGTCTACCCAATGTCAATATAACGGAAGAAACAAGTTTTTTCTCCAGTTGAAAATACTTTGACCAAATTCAGAAATGAATAGTGTAGTTGCCCTATCTCTAGGAGCATTTTAGAACTGAGATTCATCTCAAAGTTAGGGAAAATGGGATAGTATAAGTTTTCAAGATAAACTAGAAGACTACCAGCAATATAAATAAATTCCTCCTTTGGGGGCTGGGGACACAACATAATGGTTATGCAGAAAGACTCTTATGCCTGAGGCTCTGAGGTCCCAGGTTCACTCTCCAGCCCACCATAAACCAGAGCTAAACTATGCTCTGGTCTCTCTCTCCCTCTCCCTCTCCCTCTCCCTCTCCCTCTCCCTCTCCCTCTCCCTCTCCCTCTCCCTCTCCCTCTCCCTCTCTTAAAATAAAATAATAAAATCTATTTTAAAAATAAATTCCTCTTTTAAAAAATATTAATTTTAAAATGGTCAACAAGATTGTGGGTTAAGGGGTTTGTATCCACCATCAGAGTTCCACCTTCCATCCCCTCCATTAGAAGATTCTCTAGTCTTTATCCCTCTGAGAGTATGAACCAAAGATCTGTATGGGGTACAGAAGGCAGGAGGTCTGGCTTCTGTAATCGCTTCTCCACTGGACATGGGCATTGACAAGTTGATCCATACCTCCATCCTGTTCCTATCTTCCCCTAGTGGGGTAGGGCTCTACGGAGGAAGGGTTCCAGGACTCATTGGTGAGTTTGTCTCCCCAGGTAAGTCAAGTTGGCATCATGGTAGCATCTGCAACTTAGTGGCTGAAAAGTATTAGTATATAAAGCATGTGTCTTGGAGCCCCATCTCCCCAGATCCCTGTCCCACTATGGAAAGGGAGAGACAGGCTGGGAGTATGGACTGACCTGTCAACACCCATGTTCAGTAGAAAAAAAGTTGCCAGACCTTCCACCTTCTGCGTCCCATAATGACCCTGGGTCCATACTGCCAGAGGGATAAAGAAGAGGGATGCTATCAAGGGAGGGAATTGGATATGGAGCTCTGGGGGTAGGCAATATGTGGATATGTACCCCTCTTATCCTATGATCTTGTCAAAGTTTCCATTTTATAAATAAAATTTAAAAAGATATAAAGCATCACAAATTATTCAATAACTGGGAACCTAAAGGCAAGAGTATAGCAGATGAAATTTGGGGTCTCTATATTGGAATAGGAAGTCTATTTTAGGTATATTCCAAAGGGCCTATGACTTTACCAATATTTATCTGAGCCTGACAGCTAACTTGTAGGTGGGCTACATGTAAGTATTGTCTAGGAAGATAACGTCAGAGTTGGGAATAGGATTAGAAATCTGGGTCAGTGCACACAGTAGCTCCCAAATATGGGAAAAGTATATAAATACTGTTAACTGTAGACCCTACATATCTGACCTACGTCCCATACTTACCACAGAAGCCTGTGCAACCTCTGCATCCCCACTGGTTTGAACTCACATTCCATGGTGATAGCTGGGGACATTCTAGGCTGCACTCATTTCAGGACCAGTCTTCTATGAGTTTCAGAATATGTTGACCCAGCCAACCTTTGCAGAGTAAGGCTATTTTTATTGGTGTTGTTCGATAGTGAGGGCAATATCCTGTAGAAGTCCACAAGAGGGTTTATGATATTGTTCCCTAGATATGACCAGTGATGGTGGAGAGAGGGATCTGTTAGAATTTTATGCCCATTGTATCTGTGTGGGAATCCCAGGATTCCCTGACTACGGGCCCCGAATGATAGGGTGGCCTGGTATTGACCAAAAGGGCCATTATTTAAAAGCACTGGTCTCTTACCCTTATCCATCGTTTGTGTTCCTTACTTTATCTGACAGGTCTAGGCTTAGAGTGATTGAAGGAATTGAAGTAGGAAGTAGGTGAGGAGGGTATCTAGGTCTAAGTAGAAAATATTTGATTAAGTACTTTATGTTGGTGGCTGGGCGGTGGCGCAGCTAGGTAAGCGCACATGGCGTGAAGCTGAAGGACCTGTGTAAGGATCCTGGTTTGAGCCCTGGCTCCCCACATGCGGGAAGGGGGGGGTCGTTTAACAGGTGGCGAAGCTGCTCTGCAGGTGTCTGTCTTTCTCTCCCCCTCTCTGTCTTTCCCTCCTCTATCCATTTCTCTCTATCCTATCCAACAATGACAGCAATAACAATATCAATAATAACAACAATAAACAACAAAACAACAACAACAACAAATAGCCTCCAGGAGCAGTGGATTTGTAGTGCAGGCACCAAGTCCCAGCGATAACCTTGGAGGCAAAATAAATAGATAAAGTACTTTATGTTGTCATTTTTAGTTTTTTCTACTTGCTTGCTGCACTTATTGAGTCACTGCAGACGATTGTGCACTTTTACTTTAAGGTACATGTTTTCCCCTAATTTATGCATACATGTGCATGTGTGCCCTATCTCATGTGCCCTGGTCTGTATCTTGGTTCTATTCTGCCAGGGGGTGTACCACCCAAAATGGAACTTAGGAGTCCTTATGAGCTAGGAGAGGTCTCACCAGATTATTGGAGCTGGAGGGTTGACACCCTAGGCCTCTGGACACAGATTCCTCTCTCCACCTGGTTGTCTGATCTGGTTGAGACCAGATGTAGTATCAAATAGTATGCATTAAAAGAAGCAAGAAGGAAAATGAGCCAAGCCCCAGAGGTTCTACACAAGATCTTACTATGATTTATGTCATTTAATGTTATTTACAAATAACTATCTCTTATATACTGACAAGATTGGTTGCTTCTGGAATCCTGTTCTGAGATTATAGGTGACTTAATATTAAAAAAAGAATGAGTGAACGAAAGTTATTATTAAAAAGGCATTAACGATTTGAGCCCAGTTCTGAAATTCAGTTTACTAATTTGAAACCTTAAGTGCTTAGATTGAAGGAATATATACTCAGAACTGAAGTCCATGCATTAAAAACCTCAAGACATTCAGTCTGCTTTCCCCTCTCATATTAATTAGTAGTGATTTATAAGGCTATAACTTAATAGGATTATATATTAACACTATTCCTGCTACTCTGGGTCTGTGTCTCTACTCCTACCCCCACTAGAGTGGAGGTGAAAATCTATCCGCCCCCAAGTTTTTTTGTTTTTTTTTACTTTGGTGCAATACTCCAAACTCAGTCAACTTCTGCTTTGCATTTCCCTTTCAGTTCTACTTTCTCAACTTCTGTTAATGAGTGGAATCATCCCACTCATTATCATCATCTTTGCAGTTTATCTCACTTAACATGATTCCTTCTAGCTCCATCCAAGATGGGTAAAAGAAGGTGTATTCATTGTTCTTAATAGCTGAGTAGTTTTCCATTGTGTATATATATACCACAACTTTCTAAGCCACTCATCTGTTGTTGGACACCTGGATTGTTTCTATGTTTTGGCTATTACAAATTTGCTGCTATGAACATAGGTGTATACATATCATTTCACATGGGTAGGTTTGAATTCTTGAGATATATCCTTAGGAGAGGAATTACTAGGTCATAAATATGGTCCATTTCTAGTTTTGTGAGGGTTCTCCAGACTGCTCTCACAGATTACATGTCTTCTCTCATTTAAAAGGAAGAAAATTATATGTGCTTTGATTGACCTAATAATTAAAAAACACACTTATTCCTTGTGAAATGTTAGACATGTTCTAAATTTATAAGTAATTTGGAGGAAGTATTAAGGTAATTTATTTTTAAAATATTGTTTTGTGTATTAGCTAGATTGATAAATTCACAGCAAATCCTAAAATTCTCACAGTAGTCTTTGCATTAACTTTATATAGATAAAGCTCATAGCATTGCCTTTCAGTATTCTATTGTTGTATTCTATAATTGAACTAGTTTAAAAACAATTTCAAAATTATTTGTGAATAAATTGGGTTGTTAAGTCAGATAGAGGCTCACACTTAATTTAGTTGAGTTCAGTAACCACATTTTTATGCACTTAAAAATTTCCATATTCAGAACTCTGGGGTAATTAGAAATACTAAATAAGTAAAAAATAAAATTCATTGTAATATACTTTAAAATATTAACTTATTTATTGTAATATAGAATATTATTAAAGTATCTGTGATTATTTTCAGAAAAGACAGTAAACTCTATAATTTTAATTAGCCTTCAAAAGTGTCCTAATGATTAAAAAGAATGTGTGTTTGGTATTAGGAAGAAGCATTTAATTAGAGTAAAATACAGATGAAGTGTCAAATGCTATTTAAATTTCAAATTATTTCTGTTGTTTTAATGAAACAAATAAGAGTGCTCTTTCCTAAAATATCATAAGTGGAGTTTTTGTTTAACTGCATTAGGTAATGCAGAATTCAATCATAAATTTGTGAATTTAAAGAAAAGGAAATTTACAATAATATATAGCTATACATGCTATAAATAAATAAAATTATCATATTTAATAAACATAACCTCTATTCATTAAAGTGGACCAATGATGTTTTATTTTAATGTGTGAAACTTTAAAAGGAATGAACTTTACAAGCCAGGAATGAACCAATACAGCATTCTTAAATTATGGGTTTGGCATTCAAAAAATTACATTAATGTCCCTTTTCAACAATAGTACTTGGCTATTTCTCTAAAGACATTACTTTGCTCTGCAAGCAGGGTTTTTGATGATGTGGGTTCCAGAGATGCAGGTGTAATTCAAATTTAGCTTGCCACAGCATAGCTATGAATGGAAACATGATCATATCCGTTGTAGACCAGTACATTTATTCAATAATTTGAAGGAGAAAGAATGGGAAGCTGGACTAGGGAAATTCAAGAAGCAAATTCTGTGATGTGTAAGGAGAGGTTAGACAAGCACGGACAGAAAATCACATGCAAGGAAAGTTAGTGTAGGTTCACATAGCATTATGAATGAAACAGATAATCTAAAGTTTTATCTCATTTAACCACATAAAATTGTATTTCCATCTAGCCTTCTGCTTATATTTCTTTAATTAGTAGTATATACTATCACATAAAATAAGAAGAAATATCTATATTATCTATAAGTTTGGGGGATACCTTTACAGTCAGTTTTGTTCATATTTACTTGTTACAATGGTGTAGTTGAGCATAATGATAAAAGCAATTTGAGGTGGTATGGGGAGGCTGGGCGGTAGCACAGCTGGTGAAGCACATATAGCACAAAGCTCAAGGATCCTGGTTCAAACGCCGGCTTCCCACCTACGCGGGGGGGGGGGGGGTCACTTCACAAGCAGTGAAGCAGGTCTGCAGGTGACTATCTTTCTCTCCCCCTCTCTATCTTCCCCTCCTCTCTCGATTTCTCTCTATCCTATCCAACAACGACAGCAATAACAACACTAATCACAAAGATAAAATGAGGGCAACAAAAGAGGTAAAAATAGTCTCCAGGAGCAGTGGATTCCTGGCGCAGGCACTGAGCCCCAGCAATAACCCTGGAGGCAAAAAAAAATAGCAATTTGCAGTCTCCACTGAAACTCTGACTCAAGTATTTGAGGGTATTTTTTAGGAAAATGAACAAAGCTGACTTTGATTTTACTGTGACAATTAAATAGTTGTGGAATGACAAAAGTTTTCCCTTTTAATTATAAAATGTATACTTATTAGCATAAAGGAAAAAGCTTCACTGTGAAGCTTTCTGAATTACATATAATGATCTCATTGCTGGCTGAAATCAGTAGACATTGGTCAACCTGCTCTGAGAATAGAAAATACATATCATTTCTCTGGATTACACTTTTCAACTGAGTTGATTTTATTAAACCTTTCATTAGCTTCATCAAAACATGCTGTAATAAAAACTGCAGTCATAGGGATAAAGGGAGAAATGTCAGTTTTAACTGGAACATGTTTACTACAATCAATTCATAGCAAATGCTTCATAGTGACAATGCTTAATAGTCATATACATTTTCTGTAAAAGGACATCTTTGTATTTAATTAACTTAATTTATTTCTCCTTTAAATGCCATTTTGATCAAAATATTAGTGATGCTTCTTAACTAACAGAAGATATGTTGAATATTTTTTATAACATGTGTCTTGTGAAGAATGCAGCTTGGTGGCCTGTGCAGTGGCACATGTGGTTAAACACAAGTCACAATGCACAAGGACACGTTCCCCCCCCCCCCCGTCCCCACCTGTATGGGGAAAGCTTTGCAAGTGGTGAAGCGTGGCTACAGGTGTCTCTCTGTCTCTCACCTTCTCTATCTCCCCCTTCCCTCTTGATTTTTGGCTGTCTGTATCCAATAAATAAATAAAGATTTAAAAAAATAAAAGAAAAATCCAGCTTGCTACTGAAACTCTCACCATTCCTCACCTGAATTGAAGAGCTTTACTTTCTGAATCTCCCTTTTCAATACATTTAACCCATAATCATGTTGTGAGCGGCCCCATGTAGTTTTTGATTCTTCTGAACCATTTTTGAGGAAATATCTTTGCATAACTCTCAGCCTGAAATCCTTCCATGGCCCAACTTTCTGACAGCCTTAGAGCTCTACAGCTTTTCATGCAAAAACCCACCTCTTCCTCCACAGCTATCATCCCACTACCATTTTCTCATAAGCACTAGGTTTTCTTCAACACCAAGTCACCTGTAACTACTATTCCTGGCAACTAGAAAACTTTTTATTTTTTTCTTATGATTCTTTCACATTTGTATTTCAGCATCATCCAAGTTATAGTTCTTCCAGGCATTTTTCTTTAACTCTTTCAGGATTCACCAGATACTTAGGCACTGGGCTTTCGTATATCACTAGCATTGCTGCATTTCAACCATCCATGGGAATGGACTGGGTTTTACTTTGCTTGCTTTTTCTTAGCATACAGGCTAGCTGTAGGCAGGCACTGTGGTTTTTATTTTTGAATCCATAGAAACTACCATATTGATGGGCACAGGACACCTCAATACATATGATAAAATAGGAAATTAACAAGTTATGCACATACTTTATTTCTAGCTCTCTGAAATATATTGATACTAGCCTAAAACTCACCAACACATTTTAATTACCACCACACCAAAACCAAGTTAAGCTCCTTCTCCTATCCCCTTCCCCTTAGCCTCTCCCTCCTGCTCCCTCTCCTTCTTTTTTTAAACTGAGACAAGAGAGAATGCTAAATAGGCCATAGCACAGAAGCTTAATTCAGTATAGTACAGACAAAGGTCAAGCCTAGGTCACACTCATGGCAAAACAGCAACTAACCAAATGAGCTACTTTTCCAGCCCTCTCTCTATTCTTGAAAACTATTATATCTCCCCTCATTTCTGGGGAAGAACTAAGGGTTTGAGAAGGCATGGAAAGGGCCTTGGGGTACTGATGTACCCATATGTCAACAACCATACTGTAAACCATTAATCTCCCAATAAAAAATGAAAAGGAAAAAAGATAGAAAGGAAGGAAGGAAGGAAGGAAGGAAGGAAATAAGACAACTGTATCTGTGCTATTAAGTAATCATTTAATTTATCTATGGAAACTTTCATTTGTTATATGGATTATTCTAGGAATGTCTACTGAAACATCATCAACTACTGTGTTTTAAATTCTGATGTAGAAAATTAGAATGGATTAATAAATAAAAATAAAAAATTTTAAAGCAGTTGATATTAATATGTGATAATAAAATTTTACTTGTCAGTTCCAATGTGTAGCCATTTTTCTAAGAATGTTATAGTGTGTTTAATATTCTGAAATTTTCTTTTACTTTTCACATACAAATGTGAAGCATTTTAGTTGTGGTTTATTTCCATTTCTCTCTCTACCTTTCTGCTTCTATCTAATTAAACTGTATAGTTTCTTTTGCTACCACACAATTTTCAACTATCCCATTTTGTTATTTGAGAATTTTGTATTTTAATACTAAGAAACTAGGTTGAGTACTGATAATAACCGTATAAAATTTCACCATAGTAATCTTTTTTTTTCTACTCCTGTGCAACTTTCTCCTGAAATCTGACTCGAAGTGGTTCCCGTTGAACCCAATACTGATGAATCCTGTACAACAGGTGCTGCTCAGGTGTGATCAGTAAAGTTGGTAAATGTGCTTTTCTGAAATTTCTGTCATGAATCAAAAATGAAAATGACATACATCTGCCAAACTTGTGATGGAAACATATTTAAAACCTAAAATTATGCACAAAAGCAAGACTGAAATTTTCCTTTCTGATGGAGTGTGGCAATAACAAGTTCTTTAGCTTCTTGGTTTTAATTTTAAATGATTGTATAAAATAATGTTACTAAGATTAATACTTCACACTACTGTTTCTTAAGTGCATTATATTATCCTAAAAGAATGAATATGTTTGTGTGTGTTATATGAAAATACCTTTACCTTAAATGAATTTTAAAAATCAGTAATTGCAATTTCCTAACTTAATGACCTCTAAATTATAATTAAAAAATATCACATTAAGTAATAAGATTTAAAGAATTGAATGACTTTATGAATAACAATGGACAGCTGTTCTTGTTTAGGAAATTATATTGATATAGATGAAACCATGAAAGAAAGTAGAAATTTAAAGATGACATAATGTTACTTGAGAGTTACTTGGTAAAGGCTACTGTAATCTGTTTTTAAATTATATATATATTTTTATATATATTATATATATATATTATATTTTCAATATAAATATATATATTTATATTGAAAATGTTTCTTAGTGTTTTGGACTTCTTATTCTTTAATTTCTTTTATATTTTTCTACTAAAAGCAATATAAATCAAATCATTGAAAGGAGTATTTTTTTTAGTGGCTCTTTAAGTTAGGGACAATTACAATATTATGAGTTATATCAGATTTCTTTGGGAATGAGTATTCCCTGAAATAGGTGCTAAGCAAACACAGAGTGCTGAAGTCATGTTTCCTGGTGGCATACTGTCTTTCTCTGGATCTCCTCTTTCCTGAATATTCTGTCCATATCCTCCATATCCTCCTCTTCTTTTGGATGGGTCATTACCCCCCCGCCCCCGCGTGCGTGCGTGCGTGCGTGCGTGCGTGCGTGCGTGCGTGCGTGTGTGTGTGTGTGAGAGAGAGATCTTTATATATTTTGGTTCTATATATTCCAGAGGTGAGCCAAAATATATAAAGCAAGTGTTTACTGACAGAAACAGAATAATAGTAGAAAATCTTAACATACTACTCACAACAAGAGACAGCTATCTGAACAAAAAATAAACAGGGAAGGAGCAGCCTTAAGTAAAAGCAGAGAGTATATGTAACTGATCGGCATATACAACACTTTCCATCCTAAAAGAAATGAATACACATTCTTCTCAAGTGCACATGGTACATTCACAAGGATGTGCTGGGTCACAAAGACAGTTTTAACAAATATATGAATACTGGAATCAGAGAAAGTGTCTTTTCAAACCATGACAGCAGAAGGTTAGAGATCAACCACAAAAAGAAACCCCTCCAAAGTGTGGAGACTGAAAAAAGTACTTCTGAGAAACACGTACATTGCTGTAAAAAATTAAAAGAGAAATTAAAAATTACTTTGACATCAATGAAACTGAAGAAGCCAGTTAACAGTTCCTATAGGATGCAGCAAAAGCAGTGCTGAGAAGGAATGTTGTGATCAAGTGAAAACTGTACCTTTGGGAAGCCAAAATGGATGGAATGTGAGGTGATTTTTACTTCGTGAAATAAGGAAGTTAAAGACAATTACAGAGTGGTTATACTCAACTGTGGAACTTAAAGCGCTTGAGTGAATGAACTAACAAATGCATTAGAGCTAGTTAACTAAATGCCTTATATCAAACTAAAATGTTTTTGATTTATAATTGATTATTAAGATATAGTGGCCATGTAATGCATAAACTCTGTAAATGATGATTTAAAAATTATAATAGTGTATGTAACATAAGAATGACTATAGAAAAGCTATGCCACAGTTTACTCGGCCTACTCCTAAAAACAGACGCAGTACTTTGAGGAATAAGCTTCAGAAAATCACTAATAGTACCTGTTTCTAAAGAACTCTTCCTTTTTAAACAAAACTGCTTTGTGGCACGCACTCCCCTTTTTGATATGGGTGAGTGGGGGAAAGGAGAAAGAAGCTCAGTTTCATTAGAAGTTCTAAGAAGTGGGAGCCAGGTGGTAACACTTCTGGTTGAGCATTCAAGAAACCACACTCTAGCCCAGCCTTCCCACCTGCAGGGGGGAAACTTCACTAGCAGTGAGGCAGGGATGCATGTGTCTTTCTCTTTGTTCCTATATCTCCTCCTTCCCTCTCAATTTCTCTCTGCCCTATCACATAAAAATAGAAAGAAAAAAGACAAAGATCTAAAAGCAGAACTAAATGATTTAAGACTCGAAGGCAAACAAACAAACAAAAAAAAGAGTTCAAGGAGATCATTAATGAAAAGGAAATATTAAGAAGAAAATTAGAAAAACTGAATAGGCAAAACCAAGAAGCAGCAAAGCATTTGCTATTAACTGAAGACCAACTGAGAAAGCAGTACAGTGAGGACAAGATGGTTATCAGTATACTAAAAGAGATCCAAAGAGAGTTCTGGGTCTGCAAAAAAAGCACAGAATCTAGAAAAGGATAAAATTAACATGACTAAAGAGAAGGAGAATGAAGAACATGAAGCAAAATCTTTCAGAAATGCTACAGGTCAGTAAAGCTTTAAAGAAAACTGCTTTTCCTCCCAGGACCTTGCCCTCACCATAAAGCAACAATGGTAGGGATATCCCCAGTCTCCAAAGGGAGGCTGAGGGTTTCCTGCCCTGCTACTGGAGGAAAACTAGTACTGAAATAAGTGCATCCTGCAATGTTTCCAGCTGTGACCATGAGGTCACAATAGGGACTTAGAGGTTACACAGGCTCTGGCACTAAATTAGCACCAGAGCCTGTGTAACCTCTAAATCCCTATATATAAATATTAATATTTCCTTTTCATTAATGATCTCCTTGAACTCTTTTTTTTTGTTTGCCTTCAAGTCTTAAATCATTTAGTTCTGCTTTTAGATCTTTGTCTATTTTCTATTTTTATTTGATAGGGCAGAGAGAAATTGAGAGGGAAGGAGGATATATGTATATATATATATATATATATATATATAGAGAGAGAGAGAGAGAGAGAGAGAGAGAGAGAGAGAGAGGAGAGAGAGAAATAGATATAGATCCCCCGGCTGCCCACCTGCAGGGGAGTCACTTCACGGGTGGTGAATCAGGTCTGCAGGTATCTATCTTTCTCTCCCCTCTCTCTCTGTCTTCCCCTCCTCTCTCCATTTCTCTCTGTCCTATCCAACAACGATGACAACAAGAATATCTACAACAATAAAACAACAACAAGGACAACAAAAGGGAATAAATAAATAAATTTAAAAAATTAAAAAAAAGAAATAGATATATATATACCCCAGGTCAGGTGGATGAAGATAAATAGTCAATTTTAGACATGGAATTTTTCTTTTTTTCCCCAAGAACGGGAGATATTCTCTGTCCTAATCCAACTTGCTAGTTCTTTTCTCTACTCTGACACCATTTTCTCAGACAATATTTTTAGCCAACTTCAGGCTAGCTATCAAACTCAAGCAAAACTACCACGGTTGTGTGCACCCAGGAACATGCCTAAAATGGTTCTCCTAGCTTTCTTCTACCCCAAAATCCCCAATCTCATCTGCTCTAATCCTAGTTTTTGGTTCCTGTTCATTCACTGTGTCTCAAAATAGGTCATGCCACCTTCCAGGCACCAAGTTACAGATGCTACCTTGACTCCATCTTGACTTCTCTGTGCAGACAACATCACCAATGTGTCCTGGACCCTCACATCTCCAGAGCTCTGGTCTACTAGGGAAATAAAGAAACAGGCTGAGGGTATGCATTGACCTGTCAACACCCATATTCAGCAGAGAAGCAATTACAGAAGCCAGAACTCCTACCTTTTGCATCCCAAAAACAACCTTGATCCATACTTCCAGCAGGGGAGAAGTGATAGGAGGAAGATTAGAGGGCTCTGGAATCCATCTCCATCAGCACCCAGAGAAAGAGAAGGGAAAGGAGAGGGGCATGTGGAGGTAGGTATGTTGTCATGAGTGGCTTGGAGGGGAAGAGAGGATTGAATCAGGAAAAAAAGGAGGGGGGTAATTATGTATAAATCTGGACAAATAGCTGTAGAGATGATGGATGGTTGGCCCATATCTACAACCTTGGGCAAGGGGGTGGCTGTGGTGGGTTGCAGAGGGGAGACTGAAGATTCAGAACTCTGGTGGTAGGAATGGTATGGATTTAAACCCCTGTTGACATGTAATTTTGTAATATAAAAAATTATATATATATGTAATATATATATATTCAAAAACCCCATATTAGAGTGTTAAACGGAAAGTAGGATGGTTTAGAAATGAGAAACAGGGCATTCTAAAAATAAAAGAATGTGCAGTTAAACTAAAAACTATAGAGAATTTTTGTTTCAAGCGGTTAGAAATGAATATTATAATAAAGATATTTTACTTGAAAAAATATATTTCCATCAAAAAAAAAGAAAAGAAAATTGCTTTTGATTTTAAAGTGGAAAAAGAAAATGTAATTTTAGCCTGTGAACATATACTACATCACTTGGAAGAATCTGTTGGTGTTAGCACTCAGCGTTCCCTAGAGAAAAAGAGTAATGTGAAGACTTAGAAATAGCTTAGTCATGTTGGGAGATGTAGTTAAAGCCAAAGTATTATAATGATAATAATACTACATATCCACCATATGGCTAAAATTAAAGCAAAAGATATGTGTAATTGGAATTCTCACATAATTCATCAGTGGAACATCTTCATTGTTGCATAATAACGTTATCACATTCATACCTTATAACAAAGCAAACCCACCTTTATACAGGTACTCAAAAGAAATGTATTATATGTACCTGTTTGCATCATAACTTAAAGAATAATGTAAAAATGTTTATAGCAACATTTAAAAAAATCTCTTTATTGGGGGATTAATGGTTTACAGTAAAGTTGTTGACATGTAGGTACAAATTCTCATCTCTTTAAGATGTTTGCAAAACACTCTCTTGTGACCTGCCTTTTTGATCACTGGGCACTAGGACCCTCAATATCTCTCCTTCCTACACCTTCCCCTCCTTTCCCAGAGTCCATTTCACTTCGTGTATTTCCTTTCTGTCTTTATTTCATAAGTTAGTTTCAGAGGTTAGATCTCCAGAATGTTTTCCATATGGGTTGGGCTAATTTACATACCCACCATTAGTGTAGGAGAGCACTTTTTATTTTTGATAACTAGAGTATAGAAATAATCCAAAATTATATTTGGTATATATTCTTTGTGTTATAGTTCTCAAACTTTAGTTTGTATCATAATGCTCTAAATAATATCTTATTATAACACCTGTTATAAAATATTCTTCCCAGAATTTCAAAAACAAATTTCCACCTAGTCTGTATTTACCACAATTTAAATAAAGACATTAGTGATCAAGGAACTTTGTCTCTTGGTGTTTTATAATTTTTATTTCCCTGTTATTAGACAAAAAAAACCTATGTATCTATCTAAGATACTAGTTTTTTAAAAAGAGATCATTACATTTTTCATTCATCTAGAATCCTCTTATTATTTTTTTCTCTCTCTCTCTTTTCCTTTCTTTCTTTTTTTAACCAGAGCACTCCTCAGCTCTGGTTTATAGTGGTACTGGGAGTTGAACTTGGGACTTTGGAGCCTTAGGCATGAGAGGCTCTTTGAATAACCATTACGCTATCTACCCCTGCCCATAATGTTTTTTTTTTTTTCTAATTTAAAGCCCATTTAGTGGGTCCAGGTGATGGATCACCTGGTTAAGTGCATGTGTGACAATAGGCAAGGAACCTGGTTTGAACCCCAGTTCCCACCTGCAGGGAGAAAGCTTCGCAAGTGGTGAAGCAGTACTGCAGGTGTCTCCTTATCTCTCTTCCTCTCTATCTCCCCTTTCCTCTCGATTTCTGACTATCTCTACCCAATAAAGAAAAATCTTTTTAAAAAGCCCATGTAGTTTAACTTTTTAAAATTTTGTAGCATTAATTATGCAACTCTATACTCCAATATTTTATAGATGATTATTCCAATATTATTATATATCAACTATATTGCACTATAATGGTCTCTAAATATTAAGTCATTTGACTAATCATTATTGTTTTAATCATGTTCAATATTTCAGTAGGATTTACTTTATTAAACTAATCATGGGTATTATAGTTTTAATTTAATAAGATCCAGCTCTTGAATTTTGTCATGAAGATGTGGAGATACTGAGGTGGTTTAATCATTTGCCCCTTAAGTAATACATTACTTATTACCTCTATTCTTGAGTGGATCATTTGTTAGGGGTACATCCTTTGAAAAAGATTTGATTTAGTGATATGTCCTTTCCTAGAATAGTTTCCATATAATGACACACTGAAATGATATTGAAAATATCCAACCCTTTAAATGTAACCCAAGGCAACTGTGGGGATGGAGTATAATAAAATATAAATCTCCTCTGCAATAGATTGAAAATTCCCTTGAGACTGTGTCATATATTGATTTTCTTTTCTTCACTGCTCAATCTATTTTCTTTTTTAAAAAATTGCATTGATTTTATTTTAATGAGAGAGATACAGAGGGAAAGATACAAAGAGAAAGACAGCTCTGCCTTATGGTGGTGGTATGAATTGAATTTGGGACCTCAGAGTTTCAGTCATGGAAGTCTTTTTGTAGACCATTATGCTCTCTCTCTAGCCGTCAATCACATTTTCTCTATTCTCTCTTTCTAAAAGTGCTGGCTGTTGTCCAAGTTGGTTTCCTAGTGGACCTCAACATAGAAAGTTTATATTTTCTTGTACTTGTCTTATTCTGTAATGCATTTGTTTTTTCTTTCACACTTGTGGTGTTTCTATCTTTATATGCATATCTAAATTATTTTAACTCTGAGCACAAAGAATATAGTCTATATAATTCACTTCATAAAAAGTATAGTTTTTGACCTTTGATCTACTACTATATGGAAATTCATGTGTGGGTGTATGTATGCATGTTTTATTATAGTAGAATTGATACATAATATTAGACTATTAGTTTAGGTTATACAACAGCAATTTGATGTGTGCACTTAACTGTGAAGTGATTACCACATGAGATTAGTTAACATCCATCTGCCACACACAACTTTTCTTATGAAAGTTTTTTTTAACTTTTTTTATTGCCACTAGGAATTTTCTTGTGTGTATGTGTGTGTGTGTGTGTGTGTGTGTGTGTTATTTATTTTTGAGAGAGATGCAGAGAAAGACACAGAGGCAAATAACAAAGCACTGCAAAGCTCTGGCTTATTGTGGTGTGGGGGATTGAACCTGGGACTTCGGAGTCTCAGGCATGAGAGTCTCTTTGCATAACCATTATGCTATCTAACCCCGCCACTTATGAAGGTTTTTTAAGATCAACTCTCTTAGCAACTTTAAATATGCAAGAGTCTTATTAACCATTATTACAATACTTCACATTTTCATCCCTAGAAACCACTCTTAAGTGGAAGCTTTCACCTTTTCATCATCTTTCTACATTTCCCCAACATAATTTTTTGTAGAAAGTTTAATAGTGGAATCTATCTATATATCTATATATCTATATCTATCTATCTATATATATATATATATAGAGAGAGAGATAATAGAAGCTAAAATATAGTTCTTACATTAACTTTATTAAGTATAATATAGCTATCTTATTTTCTCTGCTTGTTAAATGAAACTGTTCAAAATCCTAAATATTATCAATATTTCCCCTCTGTCATCTAGCATTATTTTAAAATATTTGATCCCATACCGTTTTTTTAATCTTTTTATCATCTCTATTTATTTATTGGATAGAGACAGCCAGAAATTGAGAGGAAGGGTGATGCTAGAGAGGGAGAGAGACAGAGAGACACCTGCAGCACTGCTTCACCACTTGTGAAGCTTCCCCCCTGCAGGTGGGGACCAGGGGCTCAAACCTGGGGCCTTGTGCACTGTAACATGTGCACTCAATCGGGTGTGCCACCACCTGGCTCAGGTCCCATACTGTTTATCACATTAACTCTTATTCACTATATATACTCTTTGTGTAGACACTATCTATTAAATGTAAGGAAGTGCCTTTAATTTTATTTTCACTTTGGAGTATGTTATTGAGTGGAGGAATAGTTTGATGCAGAATCTTTAAGTTCCTTTCTAAGATTTTGCTATCTCTCTTTCCAGAATGGCATCATCTGACACTTCAGTACAATAGAACTATAATTGAATGCCTGACTCGGGGCAGCTTAGTGTTCTGGAATGGTAGATGGTAAAATGCTTTCAGTAGGTAGAGACACTTAAACGTGGATTTTACTAGTGAGGCTGCTGCTTTCACATTCAATACCCTTCACTTTTGCCTGCTTTTCATTTCTCTCCAGTGTCTTCAAATGAAAATGTTTGGTTCAAAGCTTTTCTCAGATGACCTATCTATCATTACAAGAAAAGAAAACTCTGTATTTTATTTTAATATTTTCAGTTATAATTGTGTTCTTTATCGTTTAAAATAGTCTTTTTAAAATATTTATTTATTCCCTTTTGTTATTCTTGTTTTATTGTTGTAGCTATTATTATTGTTATTGATGTTGTTATTGTTGAATAGGACAGAGAGAAATGGAGAGAGGGGGAGAGAAAGACAGACACCTGCAGACCTGCTTCACCAGCTATGAAGCAACTCTCCCTGCAGGTTGGGAGTCGGGGGCTCAAACTGGGATCCTTACTCCAGTCCATGCACTTTGTGCTACCTGCACCTTACCTGCTGTACTACTGCCCAACTCCCCCTTTAAAATATTCTTTTGTTTTCTTTACTTTGCTCATTTTGCCAACATGGTTTTTTTTCAATTAAAAAAATATGGAAAAGGACCTAAGTTGGGGGTGAGAGAGTGTTTTGCAGGCATCTGTCATGGTGAGATGAGAAATTATACTCATGTGTCAACAATTATACTATCAACTGCCAACCTACAATATATTGAAGTACTCTTGAACCAGTACCACTAAGGTTGATACTAAAGATCTGGTCCTATCAAAACTGATTAATCCTCAAATGCTACTTTTATTCCACTGTGTAAGTGAAGCAGAAGGAATGTCTCTTTCTCTTTCATATATGGGTTTTCTCATGCATGCCCAGTAGCAGTATTTATGACAATTTTTCTTCTTTATTTTTGAGTGAAATTACAATAAGTCACCACCTTCATAAAGGAAACTTGATGAGTAGGTATCTTTCTCTCAATCTCCCTTACCTCTCAATTTCTCTCAACCTCTGTAAAACAGATTGCCAATTAGAGTGGCAAATTCATTGTGCAGCCACTAAGCCTCAGGAATAACCCTGGTAGTAACAAAAAATTAAAAATGGGGAGTGGAGCGGTAGTTCAGTGGGTTAAGCGCAGGTGGCACAAAGTCAAAGAACCAGCACAAGGAACCTGGTTCAAACCCCCAGCTCCCCACCTGCAAGGGAGTCGTTTCACAGGTGGTGAAGCAGGTCTGCAGGTGTCTTTCTCTCCCCTTCTCTGTCTTCCCCTCCTGTCTCCATTTCTCTCTGTCCTATCCAACAACAATAATAACTACAACAATAAAAACAAGGGCAACAAAATGGAATAAACAAATAAATATTTTTAAAAATATAAAAAATAAATTAAAAATAAATTTAATAGCTAACGCGATGTTATATGCTTAGCCCTCAATGATAAACATGTCTCTGTTTACTTAAAAAGACTTTGAGAGAGTCCGTATATCATATACATAGCCTATATATTAAAAAGATTCAGTTTGTGTTTTGAGAAACTTTGAGACATACAATTGATTTCCCCCTCTCATATTAATTAACTACTGACTTATATGTCTACATTTTGCTAGGAGTGTACATAAACACCATTCCCACCACCGAAGGACTGTGACCCATCCCTCCTGCCCACTCCCACCCCCCACTGGCCCAGGAAGCTACATGTCTACCCCTCACCACTGGATTTTTACTTTGGTGCCCTACTTACAATTTGATCAGGTCCTGCTTTTAGTTTCCCTTTCAGATCTTCTAAGTCAGCTTCTGTTGATGAGTGGGATCATCCCATACTCATCTTTATCTTTCTGACTTAGTTCACTTAACATAATTCCTTCTAGCTCTGTCCAAGATGGGTCAGAGAAGGTGGGTTCATTGTTCTTGATAGCTGCATAGTATTCCATTGTGTATATATACCACAGCTTTCTCAGGCACTCATCTGGTGTTGGGCACCTGGGTTGCTTCCAGGTTTTAGCTATTATGAATTGTACTCCTAAAGCCTAGACCAAGTAGATTAGAAGCTTCCAATAGCACAGCTATATACAAGATACTGGGTACTGTACAGCAAACCATAACAAAGGGACTTTTCAAAGTTAACCCAATTAACAAATAATGTGATGATAATATTAACTATTGATTGTCTTTTTGAACCCTAAGACAGCAGGAACCTCACATCTTCACTATAGAGCCCCTACTTCCCCCAGTCCTGGAACCCTTGGATAGGGCCCACTTTCCCGTATACATCTCCCAATCCAAACCAAATAATATTGCATCCGCCGATCACAACCTAACCAAAGCAACGATTGCCATCTCAACATGCTTCACCTCAGACTGTATCCAGAGACTTCACGTGTGGAATGACAACCCTTCAGCTTCATTACTCGGGTGAGACCTTTCCTTTAATAGTACACTCTAATTTCATCTCAGGTAGTTCACTTTCTAACAAAGTCCCATAACCTAGATATACACCAGTTTCTGTGAGAGAGAGCTTATGTGCACACGTATCCATAAACTACTGCAAAATATATACCTGAAAGCAGGATTACACTAGAGTTTGCAGTGAGTACCTCCCTAACACTTCCTCTCCACTATTCCAAGCTTGGGATCCATGATTGCTCAACAAATTGTTTGGCTTCATATGTTAACTCTCTTTTCAATCACCAGGTTCCAGATGCCACCAGGATGCTGGCTAGGCTTCCCTGGATTGAAGACCCCACCAATGTGTCCTGGAGCTCAGCTTCCCCAGAGACACACCCTACTAGGGAAAGAGAGAGGCAGACTGGGGGTATGGACCGACCAGTCAACGCCCATGTTCAGCGGGGAAGCAATTACAGAAGCCAGACCTTCTACCTTCTGCAACCCTCAACAACCCTGGGTCCATGCTCCCAGAGGGCTAGAGAATGGGAAAGCTACCATGGGAGGGGGTGGGTTATGGGGATTGGGTGGTGGGAATTGTGTGGAGTTGTACCCCTCCTACCTTATGCTTTTGTTCACTAATCCTTCTTAAATAAAAAATTTAAAAAAAAAGACTTTGAATATTGATTTTAACACTCAGATACCCACTATCTGAGTGAAAAAATTTCTCTTTATTTATGGTTTGATAGGAATGAGTCTGCCAAGAAGGTTGAATAAACTTTACCGAAACAGTTCATGCGAAAATGGAAATATTCATTTGTGTTTTATTTATTTGCTACCAGGGTTATTGCTGGAGCTTCATGCCTGCATGATTTCACCCTCATACCTGGTGAGCATCTTACTTCCTTTTCTTTTCTTTTGCTTTCTTTTCTTTTTTCTTTTGTGAGAGACCATGATACCAAACAGACCTCCTTGGGCAGATGACCCCACCAATGTGTCCTGGAGCTCCACTTCCCCAGCGTTCCCCGCCAGCGTTCCCCGACCCACTAGGGAAAGAGAGAGATAGGCTGGGAGCATGGATCCACCTGTCAAAGCCCATGTTCAGCAGGGGGGCAATTACCAAAGCCAGACCTTCTGCCTTCTGCACCCCATAATATCCCTTGGTCCATGCTCCCAGAGGGATAAAGAATAGGAAAGCTACCAGGGGAAGGGATGGGATACAGAGTTCTGGTGGTGGGAATTGAGTGGAGTTGTACCCTTCTTATCCTACGGTTTTTGTCAGTGTTTCCTTTTTATAAATAAAACTTTTAAAAAAAGGTGAGAGACATAGAGATGCAAGGGTGAGAAATGCAAAGAGAAAGAAAGAGAAAGAGAGGTAGAGACCCCCCCCCATAGAACTGCCCCCCACACTCCTAAACACCCTCCTACAGGTGGGGACTGACAGTTTAAACCTGGGTCCTCTTGCACAGCAATAAGTGTGTCCCCATTCAGCCACCATATATCTCTTAATTCTTGAATTTGCTATGGGCTAAGTCACTTTTATGGATGTATTACTATTAAATTTTCACTAACACATGTTAATTTCTGTTTATTGTGTTATAATTTTTAAATTAAGTTTAACTCCAGATTTCATCAATAAAATCTGTTTTAGATGGAGACAGAGATACAGAAGTTTCCTTCAATGCAGTGGGGATCAGGTTTGAAGTTGAGGTGCACACCAAGTGACATTTTTCTACCAACCCTTTTTGTTCATGCTGAATCATTTGTTTTGTTCCAGTGCATTAGTGATTTCATAGAATGCTTTTGGAGAGATCTATAGTTTCCAACATTATCAGGAATAATTTCAGAGAATTAAAAAATGTTGACATCACCTATCATTTCTGTGTTCTACTGTGAATTTTTTTTTTCTTTTTCTAAACTATAAGCTGAAATGACCATGTACAAAAGAAGCTTGCTATTGGCATAGGGCTGCTATGTATCTAGGGTGGGTATAAAAACACCATATTCCATTTTCTTTCATTTCATAAATAGTATGCTTCTGAATGAAATCACCACAGATGAAAGCAGACTTAGGAAATGGAGAAAGACAAACAGATCCTCAATGAACTTATTTTACCAAGGTCTTCCTAAGATCATAATGAACCATGATATATATATTTACAAGTATATTTCTAACATTTGTAAAATTAAAACAAGAAATCAAAAAATATTAATCAGAGTTCTTAACTAATCAAATAAAATGTATCTATATGGTTTCTATTTTGAATAGAAATTTAGTAAAAAATATTATTTAAAAAATTTTTTTTGATAGAGACAGAGTGAAACTAAAAGGGAAGGGGGAAATAGAGAGGGAAGAGAAAGCGAGACAGCTACAGCATTGCTTCACTGATCATGGTACATGGTGACATAGTTAAATCTATTTTTATTTTTTAATTGCCACCAGGGTTATCACTGGGGCTCAGTTCAGGCACTACAAATCCACCCTCTCCTAGCAACCTTTTTTTTTTTTTTTTGGATAGGACTAAGAAAAACTGAGGAGGGGCTGAGTGAGGAAGAGAGAAAGACCTGCACAGCTGCTCACTGCTCCTGAAGCATCCCTCCGCAGGTGGAGAGTCAGGGCTACTCAGATCCCAAATCCAATGTTTAAATAAAATATGTAATTTCATAGATAAGTATATTGCATCATTTAAAATATATAATTTTGACTAGTGATTTAATAATGTTTCACATGGTTTTATGATTACAGGTATATAGTTCCATACACATCTACCATCAAAGTTCTGTACTGACCCCCTTAAACACTATAGTTCTTAAAAAACCTTAGAGACAGGGTCGGGCAGTAGCACAGCGGGTTAAGCGTACTTGGCACAAAGCACAAGGACCAGAGTAAGGATCCCAGTTCCAGCCCCTGGCTCCCCACCTGCAGGGAGTCACTTTAGAATCGGTGAAGCAGGTCTGCAGGTGTCTATCTTTCTCTCCCCCTCAGGCTCCCACACCTCTCTCAATTTCTCTCTGTCCTATTCAACAATAATAACCACAGTAAGGCTACAACAACAAGGGCAACAATGGGGAAAAGAATTGGCCTCCAGGAGCAGTGGATTCATGGTGCAGGCACTGAGTCCCAGCAATAACCCTGGAGGAAAAAAAAAAAAAAAAACACCTGAGAGACAGTTCAGTTGCTTTTTGTAATTTTTATGTGCTTAATTATCTATATCCCACCCATGAGTGAAATCCTAGAACAGTCTTTCACATCCTTGCATAGTTCAATAACATAATCACTTTCAGTTCCATCCATTTTGTCCCAAATAGGCAAACCATCTGTATCAATTACAAAGTAGTTTCCCATTGAACTATATATGCAATATATTTTCTTTTCTTTTTTTTCTTTTTTTAACCAGGTCACTGCTCATCTCTGGCTTAAGGTGTTGTAGGTGATTAAACCTGTACTTTGGAGTCATAGGCATGAGGGTCTCTCTACATAATCATTATGCTATCTACCCCACCCCCTCATTACTTATCTATGCAGTATACCATTGACAAACATTTAAGTTGCTTCTGCTTCTTGGCTATTGTGAATAATGTTGCTAATGGATAGGGATGCAAATGTTCCTTCTAAGTAGTGTTTTTTGGTTTGTTTTTTATTTGACACCTGCAGACTTGCTTCAACACTTGTGAAGCGACCACCCCTGCAGGTGGGGGGTTGGTGCTCGAACTGGGATCCTTGCACTGGTCCTTGTGCTTCACACCATGTGCGCTTAACCCACTGCGCAACCGCCCGGCCTCCTCTTCCAACTAGTGTTTATCTATCCTTTGGATATTTACATAGGAGTATTACTGCTTCATCATAAGGTATCCCAGTTTTTATTAAGAACTCAAGTCTATTGTTTTGCATAGAGACTGCACCAGTTTGCATTTGCACCAAGAGTATAACAGAGTTCATTTTTCTCCACTCCCTTCCTATCAACTGTCATTTCCTGTTTTGTTTTAGGCCATTCTTATAGAAGTCTTGATTTGACTGTAATTTGCATTCTTCTAGTGATATGTGAAGTGGAGCAATTTTTTATGTCTGTGTGTCATATGTGTATTGTCTTAAAAATGTTTACACATGTATTTTACCCATTTTTAGTATTGGTAAGTCATTGCTATAATTGCATTATTTGGCAGTAGGGTTAAGTTTGAAATATCCCCTTGTTAGGGTTTGCTATATTATACAAATCACCATAATTAATGTCCTTTGACATTATTTCTATATAGCTGTGCCACAGGTTGCTTCCGTTTTCCCTGGCCTAAGCTTTTAAGTGAGTCAACATAAAGACTCAGCTTATGTATTAAAAATACTCAGTCTGTGCTTTAAAAAGTTTGAGAAATTCAATCAATTTTCCCCTTTCATATTAGTTAAATAGTGATTTATATGACTATATATTGATAGGAGTGTACATAAACACCATTCCCACCACCAAAATACTGTGTCCCATCCCATCTGCCTTCCCCTCACTGTCCCCACCCCAGAACATCCACCCTCGCCCTTCACCCAGGGTTTTTACATTGATGCCCTACTCCAAACTCAGTCAAATCCTGCTTTGAGTTTCCCTTTCTGTTATTCTTTTTCAACTTCTATTTATGAGTGGGATCATCCCATACTTAATATTTATCTTTCTGACTTAGCTCACTTAACATAATTCCTTCTAGCTCTGTCCAAGATGGATCAGAGAAGGTGGGTTCATTGTTCTTAATAGCTGCATAGTATTCCATTGTGTATATATACCACAGCTTTCTCAGCCACTTATCTGTTGTTGGGCACCTGGGTTACTTCCAGGTTTTAGATATTATGAATTGTGGTGCTATGAACATAGGCATACATATTTCTTTTTGGTTGGATATTATGGAGTCCTTGGGGTATATTCCTAGGAGAGGGATTACTGGATCATATGGAAAGCCCATGTCTAGCCTTGGTAGAGTTTCCAGACTGCTCTTCACAGAGGCTGGACCACTTTACATTCCCACCGGCAGTGCAGAAGGGTTCCTCTGTCCCCACAGCCTCTCCAGCATTTGTTGCTGCTGTCCTTTTTGATGTATGTCATTCTCACAGGAGTGAGATTGTATCTCATTGCTGTCTTCATTTGCATTTCTCTGACAATCAGCAACCTGGAGCAATTTTTCATATGTTTGTTAGCCTTTTGGATCTCCTCTGAAGTGAATGTCTTGTTCATATCCTCTGCCCATTTTTGGATGGGGTCATTTGCTTTTTTGGTGCTAAGTTTGCTGAGCTCTTTGTATATTTTGGTGATTAGTCTCTTGTCTGATGTATGGCATGTGAAGATCTTCTCCCATTCTGTGAGGAGTCTCTTGGTTTGTGTGATAGTTTCTTTGGCTGTGCAGAAGTTTTTCAACTTGATGTAGTCCCATTGGTTTGTTTCTGCTTTAGTCTTCCTTGCAATTGGGTTTGTTTCATCAAAGATATCCATAAGGTTTAGGTGGGAAAGTGTTTTACCAATTTTTTTATTCTAAGTATTTGATAGTTTCTGGTCTAACCTCCATGTTCTTGATCCATTTTGGAGTTGATCTTTGTTTCTGGTTAGATAAGGTGGTTCAGTCTCATTCTTCTGCATGTTTCAACCCAGTTTTCCCAGCACCATTTATTGTAGAGAGCCTCCTTCCTCCATTTAATGCTTTGGGCCCCCTTATCAAAGATTAGATGTCCATAGATGTAGAGGTTTAGTTCTGGGCTTTCAGTTCTGTTCCACTGCTCTGTGTGCCTATTTTTGTTCCAGTACCAGGCTGTTTTGATTATGATGACATTATAATATAGTTTGAGATCTGGGAGTGTGATGCCTCCATTTCTATTTCTTTCCCTCAAGATGGTTTTGGCAATTCTAGGTGTTTTCTTGTTCCAGATAAATGATTGTAGTTTTTGTTCTATTCTCTTAAAGAAGCTTGGTGGAACTTTTATCGGTGTCATGTTAAATTTGTATATGGCCCTGGAGAGAATGTTCATTTTGATGATAGTTATTTTTCCAGTCCATGAGCATGTGATGTCTTTCCATTTTTTGAAATCATTTTCTATTCCTTGAATAGTGACTAACAGTTTTCAGTATACAAGTCTTTCACTTCTTTGGTCAGCTTTATTCCTAGGTATTTTATTGATTTTGCTGCAACAGTGAATAGGAGTGATTTCTGGATGTCTTCTTCTTCAGATTTGGTGTTGGCATAAAGAAATGCCACTGATTTTTGTACATTGATTTTGTAGTCTGACACCTTGCTATATTGCCTAATAACTTCCAGTATTTTTCTGCTTGATTCTTTAGGTTTTTCTATGTATACTATCATATCATCTGCAAATAGTAAGAGCTTGACTTCTTCCCTTCCCATCTGTATTTCTTTGATTTATTTCTCTTGTCTGATTGCTATGGCAATTACTTCCAATACTATGTTGAAGAGTAATGGTGATAATCGATAGCTTGTCTAGTTCCTGATCTGAAGCAGAATTCTTTCAGCTTCTTCAAAAAGAAGTATGAGAATTTTAAAAGTCATGGTCTGGGAGGTGACACAGTGGCTAAGGCACTCGATTCTCAAGAATGCAGTCCTGAGTTCAATCCCCAGCAGCACATGTACCAGAGTGATGTCTGATTTTCTCTCTGCTATCTTTCTCATTAATAAATAAAATCTGTTTTAAAAAAAGAATTTTTAAAATCTGATAATACTTGGTAATAGCACCATCCAGTCTCATTTACAAAGAAAGAAACAATTCTGTATATCATCAATCCCCCCCAAAAAAAGAAACAATAAATCAAAAGAAGCTATAACGTAATTCCAATTGTATTTTATACTTTGGAAAAAAATTACAATGAAATCCTTTAATGAATTTGTCCTTTACAAAGCACTTTATAGTATAATTAAAATTAGACAACACCCTAAGGGAAATTTTGAATAACACTGTTATTTTTCAGTCTTATTAATAGGTACTATTACACTTTATCATAGAGGCTTTGTAGTCATTTTAACACAGTTCTCACGTATGTTATTATATGAATTAGTGAAAAGAATACACATTAAGGGGGTCGGGTGGTAGCACAGTGGGTTAAGTGCACTTGCACAAAGCGCAAGGACTGCTGTAAGGATCTGGGTTCAAGCCCCCGGCTCCCCACCTGCAGGAGCATTACTTCACAGGCGGTGAAGCAGGTCTGCAGGTGTCTTTCTCTCCCCCTCTCTGTCTTCCCCTTCTCTCTCCATTTTTCTCTGTCCTATCCAACAATGAATGACATCAACAATAACAATAGTAACCACAACAATGCTACAACAACAAGGGCAACAAAAGGGGGAAAAATGGTCTCCAGGAGCAGTGGATTCATGGTGCAGGCACTGAGCCCCAGCAATAACCCTGGAGGCAAAAAAAAAATACACATTAAATCTGAAGGACTTAAATTATCTATTATACAGAGAGAGATGCGCACATACACTCAGAGACAGAGGGAGAGAAAGCAGCAGAGAGATACAGAGATGGAGAGACCTAGCACATGACCACATGTAGTAGTTCAGTAGTAGGGGTAACTGGTTTGTTAATTAAATCCAAAACTGTAATTGGAGTGATGGGTCATCTGATTGAGCTCAGGACTGCTTCCTGAGACTCCCAGTTTGATGCCCAATAGCACATGCAAAAAGGGAAAATTTCTGGAACCATCCATTCCACCCCGGTTCCATGGCTGCCAGTTCTTAGCAACATCGCCCCGCCAGATATTCTTCGGGATGCGGTATCATCTAAGTTCATTTCCCACGTCTATGCTCAACCGGACCTGCCAATATACACGGATATCTTCGCCCACCCTGTCCAACGCTTGACGTCTCGTCACCCAATCTGGTCCCCTACGCCTACACTGAACTTCTCTGTTCCAGACTCTTGGAAACAGAGTTGGCAGTCAGCTGAGGTAAAGAACAAACACCTCATCACAGACCCCTGCAAGCGTCAACCCGGCTTTGACCTAACACGTTATGGTTGGGCCCTCCTCAATCGCTATCGAATCGAATAGGCCATGGCCGGTGCACCGCTATGTTCCATCGCTGGGGAGCCAGAGACGACCCGAACTGCCCCTGCGGCTAAAGACAGACTATGACTCACATAGTCAACGACTGCCACCTCTCCAGATTAAAAGGAGGTCTCGAAACTTTACATCAGGCTCAACCTGACGCTGTTGACTGGCTACGGAAGAAGGGCAAACGCTAGAAGAAGAAAAACATGAAAAAAAATGCTGACTTCACTTTTTCATGAGAAACATTTTCTCATATGAAATAAAAGAAAAAAAATATTTCAAAAATATTGTTAGAATTCAATATATATATTTATTAATATATTGTTAAATATTTTGTTGTATGGGTGTATAATATCAGCATTATAAAATAAACCATATGTTTCCCAGTATCTATCTGTAAATTATAATATCTTTAATAAATGTGGATTAATATGTAGGGTTTGTTTAATGCACTAAAAGTTGCATTTTATTCCTTTGGCTTTTGAAAAAGTAAAGCATAGAAAAATCATCTTACTGAGAGTTGAAACTGTTTTGTTGATCTTATAAATCATGTTAAGTATCTGACCTATTATTGTGACATTGTGGGTAGATCATTACGCATAAATGATAGGAAAAAAAAAGCAATTAAAAAGAAGCCAAGAAAGCAGATGCTAAGTTTCATTCAATGCAGAATCCACTTTACCATTACTTTTCAAAAGCAATCTAAATGTCAAATTTCTGACACCAAAATTGGTTGCAAGTAAATCGCATAGCACTAAACTGCAAAGTGGCATGCAAAATTTAGAGCAGTAGGTTGTATATAATTAGGAAAGAGACTGCACTTCTAAATATAAAAGTCCTACATTCAGCATGAGAAAATAGAATCCCTTTGAAGATAGCATTCTAGTTGCACTTTTTAAAGACTCTTAAAACAAACATAAGGGTGGCAGATAAAACATGAATGCTCAGTTAGGAAAAATCACACTTTTCACAAGCAAATATATAAGATCATCAGTAGATCTAATCAGAGAATACTGTTGTGTTTTGCCTTCCTTTATCTTTAAATACTTTTCCTATATTCTTTCCAATAGAATTAAAGAGTGCAAGGCAGAGTTCTGTCAAACAAACAAAATCTGCATGTCAAAATCCCTTGTCTATTTCATTCATTCACTCAAAACATTATTTTTATCACCTGGTAGTAATTCTTATTGTAGTCAGATGGCAAGTTCTTGAGAGACAGAAGTGAGAAAGGAAAAGTCCCTGCCAATATAGCATTTAAATACTTGTTAGGTGAAAAAAATTAAAAACAAAGATACCATACATTAATACAACATTAGCAATTCGATGAAAAATGCAAAAAAAAAAAAAAAGCAAAATGAATTAGACACAGCAGATAAAAGTGATTAGAGTAGGATATGTTGTGCAAAGGGATATTCAAGTCCTTTCTGAAGTGGTGCTATTTGAGAAACGATCTTAATTGAGTGAGTGTGCAGCCATAAAGAGATGTGAGAGGAGGTCAAATCATATAGATGAATAGAGTTTTACTGTCCTGAAAAGGGAATTACTGAGTTACGATGGAAGAGAGAGAAGATGAATCTTGTTTGAAGATTATTACTAAATCCTTGGAAGAGATGAAGGAATGGAAGTGACAAAGGCCACTTAAATTTTAAGTCTGGGAGTCAGGCTGTGGCACAGTGGATTAAGCACACGTGGTGCAAAGCACAAGGACCTGCGTAAGGATCCCGGTTCAAGCCCTTGGCTCCACACCTGCAGGGGAGTCGCTTCACAGGTGGTAAAGCAAGTCTGCAGGTGTCTATCTTTCTCTCCCCCTCTCTGTCTTCCTTTCCTCTCTCCATTTCTCTCTGTTCTATCCAACAACAACAACATCATCAATAACTATAATAACTACAGCAATAAAACAAGGGCAACAAAGAAGAATAAATAAATAAATAAAATTTTAAAAAATTAAGTCTACCCTGAATAATATCAATAGTGAAGACAAGTCAGTTCAAGTGAATCAAAGAAAAGGTACAAATTGAGGATGCTGTCAATATGATAACTTGAACAACAGGGCAAATGTTGAAGCTATCACTGACATAGTGGAACACTAATAGGCGTGGCATAATCAAGAATTAGGACCACCTCGACACGTCTCACTTCTGATTATGTCCAGAGACATTAGGTGTGGAATGTCAACCCTTCAGCTCCAGCACTCTGATAACTTTCCCAGCTCATAGGACCCCCTCCCAATTCTATATTGGGTGGTGTACCTCCTAACAAAGCCACAGAGCCTAGATATAGATCAGGGTCCATGAGATAGAACACATGAGCACATGTGTTCCTAAGTTAGGAAAATATACACCTTAAAGCAAAAGTTTACAACAGTTTGCAGTGACCCAAAACAGCAAGCAAGTAGGAAGATCAAGAGAGAGAGAGAGAGACAGAGAATAAAATGATACTTATACACCATTCCCTATTTGGGAGCTACTGTCTTCCCTGATCCAGCTTTCTAGTCCTATTTCCAACTCCGACAACATCTCACCAGACAATACCTCTAGTCTACTTGCATGTTAGTTGTCAGGACACTCAGAAAAAAATTAATAAAGTTATGGACCCCCTAGAATATCCCTAAAATAGACCTAATAGCTTTTTTCAAAATGGAGATCCCAAAACTCACCTGCTATATTCTTGCCTTTAGGTTCCTATTAAACAATTAGTTTTGCTTTATATTTTAATGCTTTTCAGACACCAAGTTGCAGATTCTACCTGACTTCTTCAGACAGAGGACCTCATCAATGTACCCTGGAACCCCACCTCTCCTGACCCCTGCCACACTAGGGAAAGATAGAGACAAGCTGGGAGTATGGCTCGAACTGCCAATGCCCATGTTCAGTGGAGAAGCAATTATAGAAGCCAGACATTCCCACCTTCTGTACCCCCTACAACCCTGGGTCCATGTTCCCAGAAGGATAAAGAACAGGAAAGCTTTCAAGGGAGGGAATGGGATGTGGAACTCTGGTGGTGGGAAGTGTATGGGTTTATATCTCTCTCATCCAGTGGTCTTGTTGATATTTTTTATTTTATAAATAAATTAATAAAAAAAGAAGTAGGTATTGGATATACTCATTTGTAGATGCCTACAAAACAATCAAGTAAAATATTGGGATGAATTTTTCTGTAAGTGATTGGAATTTAGAGAGTAGAATACAGTGAAAGAAAATGGCAAAGGCTAGATATGTGCTTTTGGACCTCATTATCATTTAGGGTTTCTTTAAACCTGTGATTATTATGACTATTATAAAGGATAAGAGCACTTATCAGTAGAACAGAAGAATAAATACTTGGAAAGGAAAAGAAGAGCCAAAGTTATTAAATTGGTATAGATGGTAATATATAGGGAAATCTGGAAGAAGGGCTGGGTGCTCTGTATGGAGCAAAAGATAAACAAATAAAAAGAATAAAAGAGAACAAAGCAACAATGGCATGCTCACTGTAACATTATTCTTTGCTTTTATTAGAGTTTTGCAAGTGGCCAGGCAAGAATATTTCCTGATTCTTAGTGAAACAGGTTATCTTGCAGGCAGGTGAGCCATGTTCCATCAAAGTATAATTTGAGAGTTAACAGAAATTGTGAGAAAAGAAAAGAAAAAAATTTTTTTTGTCTATATTCCAGGGATATTATACTCCAGAGAAAAATATCCCCAACAACAGATATCTCTTATTGTGTGATTAACTGAATTAAAGTATAGAAGGGACACATGCAAAAAGCATACAATTTAGTAAGGATTCATAGAAGAAAAACAGTGTCATCTTTGGTTATTTTGAGGACATGAAAAATATATGCTTATACTTCAAACTTAGGAGGTGAGTAACTTAGTGTTTATAAATCAGTATTATGTTAATCATGAACATCCTGGGAGATAAAAATTCACTTGGGAAAAAGTACCAGATGACAGCATCTCACCATGCACAAAAGTCAACTCAAAAATAGACTAAAGGCTTGAATGTTAGCCATAAAACCATAAAGTACACAGAAAAAAACATCACCTGAATACACCACACTATTGAATTCAAAACATAGTAATAACTGCTATCAAGGATGCCATGGTAAAGGAACTCATTTGCACTGTTTGTGAGAATGTCAACTGGTCCAGCCCCCACAGGAAAAAAAAAATCTAATATTATCTATTTAGACCTAGATACCCTCCTCATCTACTTCCTATTTCACTTCCCTCTATTACCCTAAGGCTAATCTTATGAGATAAAGTAATAACTACAAAAGTTGGATAAGGGCAAGAGAACATCACACTTTAATGATCATCTTTTTGGTTAATACCAGGCAACCCTACCATCTGGGTCCCCAGTCAGGCAATCCTTTCCACATAGGTATGATGGGCCTAGACCTCTAACACATCCCACTCTCCACCATCATTGATTGTCTTCATCAGGAAGAACATCTCTGATGATCAGGGTCTTTGGTCATTTTTTCATGCCCGTTGGAGCTCTTTGGTGAAGATTTTGTCCATATGGTCTCCTTATTTTTGAATGGGTTGTTCCGTTGATGTTGCTGCAGAGTTTACTGATCTCTTTATATATTTTAGTCATTTGTCTCTTATCTGATGTATGGCATGTAAAGATTTCCCATTCCATAAGGAATCTTTCTGTTTTAGTGATGGTTCCTTTTCTTTTTGCTGTGCAGAAGCTTTATAGATTGGTTTAGTCCTAATAGTTTATTCATTTATTTTTTCAATAATGCCCTTAAAACATAGATTGAAATGAGTCTTCCCAATATTTTCCTTTACATATCTGATGGTTTTTTTTGTCTAATATCAAAAGTTTTGATCCAATTGGAGTTTATTTTAGTGTATGGTAAAATGTAATGATCTAATTTCATTATTCTGAACTCAAACCATCTTTTAATTATGACTGTTTTAGAGGCAATTCAGATAGAATCACTCTATCTTACCTTAATTTACTTCTAATGATAAGGCACATTTTATTTTGTATTACATTAAATTCATTTTGCTAATGTTTATTGCAATAGGCTATGTGTATTAAACATATAACAGTTTTTAATGAAAGAACAAACAACTTTAAAGCAAGTATTCAACATTACTTGTTGTAATATTTGCTATGTAGAACAATCTTTAGAAATGTTTCCATAAAATATTAATCCTTATATTTATTTTAGTTTAGTTTCTGTATCATCAAAGTGCATGTGCCTTAAAAGAAGGCAAAAAAAAAATAGTTTGGAATAATCAGCAGCCTTCTGCCAGAGTGTCTATCATCAATTTATTTTCTGACAACTCTTCATCAACATTTTCTTCCTCATAATAGCGCCTCTCTTCATTAAGTTGCTTTCTGGTTTGGTATCTATTTACTTATAGGTGAGCCTGAACAGTTCAAACCTGTGTTGTTCAAGGATCAATTGTAACTTTATTGTAAGGTTTTTGTCAGAACACAATGATCAATATTTTAAGACATAGCTAGAACAGAACATGCTATTGAGCACTATAAGCCAAAAATATAGTGTATATGGGCTTATGGATAACTTCTAGTGCATCTCATATATCACAAGTATAAATTTTAAGATAATGTTAGTTATTTGTTGAAACATATCCTTAGTGTAATTAAAGACATTGCTTTTCTGATGAGCTCAGATACACTACAAATAGTTAACTTTATATCAAACATTTCCCTTTTCTTTTCTTTTTTGTTTTGTTATCATTGAGGCTAACTTTAAGGATAAGAGAGAGAGAGAGAGAGAGAGAGAGAGACTTATAGATAGCCACAAGAACCACAGCAAAGAAGTTTTCCTCAGTTTGGTCGGGGTCCTGAGTCAATCCTGGGTTATACCCAGGGCATAGTAAATTAGTGAACTTACTATCCAAATAAGCTATCCAAATAAGCGATATACAAGATCTAAACTTTTTTTTCCATGTTAAATCCTCAGAAACAAACAGATGTAATAGTTGCTCAAAATATAAAATTCTGTATTACACTTCATACACCTACTAATTTTTCTAAACATTAAACATAATTTCTGAGGAACAAAACAGAAAATAATAAAGAGCATGATAAACTGATGATTTCCAGTGCTTAGTACCAAAACCCTAGTTTTCAATCTTAATCAGCTAAAACTTTCAATCATCACATGGTTTCTAAGTGGACATCTTTATTCAAACTTCCTTCCCCTTTAAATGATCCTGATATCAATACCATTTTGTGGCCTTTAAGACAGCTCAACTGTGATCCATGCCACCCAGCACCCAGGTTAGAGCTCAACTTCAACTATACTGGGAGAGGCTTTGGTTTTGTGTAATTGTTCCTTTTTTTTTCTTAATATGTGTTCTGCCTAAGCAAATGTTAGTCTGCTTCTAATTCTGCTTCTAAGACCCCTTCTGTTTTGATCATCACGTTAGGTTGGCTTGCATTGCTTAATGCTGTGGACTATTTACATAATCATTGTTTTGCTTGAGACCTGCATTGATTTAATTCCCACTGGTTCTTGCTCTTTTTCCACTCCACCCTCTCTCCTAGTCACATCCTTTCTCCACCATTTAATCCCCACTGGTTTGTATGCTTTTTCCTTCTCCCCACCCCCTATCCTACATACTTCCTCTTCCTGACACTTCTGCCTCAGGAGATATAAAGGACAGGATTTTCTAATGAATAGAGATTTGATTGATTACACTGCATCCCCGCTCATCAATAAAGATTGAACTGCATTCCCAGCTCAGCTATGAGTCCCTGGTTGTCTCTCTCCCACCCGTGAAGCTAGCCCGGCATTTGGCTCCTGAACAGGGACTGGCAAGCAAACACTCCACTCTCACTCTGTATTCCTGTCTCTGTCTTTTTCCTATGTGAAAATGTCAACTTGAATTGCTGAAGTCTCAGCAATGACAACAGAAAAAGGAGACAATCTCACCAATGTGTCCTGGACCTCCACCTCCCCAGAACCCTGCCCTACTGAGGAAAGAGAGAGGCAGGCTGGGAGTTAACCTGCTAATGCTCATGTTCAGTGGGGAAGCAATTACAGAAGCCAGACCTCCTAGCTTCTGCACCACACAATGATCCTGGGTCCATACTCCCAGAAGAATAAATAGGGAAGTTATCAAAGGAGGGGATTGGATAGGGAGTTCTGGTGGTAGGAATTATGTGGAATTGTACCCCTCTTATCCTATGGTCTTGAGCAGAGCCAAGATAACGACTACACTTGGAGATAACACCTGACCTGAGCTCTGCAAGGAGGCTACTTCAAAACTGGGAAGTCTGGGTGACAGTAGGAGTTCTGGGTCAATAGTGGGATAGTAGGTAAGCAGACAGGAACTAAATAATCATATAATTCATATTTTGGCAGGCAAAAAGAGGCCAAAAAAGGACAAAGGAAACAAGGAGATTGGCTGGGAATTTTCTGTTTTGCTAGTTCCCAACCCCCACACCAACTACTCCTGGTAGGGCTCCTGTGGAGATTTATTTAACAAGATTCCTAGATCAACAAGGGTGTCATTCAAATGAGTGTCATACAAAAGACACTGAAGGGAGCTGGAGTTTTATCTGAGTGACAGAATACCTGACCAACCAGGACCTCAGTCTTGCCTGAGACCCTCAAGGAAAATTACCTTGATGTAATCAGAGAACTGAAAGCTGAAATAGCTGAACTAAAAGGACAACTAGCAGAACAACCTAATACTATGACTAAATAGAAGGCAGCTGAGGGAAGGGAAAGCAGATTAACAGAAGTATAAAACAGAATTAGCCAGGCAGAGGATGAGCTAGAGAAAACTAAGAAGGAGGTAAAAGAACTAAAAAAGATATTGAGAGACACTGAAAACAACAACAGAGACATATGGGATGATCAAAAGAAGTAACATTCACATAATTGGCCTACCAGAGGAAGAAAGAGAGGAAGGGGTGTCGCTGTTAACCCGCAACAACGACACGGACACGAGTCTCCTTCCTCAATTTCCCTTTATTTCCTTCTTATGGCCACCTTAAGTACCTTTCACTGTTACATAGTCAGCCAATGGGCATTAAGCAAGCATACAGCATTCATAGATCATGCAGCCTTCTACCAATCATAAAACAGTTCACGTGTACAGCACTCAGTCTGTTCAGTTGGATCGTCCAACTTCCGCAAAGTTGTTTACCACTTTACTGGTTTAGCCACCACGTGACTGGCACCATCTTAGAGGTGTGATGTGCAGTGTCATTATGGCTCCCGACAAAGGGGAAGTAAACATCTAAGAGGAAATAATAGAAGAAAACTTCCTGGTCCTAAACAACAGAAAGGACTTTAAGATTCAAGAGGCCCAGAGAGTCCCAATGGAATCAATCCAGACCTGAAGACACCAAGACACATCATAGTTACAATGAAAAGAAGTGAGGATAAAGAAAAGATCCTAAAGGCTGCAAGAGAAAAAGAAGGGGGTTGGGCGGTAGTGCTGCAGGTTAAGTGCACATGGAAAGAAGCACAAGGACCAGCTGGTTCGAGTCCCTGGGTCCCCACTGCAGGGGAGGTCGCTTCACAAGCAGTGAAGCCCAGTGCAGGTGTCTATCTTTCTCTCACCCTCTCTTTCTTACCCTCCTCTCAATTTATCTCTGTCCTATCCAGCAATAATTATGACAATAACAATACGAATAATAACCACAACAACCATAAAAAAGAACAATAAAAGGGAAAAAAATAGCCTACAAGGAATAGCTTAATTGTGGTGTAGGCACCAAGCCCCAGCTATATCCCTGGAGGGAAAAAAAAAAAAAAAAAAAGAAAAAGTCACATACAGGGGAAAACCCATAAGAGTATCAGCAGACTTCTCCACTCAAATTCTAAAAGCCAGAAGAGAACAGCAAGATATCTATCAAGCTCTCAATGAAAAAGGGCTTCAACCAAGGACAGTATATCCTGCTAGAGTTTCATTCAGACTAGATGGAAGGATAAAAATACTTCTCAGACAAACAACAGTTAAAGGAGGCAACTATCACCAAGGCTTTCCTGAAAGAGGTTTTAAAAGACCTCCTATAAAAAAGAACATCACCATAATACTTGCCATATATCAGAGCAAATAAAAACTTGTTAAATAATGGCACTGCAATACCTTAAATTCATAATATCAATAAATGTCAATGGCTTGAATTCAACCTATGGTCTTGTCAGTATTTCCATCTTATTAATAAATTTTTAAAAGAGCAACAATATTGTTTTGTAGTTATTTTTCAGTTATATAGTAAATAACTTTATAAAAGAAAGATGACCACCATGAGTCGTGGATTCATATTGTCATGCAGCCCCAGAAATAACCCTGGTGGGGGTGGGCGGGGGGAAGCCAGCTCTAAGATTCTTGAAGTAGTTAGTTTGAGCACCTTTACACATTTTCATGGAAAATATCTTTTTATATAATATTTTTTAATATTTTTAAATATTTTTTTTCCTTTTGTTGCCCTTGTTTTTTATTGTTGTTATAGTTATTGTTGTTGTTATTCATGTTGTTGTTGCATAGGACAGAAAGAAATGGAGAGAGGAGGGGAAGACAGAGAGGAGGAGAGAAAGACACCTGCAGACCTGCTTCACCACCTGTGAAGCGACTCCCCTGCAGGTGGGGAGCCAGGGCTTAAACTGAGATCCTTATGGCGGTCCTTGTGCTTTGTACCACATGCACTTAACCCACTGCACTACTGTCAGAATCCCAAAAAATATCTTAAACTAATGTGTTGGACTTACCTTTCAGAATAAATTTCTCACTATTCGAACACAAGAACATCCCTTCAGAGAAAGGGCACAATCTCTAAATTCTCGTAGTCTAATTGCAGACACCTCTTATGATAGCCAGTTGACTATCCATCCAACAACAACCCTCACGCAATTTTGAAAACACATTGGATAATTAGTTACAAAGCATGGACATTTCACAGAATAGTTTGGTCACAGTGAGAGTGAAGATAATGAGAGAGAGCATGAGTGTACCTAGATATAGGATTCTACTGTTATGGAGTAAGGTGGGGGATGTCTAGAATCACTTCACCTTACTTCATTGGTAAGTTTAAATCATATGACTGGGGAATTGGAACAAAGAAAAAAAGAAAAGAAAAAAGGTAAATGAGACACAAGTGAGAGTGAACTCTTTAGTTATCCAACAATAAATAAAACAAGAACTATAAAAGGAAAAGATCTTGGTGAGGCTTTTAACCTGGCTTTTATCTAATTTTAGAAGTGGTTGTGTGTTTGAGGTATTCCTTTTTGAAATAAATGTTTCAATATCAAAACTTAAATCAGACAATTGCAATACTAAAAGAAAAGTCAAGTATCATGGTTTACATTTCTATGTATTTTTTTCAAATAAAAATCTTATATGTGGAATAGAATTCTAATTATGTGATGTTTTACATTTAGTCCCTTTTCTCTCTGCTTATTACATCTAAATGACTTTAAAAAGATAATTCAAATAGTCCTACATGCTTTAGTCTAAATAAGCAGTTAATAAATGGTTTTGACAGATGACTGAACATAAAACAGTGGGGGTTTCTTCCTGCTAAAGAGAAAAATTAATTTCCTCTGCTACTTATTGTCAAGAAGCTAAGGTATGTTTTTATGCTTATTTCAGTAATCCTTCCATGAAAATTTCAAACATGCAATTTCTAGAAATGTAAAATAGAAAATTCCATTTTTAAAGTTGATGAAATAAAATAAAGCATATGGGTCAGGTGATGGTGCACTCAGTAAAGTGTATACATTGCAATGTTTGAAGACTCTAGTTCAAGCCCCAGGTCTACACCTTCAGTGGAGGAAGCTTTATAAGCAGCAGAACAGTGCTGCAGGTGTCACTCTAACTCCTCCTCCTCTCAAAATTTCTCTGTGTTTAAAGAAAGGAAGAAAAAAAGAAAGAGAGAGAAAGAAAGGAGGGAGGAAGGAAGGAAGGAAGGAAGGCAGGCAGGCAGGCAGGCAGGCAGGCAGGCAAGCTGGTCACTGGAAGCACTGAATTCATA
This sequence comes from Erinaceus europaeus, assembly GCF_950295315.1. NCBI lineage: Eukaryota > Metazoa > Chordata > Mammalia > Eulipotyphla > Erinaceidae > Erinaceus > Erinaceus europaeus. Next base: position 71,810,108 of record NC_080166.1, read on the forward strand.
TTGCAGGCACAAAGACTCAGTGATAACACTGGTAGCAAAACAAGGTCGAACAAGACAAAAATAATAACTACAAATTGAAAGCAAACAATTAGTATCATTTTGTCATTTCAGACACACATGTACAATTGATTTTTGAAAACTGAAAAATCATTTAATTGTCTGGTAATTTATGCACTTATTTGGCTTTTTAGTTAATGAAGTTCTGTTTTTATATAATTTACAATTATTTTAAATTTATCTGTAACATTGACATTTAAATAATAGTTTCATCTTTAAACATTATCAAAGTAACTTTTACTATATTATCATAATCCAATATCATATCATGATTATAAGCAATTATTTCGTATGATTGGCCATAATAGGAAATTATGACATTAGGTTTATACCACACGCTTTACTGTTTATAAATCCCTTCTTTACATTTTAGCATAGGACATATAAAAATAGAGGATCAAGCCTCACTTCTAATACATTAGAGGAAGCCTTGGTCTTTTTCACAATCTTTCTGCCTCTTTGGTTCACTCTCTTTCTCCATCTACCTGAAAAACTATCCTAGAGTTGTGAAGCTTAGACGATGACAAAAAGAAAAAAAAAAAAAAAACCTGAGTATTCTAGCAACACGAATATAGTAATCTCAAATTCAAAAAAATTTGGCAGCCTTCTCTATATCAAATAATGAATAAATGTTAAATAATAATTTTAATTAAAAGAGGAAAATATTCACTGCCTAGAAGCAGACATCTGCTGCTTTCATTAATTTTTGTGTTAGTAAGATATTGCTGACTATAACAAACCACCTCAAATTTAACTAGAAAAGCAAATAGTTATTCTCATGCTCTTTGTATAAACAAAAGGAGAGTTTCCTTATGGCTAGAACTCAGTGTGTCCAACACTATCCCCCACGTGTCATCGAACCCTGCTCTATTACATCTACACTGAACACTGCATAATGAATTCTGTTGAAAAGACTAACGTATGTTTTCTTTTGTAGTTTACTTTTTGTGTGTGTGTAGTTGGGAGCTCAAAAGTATTTCTGTTTTGTTTTGATTTTTCACTCTGAATGTTACAAACAGATTCAGTGTCTATTAACTCAGACTTAACAGCACTTTTGCTGAAATCTCTCTTCTAAAAACCTGTGAGAGTTCTATGTATTTTACTCAATTCTTAAGGAAAAAAAACATGTCTCTTGCCAGATATAATTATTTACACTTGGGGCATTTTATCCCTTTTTTTTTTTTTGTAGATTAACTGCTTGGCTGAACATGCTCATGCAAGACCACCTTGTGAATTCCAGAGAATTCACTTGGTTCTACCCTTAGGTTATATCTCACTATCTGCACACTGTTTTTGAAATACTGCTAGCTGAAGAGGCAAGGGAAAATTCAAAACGTGATTGCTAAACTGAGTTCTTTGTGTTGCAGAACTCTATAATATGCAGTTAAAAGCAGTAAGTTTATGCTTTTTATACCTACCATCTTATTCAAGTGGCCAAGTTTTTTCCCTTTTTTTTTCCTGTTCCCCCCCTCTCTCCCTCCCTCCCTCTTGCTTTCTCTTCTCTCTCTCTCTCCCTTCCTCCTTTTTCTTTTCCTTTTTTAATACCAGAGCACTGCTCAACTGTATTGCTGATAAAGACCACCTGAAGCCTCTCTTTTATGCAAAACCTATTTACTACATAACTCAAATGGGCACCTTCTTAAATTAGATTTACTATACTGTGTGTTATTGCAGGCTATGGCTTTATCAAATGTTTCACTTGATTCCCAGTTTCAATACTGAAATATACACATCACAAGAACCCTCTCAGGCCCAGACAAGCTGTGATAGTTGGCCAATTCACTACTACATAATTTGTAATAAGGTGTGCAAAATTTAAAGTAGCTTATATAATTTTCCTAGTACCTTACAGCAGGTTATTCACGTATAACTTTCTAATTCTAGGACAAACAACCGCATGAACCACTTATCAGTGCCAATTTCTATATTCAGCATAATACTGCATCTCTAAACTCACTGGCTTAAAATAACAATAATTTATTACTGCTCACATAGTTAGTAGGTTGACTGATCAACGCAAAACGCAATCCATGTTTCACTCACCCTCCATGAATTAACGAGATAGACTTGGTAATTTTTTTTTATAGTAATGGCTGAGAAATAACAATCCCAATTATATAGCAAAGTTCAAGTTTCTGGTACTTTTTAAAAGATACCTGTTAACATTTAATTGACCAAATGGTCAAACCCAAAGTCAACAAGCAAGTAAATACTGTACTTTGAAATAAGGCATGAAAGACTACAACAGTAAACAAGTTATACTACACTTTAAGTGCTCACTTTTTACTGTGAATTATGTCGTGTTTGGTTGTTCAGTTCCTATTAAGCTGAAGTTATTTGAAGCAAATAACTCCATAGTATTTAATGAACTGAAGACCCCAATTATCAGATTTCATTTACATTATCAGAGCTTTGATAAGGGTATAGAAAATATCATAAACTCATTCAATATACTAGAAGTATATTCAACTATAGAAGTCAGAGATATGATCAACAAAAAAACTGAATAGAGCTATATTCATAGAATAGCTAAACTCAGACATTTATTGGTTTTGTTATTTTTGTATCAAATCCAATTTTTCTAATAAGCTGTTTGCATTCACTATACTTTTAAATTTTATTTTCTGATACTTCTAAGGGAATAATTACTCTCTTATTAAATAATACTTTCAATCAACATACATATTTCTCATTATAAAAATAAGTTTATTGCAACATGGAAAATTAAAAGAAAAGCAGAATACTATAACTTAGGTATAGTCACTCTTTTTTTAAAATTTATTTATTTATTCATTCCTTTTTGTTGCCCTTGGTGTTTTATTGTTGTAGTTATTGTCATTATTGTTGGAAAGGACAGAGAGAAATGGAAAGAGGAGGGGAAGACAGAGAGGGGGAGAGAAACATAGACACCTGCAGACCTGCTTCACCACCTGTGAAGCAACTCCCCTGCAGGTGGGTAGCCGGGGCCTCAAACCTGGATCTTTATGCCAGTCCTTGTGCTTTGTGCCACATGCACTTAACCTGCTGCGGTACTGCCCCACTCCCTAGTGGAGTCACTCTTAATATAATATAGCATATTCTTATATTCTCTTGTGATATGTGTATTTACTCTAAATGCATTAGGAACAGGATATAAATAGATTGTTATTATTTCACTTCACTCTCTGCAAAGACAGTTTCGCCTCAAATTACCCTTTCATTTTACAGTTCACAAGCATGTTCACATGCATAACTTCTATTCAAAATCCTATGTCAAACAGGCTTTCTTTTACCACTATTTTCCTAAATTAAAAGAAGATATTCTTTTCATGTAGGTCAGGCTTGCTGGCAGTCAAAAGATAAAGTGTTCACACAAAACAAAATTGTAATATACAATTCTATACAAACTAAATGCAAACTACAATACAAAAATGCAAAACCAGCACTGGACTGTTAATACTCCTTCCCTAGTTTTGACCTGCCTCTGGCACTTTGATTGCTGGAACTCTTTTGCATTATTGCAATGCGTTGCTGATGAACATGGCTTTCTACAAAACCAATTGTCTTCACAGTTACAAACATTTCTTGGCAAATTGTTCTTTAGAAATGTTTTCAAGTTTTTCTAGTTCATGGACTTTTGGCTGTATGCATGTATAAATAGTAGATAACTACCCTGTCCCAAAGTATGTCTGCTCAGTATTTAAGCTGAATATCAGAGTTCATTAAAATTTCTGAGTCAGAGAGCAGACATTTATGGAAATTATTTATTTGGGTTTATCAGGTAATCTGTGCTTTTTTTTAAAATAGTATCCTCATGTCCTATAATTAGAAAACAAAGACAAACAAACAACAACAACAACAGAAAAGCTTCCTCTGGAGTCTGAAATTAGGTTAATTTTAGATCCTAGTCTCTGGTACATAAGGAGGCTTTGCATTATCCTGTGTCTTTTTAGATATGCTAGCCAGATTTTGGAAGAATTTGTTCTCTGGAGACAACTGTAGAATTATTTTATTATTATTATTATCATTATTTATTTATTGGATAGAGATAGAAATCAAGAGAAAGGGAGAGATAGAGAAGAAGAGAGAGGGCAGGGGTAAATAGCATAATGGTTATACAAGCAGACTCTAATGCCTGAGGCTTTGAAGTCCCAGGTTTAACCCCAGTACTAACATAAGCCAGAACTGAGCAATGCTCTAGTGAAAAAAAAGGGAGGGAGTGGCTTGAACTTGAGTCCTTATGCATTGTAGCGTGCACTCAAACAGGTGTGTCACCACCTGGCCCCATGAAGAATTATTTTAAGTGGGAAATCAGCATAATAGTTATTTATATGAATTTGAGCTTTACTTGGATTTGACTTTTCTTAAAACTTTATCATAAAAAATTCTTTTTTTCTTAGAAACAGAGAGGCAGAGAGAGTGAAGGAAAAAAACAGCAAAGTTCTCTTTAATGTGGTGGGGGACAGGCTTGAACTTAGGCTTCTCACATGGCAATGCAGAGGACTAGTCAAGTGAACTATTTCACAGGCTCTATTAGAATAACTTTTAAGTACATTGCAAAATTGATAAAAGGTCAGTAATAAAAAACATAAAATGGTGAGTTTCTTTTCCAGTTCAAAAACCACATTCCACAGGCTACAATTTTCAAGTATTTAAGTTATTTCTTCAAAAACTTACTACTATTTAAAACAAGAGTATATACTATACTATTTTCCTTCAATTAATTGATTTTATAAATTATCTGTTAGCATTTTGCTATGAGTCTTTAGTCTTGCCTCATTTGTCATTTGTAACAATGACAATAAAATAGTTATGAAGTGAGCAATGTAATAAACTCTATTCTCATCTGGTTATGATGAACTCAGCTTTCTATCCTTTGCCA